>NC_134569.1:192242626-192593126 GCF_050947875.1 Dermacentor variabilis
AGTAGCAAAGGCGCTAGTATACTCGGCTCGAAATTGCGGGCTAATACCCGGCTCCGGAGATTTCAGTTTGAATGGAGGCAAGCTGCGAAGGCGCCCGTGTGCATCGTAGCGCACGTTAAAGATCCCCAGTTGGGCAAAATTCTCCTTAGACCTCCACTACGGCGTCCTTGGGACGTAACCCACTCCCCCCAATTGGCTATAAAACTATCGTTAGTTTACCGCGTCTGTTCCTAGAAAATTCTTTTCCCGAGCTTGTTAAAAAGACGCCTATATTTTGCCACAGCGATCGGCCCATGTGGCTAACAATTATCTTACGTACCAGTGAGAGCAGACAGAATAGTCAAATTATCAAGGTTGCACGAATGCCTTTCTTTTTTGTATAACTGACTACTTGACTGATCTTCCAATTTCACTACATTGAAGTGCGGCTCGTACGTAGAGGTACATGTTGGGGCCAGCAAGCTTTATTGAAGAGGGCCACATACCTCTTGGCCCATCTCCAGTGACGCAAATGCTCGTCACGGAAGTTCCTTGCAGATTGGTACACAACTAGTTTGGTATGCCCACTTGTGCAAGTTTTAGTGACTTAGGTTGTTTGAAGAAAAGCACATGGCAGTGGCACCTACGATGTGACCCACATTCACGTCAAAGATGTACATTGAATGTGGCATTAGCCTGCTTTCATCTATTGAGTCATGCAAGTTGGCGGCACCCGTTTTGTTGAAGAAAACCACATGAAAACTGTCTTCTTTTCCGTTACACTGATTCCTGGTATATACTTTCATTGAATTGTGGCGCACACCCAGCCTCGGCAACGCATTTAAAGTGCGGTTACATTGATTTTACGAAAGGTCCACATGTAATCAGCGAAATATAGCCAGTAAAACAGGTTCGCGTCAAATGGGTCAGCTGAGGAGAGCTGCACATGTAATGCTACATACCTAGGACACAAACTGTTCAGCCTATCGGCTAGTAATGCCGTTTCGCCATAAAAACAACCCCTCATTATTGATATAGTGAGCGGATTGTGGGCGACCCGATGGTACATTTAAGCGAGAAAGCAGAGAAAGTCCACGAACTGCCCTAATGATGTCAAATCGTCGCAATCGTTACGACCCCCAGATATTCAGCTACTGGCTCGATAACCTGGGCCAAATACACTTTCAACCTGAAGTACTGGAGAATCGCAGAACACCTACCTGGACTCATCACATTCATATGCCTGTATAACCTTACTCTATCACCCTTCGGGGTAGCCGAGTAGCTAAGGCGCTAGTATACTCGGCTCGAAATTGCGGGCTAATACCCGTTCCGGAGATTTCAGTTTGAATGGAGGCAAGCTGCGAAGGCGCCCGTGTGCATCGTAGCGCACGTTAAAGATCCCCAGTTGGGCAAAATTCTCCGTAGACCTCCACTACGGCGTCCTCGGGACGTAACCCACTCCCCCCAATTGGCTATAGAACTATCGTTAGTTTACCGCGTCTGTTCCTAGAAAATTCTTTTCCCGAACTTGTTAAAAAGACGCCTATTTTTTGCCACACCGATCGGCCCATGTGGCTGACAATTATCTTACGTACCAGTGAGAGCAGACAGAATAGTCAAATTATCAAGGTTGCACGAATGCCTTTCTTTTTTGTATAACGGACTACTTGACTGATCTTCCAACTTCACTACATTGAAGTGCGGCTCGCTCATAACGGTACATGTTGGGGCCAGCAAGCTTTATTGAAGAGGGCCACATACCTCTTGGCCCATCTCGAGTGACGCAAATGCTCGTCACGGAAGTTCCTTGCAGATTGGTACAAAACTAGTTTGGTATGGCCACTTATGCAAGTTTTAGTGAGTTAGGTTGTTTGAAGAAAAGCACATGGCAGTGGCACCTATGATGTGACTGACATTCACGTCAAAGATGTACATTGAATCTGGCACTAGCCTACTTTCAGCTATTCAGTCATGCAAGTCTGGCGGAACCCGTTTTGTTGAAGAAAACCACATGAAAACTGTCTTCTTTTACGTTACACTGATTCCCGTTATATACTTTCATTGAATTGTGGCGCACACCCAGCCTCGGCAACGCATTTAAAGTGCGGTTACATTGATTTTACGAAAGGTCCACATGTAATCAGCGAAATATAGCCAGTAAAACAGGTTCGCGTCAAATGGGTCAGCTGAGGAGAGCTGCACATGTAATGCTACATACCTAGGACACAACCTGTTCAGCCTATCGGCTAGTAATGCCGTTTCGCCATAAAAACAGCCCCTCATCATTGATATAGTGAGGGGATAGTGGACGACCCGATGGTACATGTAGGCGAGAAAGTTGACAAAGCCCTCAAACTGCCATAATGATGTCAAACCGTCGCTATCATTACGACCCCCATATATCCAGCTACAAGCTCGACAACCTGGGTCAAATACACTTTCAACCTGCAGTACTGGAGAATCACAGCACACCTACCTGGACTCATCACATTCATATGCCTGTATAACCTTACTCTTATCACCCTTCGGGGTAGCCGAGTAGCTAAGGCGCTAGTATACTCGGCTCGAAATTGCGGGCTAATCCCCGGCTCCGGAGATTTCAGTTTGAATGGAGGCAAGCTGCGAAGTCGCCCGTGTGCATCGTAGCGCACGTTAAAGATCCCCAGTTGGGCAAAATTCTCCGTAGACCTCCACTACGGCGTCCTTGGGACGTAACCCACTCCCCCCAATTGGCTATAAAACTATCGTTACATTACCGCGCCTTTTCCTAGAAAATTCTTTTCCCGAACTTGTTAAAAAGAAGCCTATTTTTTGCCACAGCGATCGGCCCATGTGGCTAACAATTATCTTACGTACCAGTTAGAGCAGACAGAATAGTCAAATTGTCAAGGTTGCACGAATGCCTTTCTTTTTTGTATAACTGACTACTTGACTGATCTTCCAATTTCACTACATTGAAGTGCGGCTCGTACATAGCGGTACATGTTGGGGCCAGCAAGCTTCATTGAAGAGGGGCACATACCTCTTGGCCCATCTCCAGTGACGCAAATGCTCGTCACGGAAGTTCCTTGCAGATTGGTACACAACTAGTTTGGTATGCCCACTTATGCAAGTTTTAGTGAGTTAGGTTGTTTGAAGAAAAGCACATGGCAGTGGCACCTATGATGTGACCGACATTCACGTCAAAGATGTACATTGAATCTGGCACTAGCCTACTTTCAGCTATTCAGTCATGCAAGTCTGGCGGAACCCGTTTTGTTGAAGAAAACCACATGAAAACTGTCTTCTTTTCCGTTACACTGATTCCCGTTATATACTTTCATTGAATTGTGGCGCACACCCAGCCTCGGCAACGCATTTAAATTGCGGTTACATTGATTTTACGAAAGGTGCACATGAAATCAGCGAAATATAGCCTGTAAAACAGGTTCGCGTCAAATGGGTCAGCTGAGGAGAGCTGCACATGTAATGCCACATACCTAGGACACAACCTGTTCAGCCTATCGGCTAGTAATGCCGTTTCGCCATAAAAACAGCCCCTCATCATTGATATAGTGAGGGGATAGTGGACGACCCGATGGTACATGTAGGCGAGAAAGTTGACAAAGTCCTCAAACTGCCATAATGATGTCAAACCGTCGCTATCATTACAACCCCCATATATCCAGCTACAAGCTCGACAACCTGGGTCAAATACACTTTCAACCTGCAGTACTGGAGAATCGCAGCACACCTACCTGGACTCATCACATTCATATGCCTGTATAACCTTACTCTTATCACCCTTCGGGGTAGCCGAGTAGCTAAGGCGCTAGTATACTCGGCTCGAAATTGCGGGCTAATCCCCGGCTCCGGAGATTTCAGTTTGAATTGAGGCAAGCTGCGAAGTCGCCCGTGTGCATCGTAGCGCACGTTAAAGATCCCCAGTTGGGCAAAATTCTCCGTAGACCTCCACTACGGCGTCCTTGGGACGTAACCCACTCCCCCCAATTGGCTATAAAACTATCGTTACATTACCGCGTCTGTTCCTAGAAAATTCTTTTCCCGAACTTATTAAAAAGACGCCTATTTTTTGCCACAGCGATCGGCCCATGTGGCTAACAATTATCTTACGTACCAGTTAGAGCAGACAGAATAGTCAAATTGTCAAGGTTGCACGAATGCCTTTCTTTTTTGTATAACTGACTACTTGACTGATCTTCCAATTTCACTACATTGAAGTGCGGCTCGTACATAACGGTACATGTTGGGGCCAGCAAGCTTTATTGAAGAGGGGCACATACCTCTTGGCCCATCTCCAGTGACGCAAATGCTCGTCACGGAAGTTCCTTGCAGATTGGTACACAACTACTTTGGTATGCCCACCTATGCAAGTTTTAGTGAGTTAGGTTGTTTGAAGTAATGCACATGGCAGTGGCACCTATGATGTGACCGACATTCACGTCAAAGATGTACATTGAATCGGGCACTAGCCTGCTTTCAGCTATTCAGTCATGCTAGTTGGCGGAACCCGTTTTGCTGAAGAAAACCACATGAAAACTGTCTTCTTTTACGTTACACTGATTCCCGTTATATACTTTCATTGAATTGTGGCGCACACCCAGCCTCGGCAACGCATTTAAAGTGCGGTTACATTGATTTTACGAAAGGTCCACATGTAATCAGCAAAATATAGCCAGTAAAACAGACTCGCGTCAAATGAGTCAGCTGAGGAGAGCTGCACATGCAATGCCACATACCTAGGACACAACCTGTTCCTCCTATCGGCTAGTAATGCCGTGTCGCCATAAAGACAGTCCCTCATCATTGATATAGTGAGGGGAGAGTGGACGACCCGATGGTACATGTAGGCGAGAAAGTTGACAAAGTCCTCAAACTGCCATAATGATGTCAAACCGTCGCTATCATTACGACCCCCATATATCCAGCTACTAGCTCGACAACCTGGGTCAAATACACTTTCAACCTGCAGTGCTTGAGAATCGATGCACACCTACCTGGACTCATCACATTCATATGCCTGTATAACCTTACTCTATCACCCTTCGGGGTAGCGGAGTAGCTAAGGCGCTAGTATACTCGGCTCGAAATTGCGGGCTAATCCCCGGCTCCGGAGATTTCAGTTTGAATGGAGGCAAGCTGCGAAGGCGCCCGTGTGCATCGTAGCGCACGTTAAAGATCCCCAGTTGGGCAAAATTCTCCGTAGACCTCCATTACGGCGTCCTTGGGACGTAACCCACTCCCCCCAATTGGCTATAAAACTATCGTTACTTTACCGCTTCTGTTCCTAGAAAATTCTTTTCCCGAACTTGTTAAAAAGACCCCTATTTTTTGCCACAGCGATCGGCCCATGTGGCTAACAATTATCTTACGTACCAGTGAGAGCAGACAGAATAGTCAAATTATCAAGGTTGCACGAATGCCTTTCTTTTTTGTATAACTGACTACTTGACTGATCTTCCAATTTCACTACATTGAAGTGCGGCTCGCTCATAACGGTACATGTTGGGGCCAGCAAGCTTTATTGAAGAGGGCCACATACCTCTTGGCCCATCTCGAGTGACGCAAATGCTCGTCACGGAAGTTCCTTGCAGATTGGTACAAAACTAGTTTGGTATGCCCACTTATGCAAGTTTTAGTGAGTTAGGTTGTTTGAAGAAAAGCACATGGCAGTGGCACCTATGATGTGACCGACATTCACGTCAAAGATGTACATTGAATCTGGCACTAGCCTACTTTCAGCTATTCAGTCATGCAAGTCTGGCGGAACCCGTTTTGTTGAAGAAAACCACATGAAAACTGTCTTCTTTTACGTTACACTGGTTCCCGTTATGGGCTTTCATTGAATTGTGGCGCACACCCAGCCTCGGCAACGCATTTAAAGTGCGGTTACATTGATTTTACGAAAGGTACACATGTAATCAGCGAAATATAGCCAGTAAAACAGGTTCGCGTCAAATGGGTCAGCTGAGGAGAGCTGCACATGTAATGCTACATACCTAGGACACAACCTGTTCAGCCTATCGGCTAGTAATGCCGTTTCGCCATAAAAACAGCCCCTCATCATTGATATAGTGAGGGGATAGTGGACGACCCGATTGTACATGTAGGCGAGAAAGTTGACAAAGTCCTCAAACTGCCATAATGATGTCAAACCGTCGCTATCATTACGACCCCCATATATCCAGCTACTAGCTCGACAACCTCGGTCAAATACACTTTCTACCTGCAGTGCTGGAGAATTGCAGCACACCTACCTGGACTCATCACATTGATATGCCTGTATAACCTTACTCTTATCACCCTTCGGGGTAGCCGAGTAGCTAAGGCGCTAGTATACTCGGCTCGAAATTGCGGGCTAATACCCGGCTCCGGAGATTTCAGTTTGAATGGAGGCAAGCTGCGAAGGCGCCCGTGTGCATCGTAGCGCACGTTAAAGATCCCCAGTTGGGCAAAATTCTCCTTAGACCTCCACTACGGCGTCCTTGGGACGTAACCCACTCCCCCCAATTGGCTATAATACTATCGTTAGTTTACCGCGTCTGTTCCTAGAAAATTCTTTTCCCGAGCTTGTTAAAAAGACGCCTATATTTTGCCACAGCGATCGGCCCATATGGCTAACAATTATCTTACGTACCAGTGAGAGCAGACAGAATAGTCAAATTATCAAGGTTGCACGAATGCCTTTCTTTTTTGTATAACTGACTACTTGACTGATCTTCCAATTTCACTACATTGAAGTGCGGCTCGTACGTAGCGGTACATGTTGGGGCCAGCAAGCTTTATTGAAGAGGGCCACATACCTCTTGGCCCATCTCCAGTGACGCAAATGCTCGTCACGGAAGTTCCTTGCAGATTGGTACACAACTAGTTTGTTATGCCCACTTGTGCAAGTTTTAGTGACTTAGGTTGTTCGAAGAAAAGCACATGGCAGTGGCACCTACGATGTGACCCACATTCACGTCAAAGATGTACATTGAATGTGGCATTAGCCTGCTTTCATCTATTGAGTCATGCAAGTTGGCGGCACCCGTTTTGTTGAAGAAAACCACATGAAAACTGTCTTCTTTTCCGTTACACTGATTCCTGGTATATACTTTCATTGAATTGTGGCGCACACCCAGCCTCGGCAACGCATTTAAAGTGCGGTTACATTGATTTTACGAAAGGTGCACATGTAATCAGCGAAATATAGCCTGTAAAACAGGTTCGCGTCAAATGGGTCAGCTGAGGAGAGCTGTGCATGTAATGCCACATACCTAGGACACAACCTGTTCAGCCTATCGGCTAGTAATGCCGTTTCGCCATAAAAACAACCCCTCATTATTGATATAGTGAGCGGATTGTGGGCGACCCGATGGTACATTTAAGCGAGAAAGCAGAGAAAGTCCACGAACTGCCCTAATGATGTCAAATCGTCGCAATCGTTACGACCCCCAGATATTCAGCTACTGGCTCGATAACCTGGGCCAAATACACTTTCAACCTGAAGTACTGGAGAATCGCAGAACACCTACCTGGACTCATCACATTCATATGCCTGTATAACCTTACTCTATCACCCTTCGGGGTAGCCGAGTAGCTAAGGCGCTAGTATACTCGGCTCGAAATTGCGGGCTAATACCCGTTCCGGAGATTTCAGTTTGAATGGAGGCAAGCTGCGAAGGCGCCCGTGTGCATCGTAGCGCACGTTAAAGATCCCCAGTTGGGCAAAATTCTCCGTAGACCTCCACTACGGCGTCCTCGGGACGTAACCCACTCCCCCCAATTGGCTATAGAACTATCGTTAGTTTACCGCGTCTGTTCCTAGAAAATTCTTTTCCCGAACTTGTTAAAAAGACGCCTATTTTTTGCCACACCGATCGGCCCATGTGGCTAACAATTATCTTACGTACCAGTGAGAGCAGACAGAATAGTCAAATTATCAAGGTTGCACGAATGCCTTTCTTTTTTGTATAACGGACTACTTGACTGATCTTCCAACTTCACTACATTGAAGTGCGGCTCGCTCATAACGGTACATGTTGGGGCCAGCAAGCTTTATTGAAGAGGGCCACATACCTCTTGGCCCATCTCCTGTGACGCAAATGCTCGTCACGGAAGTTCCTTGCAGATTGGTACACAACTAGTTTGGTATGCCCACTTATGCAAGTTTTAGTGAGTTAGGTTGTTTGAAGAAAAGCACATGGCAGTGGCACCTATGATGTGACCGACATTCACGTCAAAGATGTACATTGAATCTGGCACTAGCCTACTTTCAGCTATTCAGTCATGCAAGTCTGGCGGAACCCGTTTTGTTGAAGAAAACCACATGAAAACTGTCTTCTTTTACGTTACACTGATTCCCGTTATATACTTTCATTGAATTGTGGCGCACACCCAGCCTCGGCAACGCATTTAAAGTGCGGTTACATTGATTTTACGAAAGGTCCACATGTAATCAGCGAAATATAGCCAGTAAAACAGGTTCGCGTCAAATGGGTCAGCTGAGGAGAGCTGCACATGTAATGCTACATACCTAGGACACAACCTGTTCAGCCTATCGGCTAGTAATGCCGTTTCGCCATAAAAACAGCCCCTCATCATTGATATAGTGAGGGGATAGTGGACGACCCGATTGTACATGTAGGCGAGAAAGTTGACAAAGTCCTCAAACTGCCATAATGATGTCAAACCGTCGCTATCATTACGACCCCCATATATCCAGCTACTAGCTCGACAACCTGGGTCAAATACACTTTCAACCTGAAGTACTGGAGAATCGCAGAACACCTACCTGGACTCATCACATTCATATGCCTGTATAACCTTACTCTATCACCCTTCGGGGTAGCCGAGTAGCTAAGGCGCTAGTATACTCGGCTCGAAATTGCGGGCTAATACCCGTTCCGGAGATTTCAGTTTGAATGGAGGCAAGCTGCGAAGGCGCCCGTGTGCATCGTAGCGCACGTTAAAGATCCCCAGTTGGGCAAAATTCTCCGTAGACCTCCACTACGGCGTCCTCGGGACGTAACCCACTCCCCCCAATTGGCTATAGAACTATCGTTAGTTTACCGCGTCTGTTCCTAGAAAATTCTTTTCCCGAACTTGTTAAAAAGACGCCTATTTTTTGCCACACCGATCGGCCCATGTGGCTAACAATTATCTTACGTACCAGTGAGAGCAGACAGAATAGTCAAATTATCAAGGTTGCACGAATGCCTTTCTTTTTTGTATAACGGACTACTTGACTGATCTTCCAATTTCACTACATTGAAGTGCGGCTCGCTCATAACGGTACATGTTGGGGCCAGCAAGCTTTATTGAAGAGGGCCACATACCTCTTGGCCCATCTCCTGTGACGCAAATGCTCGTCACGGAAGTTCCTTGCAGATTGGTACACAACTAGTTTGGTATGCCCACTTATGCAAGTTTTAGTGAGTTAGGTTGTTTGAAGTAATGCACATGGCAGTGGCACCTATGATGTGACCGACATTGACGTCAAAGATGTACATTGAATCTGGCACTAGCCTGCTTTCAGCTATTCAGTCATGCAAGTCTGGCGGAACCCGTTTTGTTGAAGAAAACCACATGAAAACTGTCTTCTTTTCTGTTACACTGATTCCCCTTATATACTTTCATTGAATTGTGGCGCACACCCAGCCTCGGCAACGCATTTAAAGTGCGGTTACATTGATTTTACGAAAGGTCCACATGTAATCAGCGAAATATAGCTAGTAAAACAGGTTCGCGTCAAATGGGTCAGCTGAGGAGAGCTGCACATGTAATGCCACAAACCTAGGACACAACCTGTTCAGCCTATCGGTTAGTAATGCCGTGTCGCCATAAAAACAGTCCCTCATCATTGATATAGTGAGGGGAGAGTGGACGACTCGATGGTACATGTAGGCGAGAAAGTTGACACAGTCCTCAAACTGCCATAATGATGTCAATCCGTCGCTATCATTACGACCCCCATATATCCAGCTACTAGCTCGACAACCTGGGTCAAATACACTTTCAACCTGCAGTACTGGAGAATCGCAGAACACCTACCTGGACTCATCACATTCATATGCCTGTATAACCTTACTCTATCACCCTTCGGGGTAGCCGAGCAGCTAAGGCGCTAGTATACTCGGCTCGAAATTGCGGGCTAATACCCGGCTCCGGAGATTTCAGTTTGAATGGAGGCAAGCGGGGAAGGCGCCCGTGTGCACCGTAGCGCACGTTAAAGATCGCCAGTTGGGCAAAATTCTCCGTAGACCTCCACTACGGCGTCCTTGGGACGTAACCCACTCCCCCAATTGGCTATAAAACTATCGTTACATTACCGCGTCTGTTCCTAGAAAATTCTTTTCCCGAACTTGTTAAAAAGACCCCTATTTTTTGCCACAGCGATCGGCCCATGTGGTTAACAATTATCTTACGTACCAGTGAGAGCAGACAGAATAGTCAAATTATCACGGTTGCACGAATGCCTTTCTTTTTTGTATAACCGACTACTTGACTGATCTTCCAATTTCACTACATTGAAGTGCGGCTCGCTCATAACGGTACATGTTGGGGCCAGCAAGCTTTATTGAAGAGGGCCACATACCTCTTGGCCCATCTCGAGTGACGCAAATGCTCGTCACGGAAGTTCCTTGCAGATTGGTACAAAACTAGTTTGGTATGCCCACTTATGCAAGTTTTAGTGAGTTAGGTTGTTTGAAGAAAAGCACATGGCAGTGGCACCTATGATGTGACCGACATTCACGTCAAAGATGTACATTGAATCTGGCACTAGCCTACTTTCAGCTATTCAGTCATGCAAGTCTGGCGGAACCCGTTTTGTTGAAGAAAACCACATGAAAACTGTCTTCTTTTACGTTACACTGATTCCCGTTATATACTTTCATTGAATTGTGGCGCACACCCAGCCTCGGCAACGCATTTAAAGTGCGGTTACATTGATTTTACGAAAGGTCCACATGTAATCAGCGAAATATAGCCAGTAAAACAGGTTCGCGTCAAATGGGTCAGCTGAGGAGAGCTGCGCATGTAATGCTACATACCTAGGACACAACCTGTTCAGCCTATCGGCTAGTAATGCCGTTTCGCCATAAAAACAGCCCCTCATCATTGATATAGTGAGGGGATAGTGGACGACCCGATTGTACATGTAGGCGAGAAAGTTGACAAAGTCCTCAAACTGCCATAATGATGTCAAACCGTCGCTATCATTACGACCCCCATATATCCAGCTACTAGCTCGACAACCTCGGTCAAATACACGTTCAACCTGCAGTGCTGGAGAATTGCAGCACACCTACCTGGACTCATCACATTGATATGCCTGTATAACCTTACTCTTATCACCCTTCGGGGTAGCCGAGTAGCTAAGGCGCTAGTATACTCGGCTCGAAATTGCGGGCTAATACCCGGCTCCGGAGATTTCAGTTTGAATGGAGGCAAGCTGCGAAGGCGCCCGTGTGCATCGTAGCGCACGTTAAAGATCCCCAGTTGGGCAAAATTCTCCTTAGACCTCCACTACGGCGTCCTTGGGACGTAACCCACTCCCCCCAATTGGCTATAAAACTATCGTTAGTTTACCGCGTCTGTTCCTAGAAAATTCTTTTCCCGAGCTTGTTAAAAAGACGCCTATTTTTTGCCACAGCGATCGGCCCATGTGGCTAACAATTATCTTACGTACCAGTGAGAGCAGACAGAATAGTCAAATTATCAAGGTTGCACGAATGCCTTTCTCTTTTGTATAACTGACTACTTGACTGATCTTCCAATTTCACTACATTGAAGTGCGGCTCGTACGTAGCGGTACATGTTGGGGCCAGCAAGCTTTATTGAAGAGGGCCACATACCTCTTGGCCCATCTCCAGTGACGCAAATGCTCGTCACGGAAGTTCCTTGCAGATTGGTACACAACTAGTTTGGTATGCCCACTTGTGCAAGTTTTAGTGACTTAGGTTGTTTGAAGAAAAGCACATGGCAGTGGCAACTACGATGTGACCCACATTCACGTCAAAGATGTACATTGAATGTGGCATTAGCCTGCTTTCATCTATTGAGTCATGCAAGTTGGCGGAACCCGTTTTGTTGAAGAAAACCACATGAAAACTGTCTTCTTTTCCGTTACACTGATTCCTGTTATATACTTTCATTGAATTGTGGCGCACACCCAGCCTCGGCAACGCATTTAAAGTGCGGTTACATTGATTTTACGAAAGGTGCACATGTAATCAGCGAAATATAGCCTGTAAAACAGGTTCGCGTCAAATGGGTCAGCTGAGGAGAGCTGTGCATGTAATGCCACATACCTAGGACACAACCTGTTCAGCCTATCGGCTAGTAATGCCGTTTCGCCATAAAACAGCCCCTCATCATTGATATAGTGAGGGGATAGTGGACGACCCGATGGTACATGTAGGCGAGAAAGTCGACAAAGTCCTCAAACTGCCATAATGATGTCAAACCGTCGCTATCATTACGACCCCCATATATCCAGCTACTAGCTCGACAACCTGGGTCAAATACACTTTCAACCTGAAGTACTGGAGAATCGCAGAACACCTACCTGGACTCATCACATTCATATGCCTGTATAACCTTACTCTATCACCCTTCGGGGTAGCCGAGTAGCTAAGGCGCTAGTATACTCGGCTCGAAATTGCGGGCTAATACCCGTTCCGGAGATTTCAGTTTGAA
Organism: Dermacentor variabilis; assembly: GCF_050947875.1. Lineage (NCBI taxonomy): Eukaryota > Metazoa > Arthropoda > Arachnida > Ixodida > Ixodidae > Dermacentor > Dermacentor variabilis. The sequence continues at coordinate 192,255,293 of NC_134569.1, forward strand.
TGGAGGCAAGCTGCGAAGGCGCCCGTGTGCATCGTAGCGCACGTTAAAGATCCCCAGTTGGGCAAAATTCTCCGTAGACCTCCACTACGGCGTCCTTGGGACGTAACCCACTCCCCCAATTGGCTATAAAACTATCGTTACATTACCGCGTCTGTTCCTAGAAAATTCTTTTCCCGAACTTGTTAAAAAGACGCCTATTTTTTGCCACAGCGATCGCCCCATGTGGCTAACAATTATCTTACGTACGAGTGAGAGCAGACAGAATAGTCAAATTATCAAGGTTGCAGGAATGCCTTTCTTTTTTGTATAACTGACTACTTGACTGATCTTCCAATTTCACTACATTGAAGTGCGGCTCGCTCATAACGGTACATGTTGGGGCCAGCAAGCTTTATTGAAGAGGGCCACATACCTCTTGGCCCATCTCCAGTGACGCAAATGCTCCTCACGGAAGTTCCTTGCAGATTGGTACACAACTACTTTGGTATGCCGACCTATGCAAGTTTTAGTGAGTTAGGTTGTTTGAACTAATGCACATGGCAGTGGCACGTATGATGTGACCGACATTCACGTCAAAGATGTACATTGAATCTGGCACTAGCCTGCTTTCAGCTATTCAGTCATGCAAGTCTGGCGGAACCCGTTTTGTTGAAGAAAACCACATGAAAACTGTCTTCTTTTCTGTTACACTGATTCCCCTTATATACTTTGATTGAATTGTGGCGCACACCCAGCCTCGGCAACGCATTTAAAGTGCGGTTACATTGATTTTACGAAAGGTCCACATGTAATCAGCGAAATATAGCCAGTAAAACAGGCTCGCGTCAAGTGAGTCAGCTGAGGAGAGCTGCACATGCAATGCCACATACCTAGGAAACAACCTGTTCCTCCTATCGGCTAGTAATGCCGTGTCGCCATAAAAACAGTCCCTCATCATTGATATAGTGAGGGGAGAGTGGACGACCCGATGGTACATGTAGGCGAGAAAGTTGACAAAGTCCTCAAACTGCCATAATGATGTCAAACCGTCGCTATCATTACGACCCCCATATATCCAGCTACTAGCTCGACAACCTGGGTCAAATACACTTTCAACCTGCAGTGCTTGAGAATCGATGCACACCTACCTGAACTCATCACATTCATATGCCTGTGTAACCTTACTCTATCACCCTTCGGGGTAGCCGAGTAGCTAAGGCGCTAGTATACTCGGCTCGAAATTGCGGGCTAATCCCCGGCTCCGGAGATTTCAGTTTGAATGGAGGCAAGCTGCGAAGGCGCCCGTGTGCATCGTAGCGCACGTTAAAGATCCCCAGTTGGGCAAAATTCTCCGTAGACCTCCATTACGGCGTCCTTGGGACGTAACCCACTCCCCCCAATTGGCTATAAAACTATCGTTACTTTACCGCGTCTGTTCCTAGAAAATTCTTTTCCCGAACTTGTTAAAAAGACGCCTATTTTTTGCCACAGCGATCGGCCCATGTGGCTAACAATTATCTTACGTACCAGTTAGAGCAGACAGAATAGTCAAATTATCAAGGTTGCACGAATGCCTTTCTTTTTTGTATAACTGACTACTTGACTGATCTTCCAATTTCACTACATTGAAGTGCGGCTCCCTCATAACGGTACATGTTGGGGCCAGCAAGCTTTATTGAAGAGGGCCACATACCTCTTGGCCCATCTCCTGTGACGCAAATGCTCGTCACGGAAGTTCCTTGCAGATTGGTACAAAACTAGTTTGGTATGCCCACTTATGCAAGTTTTAGTGAGTTTGGTTGTTTGAAGAAAAGCACATGGCAGTGGCACCTATGATGTGACCGACATTCACGTCAAAGATGTACATTGAATCTGGCACTAGCCTACTTTCAGCTATTCAGTCATGCAAGTCTGGCGGAACCCGTTTTGTTGAAGAAAACCACATGAAAACTGTCTTCTTTTACGTTACACTGATTCCCGTTATATACTTTCATTGAATTGTGGCGCACACCCAGCCTCGGCAACGCATTTAAAGTGCGGTTACATTGATTTTACGAAAGGTCCACATGTAATCAGCGAAATATAGCCAGTAAAACAGGTTCGCGTCAAATGGGTCAGCTGAGGAGAGCTGCACATGTTATGCTACATACCTAGGACACAACCTGTTCAGCCTATCGGCTAGTAATGCCGTTTCGCCATAAAAACAGCCCCTCATCATTGATATAGTGAGGGGATAGTGGACGACCCGATTGTACATGTAGGCGAGAAAGTTGACAAAGTCCTCAAACTGCCATAATGATGTCAAACCGTCGCTATCATTACGACCCCCATATATCCAGCTACTAGCTCGACAACCTCGGTCAAATACACTTTCAACCTGCAGTGCTGGAGAATTGCAGCACACCTACCTGGACTCATCACATTGATATGCCTGTATAACCTTACTCTTATCACCCTTCGGGGTAGCCGAGTAGCTAAGGCGCTAGTATACTCGGCTCGAAATTGCGGGCTAATACCCGGCTCCGGAGATTTCAGTTTGAATGGAGGCAACCTGCGAAGGCGCCCGTGTGCATCGTAGCGCACGTTAAAGATCCCCAGTTGGGCAAAATTCTCCTTAGACCTCCACTACGGCGTCCTTGGGACGTAACCCACTCCCCCCAATTGGCTATAAAACTATCGTTAGTTTACCGCGTCTGTTCCTAGAAAATTCTTTTCCCGAGCTTGTTAAAAAGACGCCTATTTTTTGCCACAGCGATCGGCCCATGTGGCTAACAATTATCTTACGTACCAGTGAGAGCAGACAGAATAGTCAAATTATCAAGGTTGCACGAATGCCTTTCTTTTTTGTATAACTGACTATTTGACTGATCTTCCAATTTCACTACATTGAAGTGCGGCTCGCTCATAACGGTACATGTTGGGGCCAGCAAGCTTTATTGAGGAGGGCCACATACCTCTTGGCCCATCTCCAGTGACGCAAATGCTCGTCACGGAAGTTCCTTGCAGATTGGTACACAACTACTTTGGTATGCCCACCTATGCAAGTTTTAGTGAGTTAGGTTGTTTGAAGTAATGCACATGGCAGTGGCACCTATGATGTGACCGACATTCACGTCAAAGATGTACATTGAATCTGGCACTGGCCTGCTTTCAGCTATTCTGTCATGCAAGTCTGGCGGAACCCGTTTTGTTGAAGAAAACCACATGAAAACTGTCTTCTTTTCTGTTACACTGATTCCCCTTATATACTTTCATTGAATTGTGGCGCACACCCAGCCTCGGCAACGCATTTAAAGTGCGGTTACATTGATTTTACGAAAGGTGCACATGTAATCAGCGAAATATAGCCTGTAAAACAGGTTCGCGTCAAATGGGTCAGCTGAGGAGAGCTGTGCATGTAATGCCACATACCTAGGACACAACCTGTTCAGCCTATCGGCTAGTAATGCCGTTTCGCCATAAAAACAGCCCCTCATCATTGATATAGTGAGGGGATAGTGGACGACCCGATGGTACATGTAGGCGAGAAAGTTGACAAAGTCCTCAAACTGCCATAATGATGACAAACCGTCGCTATCACTACGACCTCCATATATCCAGCTACTAGCTCGACAACCTGGGTCAAATACACTTTCAACCTGCAGTACTGGAGAATCGCAGAACACCTACCTGGACTCATCACATTCATATGCCTGTATAACCTTACTCTATCACCCTTCGAGGTAGCCGAGCAGCTAAGGCGCTAGTATACTCGGTTCGAAATTGCGGGCTAATACCCGTTCCGGAGATTTCAGCTTGAATGGAGGCAAGCTGCGAAGGCGCCCGTGTGCATCGTAGCGCACGTTAAAGATCCCCAGTTGGGCAAAATTCTCCGTAGACCTCCACTACGGCGTCCTTGGGACGTAACCCACTCCCCCCAATTGGCTATAGAACTATCGTTACATTACCGCGTCTGTTCCTAGAAAATTCTTTTCCCGAACTTGTTAAAAAGGGGCCTGTTTTTTGCCACACCGATCGGCCCATGTGGCTAACAATTATCTTACGTACCAGTGAGAGCAGACAGAATAGTCAAATTATCAAGGTTGCACGAATGCCTTTCTTTTTTGTATAACGGACTACTTGACTGATCTTCCAATTTCACTACATTGAAGGGCGGCTCGCTCATAACGGTACATGTTGGGGCCAGCAAGCTTTATTGAAGAGGGCCACATACCTCTTGGCCCATCTCCTGTGACGCAAATGCTCGTCACGGAAGTTCCTTGCAGATTGGTACGCAACTACTTTGGTATGCCCACCTATGCAAGTTTTAGTGAGTTAGGTTGTTTGAAGTAATGCACATGGCAGTGGCACCTATGATGTGACCGACATTCACGTCAAAGATGTACATTGAATCAGGCACTAGCCTGCTTTCAGCTATTCAGTCATGCAAGTCTGGCGGAACCCGTTTTGTTGAAGAAAACCACATGAAAACTGTCTTCTTTTCTGTTACACTGATTCCCCTTATATACTTTCATTGAATTGTGGCGCACACCCAGCCTCGGCAACGCATTTAAAGTGCGGTTACATTGATTTTACGAAAGGTCCACATGTAATCAGCGAAATATAGCTAGTAAAACAGGTTCGCGTCAAATGGGTCAGCTGAGGAGAGCTGCACATGTAATGCCACAAACCTAGGACACAACCTGTTCAGCCTATCGGCTAGTAATGCCGTGTCGCCATAAAAACAGTCCCTCATCATTGATATAGTGAGGGGATAGTGGACGACTCGATGGTACTTGTAGGCGAGAAAGTTGACACAGTGCTCAAACTGCCATAATGATGTCAAACCGTCGCTATCATTACGACCCCCATATATCCAGCTACTAGCTCGACAACCTGGGTCAAATACACTTTCAACCTGCAGTACTGGAGAATCGCAGAACACCTACCTAGACTCATCACATTCATATGCCTGTGTAACCTTACTCTATCACCCTTCGGGTTAGCCGAGCAGCTAAGGCGCTAGTATACTCGGCTCGAAATTGCGGGCTAATACCCGGCTCCGGAGATTTCAGTTTGAATGGAGGCAAGCTGCGAAGGCGCCCGTGTGCATCGTAGCGCACGTTAAAGATCCCCAGTTGGGCAAAATTCTCCGTAGACCTCCACTACGGCGTCCTTGGGACGTAACCCACTCCCCCCGATTGGCTATAAAACTATCGTTAGTTTACCGCGTCTGTTCCTAGAAAATTCTTTTCCCGAACTTGTTAAAAAGACGCCTATTTTTTGCCACAGCGATCGGCCCATGTGGCTAACAATTATCTTACGTACCAGTGAGAGCAGACAGAATAGTCAAATTATCAAGGTTGCACGAATGCCTTTCTTTTTTGTATAACTGACTACTTGACTGATCTTCCAATTTCACTACATTGAAGTGCGGCTCGTACGTAGCGGTACATGTTGGGGCCAGCAAGCTTTATTGAAGAGGGCCACATACCTCTTGGCCCATCTCCAGTGACGCAAATGCTCGTCACGGAAGTTCCTTGCAGATTGGTACACAACTAGTTTGGTATGCCCACTTGTGCAAGTTTTAGTGACTTAGGTTGTTTGAAGAAAAGCACATGGCAGTGGCACCTACGATGTGACCCACATTCATGTCAAAGATGTACATTGAATCTGGCACTAGCCTGCTTTCATCTATTGAGTCATGCAAGTTGGCGGAACCCATTTTGTTGAAGAAAACCACATGAAAACTGTCTTCTTTTCCGTTACACTGATTCCCGTTATATACTTTCATTGAATTGTGGCAAACACCCAGCCTCGGCAACGCATTTAAAGTGCGGTTACATTGATTTTACGAAAGGTCCACATGTAATCAGCGAAATATAGCCAGTAAAACAGGCTCGCGTCAAATGAGTCAGCTGAGGAGAGCTGCACATGCAATGCCACATACCTAGGACACAACCTGTTCCTCCTATCGGCTAGTAATGCCGTGTCGCCATAAAAACAGTCCCTCATCATTGATATAGTGAGGGGAGAGTGGACGACCCTATGGTACATGTAGACGAGAAAGTTGACAAAGTCCTCAAACTGCCATAATGATGTCAAACCGTCGCTATCATTACGACCCCCATATATCCAGCTACTAGCTCGACAACCTGGGTCAAATACACTTTCAACCTGCAGTGCTTGAGAATCGATGCACACCTACCTGAACTCATCACATTCATATGCCTGTGTAACCTTACTCTATCACCCTTCGGGGTAGCCGAGTAGCTAAGGCGCTAGTATACTCGGCTCGAAATTGCGGGCTAATCCCCGGCTCCGGAGATTTCAGTTTGAATGGAGGCAAGCTGCGAAGGCGCCCGTGTGCATCGTAGCGCACGTTAAAGATCCCCAGTTGGGCAAAATTCTCCGTAGACCTCCACTACGGCGTCCTTGGGAGGTAACCCACTCCCCCCAATTGGCTATAAAACTATCGTTACTTTACCGCGTCTGTTCCTAGAAAATTCTTTTCCCGAACTTGTTAAAAAGACCCCTATTTTTTGCCACAGCGATCGGCCCATGTGGCTAACAATTATGTTACGTACCAGTGAGAGCAGACAGAATAGTCAAATTATCAAGGTTGCACGAATGCCTTTCTTTTTTGTATAACTGACTACTTGACTGATCTTCCAATTTCACTACATTGAAGTGCGGCTCGTACGTAGCGGTACATGTTGGGGCCAGCAAGCTTTATTGAAGAGGGCCACATACCTCTTGGCCCATCTCCAGTGACGCAAATGCTCGTCACGGAAGTTCCTTGCAGATTGGTACACAACTAGTTTGGTATGCCCACTTATGCAAGTTTTAGTGAGTTAGGTTGTTTGAAGAAAAGCACATGGCAGTGGCACCTATGATGTGACCGACATTCACGTCAAAGATGTACATTGAATCTCGCACTAGCCTGCTTTCAGCTATTCAGTCATGCAAGTCTGGCGGAACCCGTTTTGTTGAAGAAAACCACATGAAAACTGTCTTCTTTTCTGTTACACTGATTCCCCTTATATACTTTCATTGAATTGTGGCGCACACCCAGCCTCGGCAACGCATTTAAAGTGCGGTTACATTGATTTTACGAAAGGTCCACATGTAATCAGCGAAATATAGCTAGTAAAACAGGTTCGCGTCAAATGGGTCAGCTGAGGAGAGCTGTGCATGTAATGCCACATACCTAGGACACAACCTGTTCAGCCTATCGGCTAGTAATGCCGTTTCGCCATAAAAACAGCCCCTCATCATTGATATAGTGAGGGGATAGTGGACGACCCGATGGTACATGTAGGCGAGAAAGTTGACAAAGTCCTCAAACTGCCATAATGATGTCAAACCGTCGCTATCACTACGACCTCCATATATCCAGCTACCAGCTCGACAACCTGGGTCAAATACACTTTCAACCTGCAGTACTGGAGAATCGCAGAACACCTACCTGGACTCATCACATTCATATGCCTGTTTAACCTTACTCTATCACCCTTCGGGGTAGCCGAGCAGCTAAGGCGCTAGTATACTCGGCTCGAAATTGCGGGCTAATACCCGTTCCGGAGATTTCAGCTTGATTGGAGGCAAGCTGCGAAGGCGCCCGTGTGCATCGTAGCGCACGTTAAAGATCCCCAGTTGGGCAAAATTCTCCGTAGACCTCCACTACGGCGTCCTTGGGACGTAACCCACTCCCCCCAATTGGCTATAGAACTATCGTTACATTACCGCGTCTGTTCCTAGAAAATTCTTTTCCCGAACTTGTTAAAAAGAGGCCTATTTTTTGCCACACCGATCGGCCCATGTGGCTAACAATTATCTTACGTACCAGTGAGAGCAGACAGAATAGTCAAATTATCAAGGTTGCACGAATGCCTTTCTTTTTTGTATAACGGACTACTTGACTGATCTTCCAATTTCACTACATTGAAGTGCGGCTCGCTCATAACGGTACATGTTGGGGCCAGCAAGCTTTATTGAAGAGGGCCACATACCTCTTGGCCCATCTCCTGTGACGCAAATGCTCGTCACGGAAGTTCCTTGCAGATTGGTACGCAACTACTTTGGTATGCCCACCTATGCAAGTTTTAGTGAGTTAGGTTGTTTGAAGTAATGCACATGGCAGTGGCACCTATGATGTGACCGACATTCACGTCAAAGATGTACATTGAATCTGGCACTAGCCTGCTTTCAGCTATTCAGTCATGCAAGTCTGGCGGAACCCGTTTTGTTGAAGAAAACCACATGAAAACTGTCTTCTTTTCTGTTACACTGATTCCCCTTATATACTTTCATTGAATTGTGGCGCACACCCAGCCTCGGCAACGCATTTAAAGTGCGGTTACATTGATTTTACGAAAGGTGCACATGTAATCAGCGAAATATAGCCTGTAAAACAGGTTCGCGTCAAATGGGTCAGCTGAGGAGAGCTGTGCATGTAATGCCACATACCTAGGACACAACCTGTTCAGCCTATCGGCTAGTAATGCCGTTTCGCCATAAAAACAGCCCCTCATCATTGATATAGTGAGGGGATAGTGGACGACCCGATGGTACATGTAGGCGAGAAAGTTGACAAAGTCCTCAAACTGCCATAATGATGGCAAACCGTCGCTATCACTACGACCTCCATATATCCAGCTACTAGCTCGACAACCTGGGTCAAATACACTTTCAACCTGCAGTACTGGAGAATCGCAGAACACCTACCTGGACTCATCACATTCATATGCCTGTATAACCTTACTCTATCACCCTTCGAGGTAGCCGAGCAGCTAAGGCGCTAGTATACTCGGCTCGAAATTGCGGGCTAATACCCGTTCCGGAGATTTCAGCTTGAATGGAGGCAAGCTGCGAAGGCGCCCGTGTGCATCGTAGCGCACGTTAAAGATCCCCAGTTGGGCAAAATTCTCCGTAGACCTCCACTACGGCGTCCTTGGGACGTAACCCACTCCCCCCAATTGGCTATAGAACTATCGTTACATTACCGCGTCTGTTCCTAGAAAATTCTTTTCCCGAACTTGTTAAAAAGAGGCCTATTTTTTGCCACACCGATCGGCCCATGTGGCTAACAATTATCTTACGTACCAGTGAGAGCAGACAGAATAGTCAAATTATCAAGGTTGCACGAATGCCTTTCTTTTTTGTATAACGGACTACTTGACTGATCTTCCAATTTCACTACATTGAAGTGCGGCTCGCTCATAACGGTACATGTTGGGGCCAGCAAGCTTTATTGAAGAGGGCCACATACCTCTTGGCCCATCTCCAGTGACGCAAATGCTCGTCACGGAAGTTCCTTGCAGATTGGTACACAACTACTTTGGTATGCCCACCTATGCAAGTTTTAGTGAGTTAGGTTGTTTGAAGTAATGCACATGGCAGTGGCACCTATGATGTGACCGACATTCACGTCAAAGATGTACATTGAATCTGGTACTAGCCTGCTTTCAGCTATTCAGTCATGCAAGTCTGGCGGAACCCGTTTTGTTGAAGAAAACCACATGAAAACTGTCTTCTTTTCTGTTACACTGATTCCCCTTATAAACTTCCATTGAATTGTGGCGCACACCCAGCCTCGGCAACGCATTTAAAGTGCGGTTACATTGATTTTACGAAAGGTGCACATGTAATCAGCGAAATATAGCCTGTAAAACAGGTTCGCGTCAAATGGGTCAGCTGAGGAGAGCTGTGCATGTAATGCCACATACCTAGGACACAACCTGTTCAGCCTATCGGCTAGTAATGCCGTTTCGCCATAAAAACAGCCCCTCATCATTGATATAGTGAGGGGATAGTGGACGACCCGATGGTACATGTAGGCGAGAAAGTTGACAAAGTCCTCAAACTGCCATAATGATGTCAAACCGTCGCTATCACTACGACCTCCATATATCCAGCTACCAGCTCGACAACCTGGGTCAAATACACTTTCAACCTGCAGTACTGGAGAATCGCAGAACACCTACCTGGACTCATCACATTCATATGCCTGTTTAACCTTACTCTATCACCCTTCGGGGTAGCCGAGCAGCTAAGGCGCTAGTATACTCGGCTCGAAATTGCGGGCTAATACCCGTTCCGGAGATTTCAGCTTGAATGGAGGCAAGCTGCGAAGGCGCCCGTGTGCATCGTAGCGCACGTTAAAGATCCCCAGTTGGGCAAAATTCTCCGTAGACCTCCACTACGGCGTCCTTGGGACGTAACCCACTCCCCCCAATTGGCTATAGAACTATCGTTACATTACCGCGTCTGTTCCTAGAAAATTCTTTTCCCGAACTTGTTAAAAAGAGGCCTATTTTTTGCCACACCGATCGGCCCATGTGGCTAACAATTATCTTACGTACCAGTGAGAGCAGACAGAATAGTCAAATTATCAAGGTTGCACGAATGCCTTTCTTTTTTGTATAACGGACTACTTGACTGATCTTCCAATTTCACTACATTGAAGTGCGGCTCGCTCATAACGGTACATGTTGGGGCCAGCAAGCTTTATTGAAGAGGGCCACATACCTCTTGGCCCATCTCCTGTGACGCAAATGCTCGTCACGGAAGTTCCTTGCAGATTGGTACGCAACTACTTTGGTATGCCCACCTATGCAAGTTTTAGTGAGTTAGGTTGTTTGAAGTAATGCACATGGCAGTGGCACCTATGATGTGACCGACATTCACGTCAAAGATGTACATTGAATCTGGCACTAGCCTGCTTTCAGCTATTCAGTCATGCAAGTCTGGCGGAACCCGTTTTGTTGAAGAAAACCACATGAAAACTGTCTTCTTTTCTGTTACACTGATTCCCCTTATATACTTTCATTGAATTGTGGCGCACACCCAGCCTCGGCAACGCATTTAAAGTGCGGTTACATTGATTTTACGAAAGGTGCACATGTAATCAGCGAAATATAGCCTGTAAAACAGGTTCGCGTCAAATGGGTCAGCTGAGGAGAGCTGTGCATGTAATGCCACATACCTAGGACACAACCTGTTCAGCCTATCGGCTAGTAATGCCGTTTCGCCATAAAAACAGCCCCTCATCATTGATATAGTGAGGGGATAGTGGACGACCCGATGGTACATGTAGGCGAGAAAGTTGACAAAGTCCTCAAACTGCCATAATGATGGCAAACCGTCGCTATCACTACGACCTCCATATATCCAGCTACTAGCTCGACAACCTGGGTCAAATACACTTTCAACCTGCAGTACTGGAGAATCGCAGAACACCTACCTGGACTCATCACATTCATATGCCTGTATAACCTTACTCTATCACCCTTCGAGGTAGCCGAGCAGCTAAGGCGCTAGTATACTCGGCTCGAAATTGCGGGCTAATACCCGTTCCGGAGATTTCAGCTTGAATGGAGGCAAGCTGCGAAGGCGCCCGTGTGCATCGTAGCGCACGTTAAAGATCCCCAGTTGGGCAAAATTCTCCGTAGACCTCCACTACGGCGTCCTTGGGACGTAACCCACTCCCCCCAATTGGCTATAGAACTATCGTTACATTACCGCGTCTGTTCCTAGAAAATTCTTTTCCCGAACTTGTTAAAAAGAGGCCTATTTTTTGCCACACCGATCGGCCCATGTGGCTAACAATTATCTTACGTACCAGTGAGAGCAGACAGAATAGTCAAATTATCAAGGTTGCACGAATGCCTTTCTTTTTTGTATAACGGACTACTTGACTGATCTTCCAATTTCACTACATTGAAGTGCGGCTCGCTCATAACGGTACATGTTGGGGCCAGCAAGCTTTATTGAAGAGGGCCACATACCTCTTGGCCCATCTCCAGTGACGCAAATGCTCGTCACGGAAGTTCCTTGCAGATTGGTACACAACTACTTTGGTATGCCCACCTATGCAAGTTTTAGTGAGTTAGGTTGTTTGAAGTAATGCACATGGCAGTGGCACCTATGATGTGACCGACATTCACGTCAAAGATGTACATTGAATCTGGTACTAGCCTGCTTTCAGCTATTCAGTCATGCAAGTCTGGCGGAACCCGTTTTGTTGAAGAAAACCACATGAAAACTGTCTTCTTTTCTGTTACACTGATTCCCCTTATAAACTTCCATTGAATTGTGGCGCACACCCAGCCTCGGCAACGCATTTAAAGTGCGGTTACATTGATTTTACGAAAGGTGCACATGTAATCAGCGAAATATAGCCTGTAAAACAGGTTCGCGTCAAATGGGTCAGCTGAGGAGAGCTGTGCATGTAATGCCACATACCTAGGACACAACCTGTTCAGCCTATCGGCTAGTAATGCCGCTTCGCCATAAAAACAGCCCCTCATCATTGATATAGTGAGGGGATAGTGGACGACCCGATGGTACATGTAGGCGAGAAAGTTGACAAAGTCCTCAAACTGCCATAATGATGTCAAACCGTCGCTATCACTACGACCTCCATATATCCAGCTACTAGCTCGACAACCTGGGTCAAATACACTTTCAACCTGCAGTACTGGAGAATCGCAGAACACCTACCTGGACTCATCACATTCATATGCCTGTATAACCTTACTCTATCACCCTTCGAGGTAGCCGAGCAGCTAAGGCGCTAGTATACTCGGCTCGAAATTGCGGGCTAATACCCGTTCCGGAGATTTCAGCTTGAATGGAGGCAAGCTGCGAAGGCGCCCGTGTGCATCGTAGCGCACGTTAAAGATCCCCAGTTGGGCAAAATTCTCCGTAGACCTCCACTACGGCATCCTTGGGACGTAACCCACTCCCCCCAATTGGTTATAGAACTATCGTTACATTACCGCGTCTGTTCCTAGAAAATTCTTTTCCCGAACTTGTTAAAAAGAGGCCTATTTTTTGCCACACCGATCGGCCCATGTGGCTAACAATTATCTTACGTACCAGTGAGAGCAGACAGAATAGTCAAATTATCAAGGTTGCACGAATGCCTTTCTTTTTTGTATAACGGACTACTTGACTGATCTTCCAATTTCACTACATTGAAGTGCGGCTCGCTCATGACGGTACATGTTGGGGCCAGCAAGCTTTATTGAAGAGGGCCACATACCTCTTGGCCCATCTCCAGTGACGCAAATGCTCGTCACGGAAGTTCCTTGCAGATTGGTACACAACTACTTTGGTATGCCCACCTATGCAAGTTTTAGTGAGTTAGGTTGTTTGAAGTAATGCACATGGCAGTGGCACCTATGATGTGACCGACATTCACGTCAAAGATGTACATTGAATCTGGCACTAGCCTGCTTTCAGCTATTCAGTCATGCAAGTCTGGCGGAACCCGTTTTGTTGAAGAAAACCACATGAAAACTGTCTTCTTTTCTGTTACACTGATTCCCCTTATAAACTTTCATTGAATTGTGGCGCACACCCAGCCTCGGCAACGCATTTAAAGTGCGGTTACATTGATTTTACGAAAGGTGCACATGTAATCAGCGAAATATAGCCTGTAAAACAGGTTCGCGTCAAATGGGTCAGCTGAGGAGAGCTGTGCATGTAATGCCACATACCTAGGACACAACCTGTTCAGCCTATCGGCTAGTAATGCCGTTTCGCCATAAAAACAGCCCCTCATCATTGATATAGTGAGGGGATAGTGGACGATCCGATGGTACATGTAGGCGAGAAAGTTGACAAAGTCCTCAAACTGCCATAATGATGTCAAACCGTCGCTATCACTACGACCTCCATATATCCAGCTACTAGCTCGACAACCTGGGTCAAATACACTTTCAACCTGCAGTACTGGAGAATCGCAGAACACCTACCTGGACTCATCACATTCATATGCCTGTATAACCTTACTCTATCACCCTTCGGGGTAGCCGAGCAGCTAAGGCGCTAGTATACTCGGCTCGAAATTGCGGGCTAATACCCGGCTCCGGAGATTTCAGCTTGAATGGAGGCAAGCTGCGAAGGCGCCCGTGTGCATCGTAGCGCACGTTAAAGATCCCCAGTTGGGCAAAATTCTCCGTAGACCTCCACTACGGCGTCCTTGGGACGTAACCCACTCCCCCCAATTGGTTATAGAACTATCGTTACATTACCGCGTCTGTTCCTAGAAAATTCTTTTCCCGAACTTGTTAAAAAGAGGCCTATTTTTTGCCACACCGATCGGCCCATGTGGCTAACAATTATCTTACGTACCAGTGAGAGCAGACAGAATAGTCAAATTATCAAGGTTGCACGAATGCCTTTCTTTTTTGTATAACGGACTACTTGACTGATCTTCCAATTTCACTACATTGAAGTGCGGCTCGCTCATGACGGTACATGTTGGGGCCAGCAAGCTTTATTGAAGAGGGCCACATACCTCTTGGCCCATCTCCAGTGACGCAAATGCTCGTCACGGAAGTTCCTTGCAGATTGGTACACAACTACTTTGGTATGCCCACCTATGCAAGTTTTAGTGAGTTAGGTTGTTTGAAGTAATGCACATGGCAGTGGCACCTATGATGTGACCGACATTCACGTCAAAGATGTACATTGAATCTGGCACTAGCCTGCTTTCAGCTATTCAGTCATGCAAGTCTGGCGGAACCCGTTTTGTTGAAGAAAACCACATGAAAACTGTCTTCTTTTCTGTTACACTGATTCCCCTTATAAACTTTCATTGAATTGTGGCGCACACCCAGCCTCGGCAACGCATTTAAAGTGCGGTTACATTGATTTTACGAAAGGTGCACATGTAATCAGCGAAATATAGCCTGTAAAACAGGTTCGCGTCAAATGGGTCAGCTGAGGAGAGCTGTGCATGTATTGCCACATACCTAGGACACAACCTGTTCAGCCTATCGGCTAGTAATGCCGTTTCGCCATAAAAACAGCCCCTCATCATTGATATAGTGAGGGGATAGTGGACGACCCGATGGTACATGTAGGCGAGAAAGTTGACAAAGTCCTCAAACTGCCATAATGATGTCAAACCGTCGCTATCACTACGACCTCCATATATCCAGCTACTAGCTCGACAACCTGGGTCAAATACACTTTCAACCTGCAGTACAGGAGAATCGCAGAACACCTACCTGGACTCATCACATTCATATGCCTGTATAACCTTACTCTATCACCCTTCGGGGTAGCCGAGCAGCTAAGGCGCTAGTAAACTCGGCTCGAAATTGCGGGCTAATACCCGGCTCCGGAGATTTCAGCTTGAATGGAGGCAAGCTGCGAAGGCGCCCGTGTGCATCGTAGCGCACGTTAAAGATCCCCAGTTGGGCAAAATTCTCCGTAGACCTCCACTACGGCGTCCTTGGGACGTAACCCACTCCCCCCAATTGGCTATAAAACTATCGTTAGTTTACCGCGTCTGTTCCTAGAAAATTCTTTTCCCGAACTTGTTAAAAAGACGCCTATTTTTTGCCACAGCGATCGGCCCATGTGGCTAACAATTATCTTACGTACCAGTGAGAGCAGACAGAATAGTCAAATTATCAAGGTTGCACGAATGCCTTTCTTTTTTGTATAACTGACTACTTGACTGATCTTCCAATTTCACAAAATTGAAGTGCGGCTCGTACGTAGCGGTACATGTTGGGGCCAGCAAGCTTTATTGAAGAGGGCCACATACCTCTTGGCCCATCTCCAGTGACGCAAATGCTCGTCACGGAAGTTCCTTGCAGATTGGTACACAACTAGTTTGGTATGCCCACTTGTGCAAGTTTTAGTGACTTAGGTTGTTTGAAGAAAAGCACATGGCAGTGGCACCTACGATGTGACCCACATTCATGTCAAAGATGTACATTGAATCTGGCACTAGCCTGCTTTCATCTATTGAGTCATGCAAGTTGGCGGAACCCATTTTGTTGAAGAAAACCACATGAAAACTGTCTTCTTTTCCGTTACACTGATTCCCGTTATATACTTTCATTGAATTGTGGCAAACACCCAGCCTCGGCAACGCATTTAAAGTGCGGTTACATTGATTTTACGAAAGGTCCACATGTAATCAGCGAAATATAGCCAGTAAAACAGGCTCGCGTCAAATGAGTCAGCTGAGCAGAGCTGCACATGCAATGCCACATACCTAGGACACAACCTGTTCCTCCTATCGGCTAGTAATGCCGTGTCGAGATAAAAACAGTCCCTCATCATTGATATAGTGAGGGGAGAGTGGACGACCCGATGGTACATGTAGGCGAGAAAGTTGACAAAGTCCTCAAACTGCCATAATGATGTCAAACCGTCGCTATCATTACGACCCCCATATATCCAGCTACTAGCTCGACAACCTGGGTCAAATACACTTTCAACCTGCAGTGCTTGAGAATCGATGCACACCTACCTGAACTCATCACATTCATATGCCTGTGTAACCTTACTCTATCACCCTTCGGGGTAGCCGAGTAGCTAAGGCGCTAGTATACTCGGCTCGAAATTGCGGGCTAATCCCCGGCTCCGGAGATTTCAGTTTGAATGGAGGCAAGCTGCGAAGGCGCCCGTGTGCATCGTAGCGCACGTTAAAGATCCCCAGTTGGGCAAAATTCTCCGTAGACCTCCACTACGGCGTCCTTGGGAGGTAACCCACTCCCCCCAATTGGCTATAAAACTATCGTTACTTTACCGCGTCTGTTCCTAGAAAATTCTTTTCCCGAACTTGTTAAAAAGACCCCTATTTTTTGCCACAGCGATCGGCCCATGTGGCTAACAATTATCTTACGTACCAGTGAGAGCAGACAGAATAGTCAAATTATCAAGGTTGCACGAATGCCTTTCTTTTTTGTATAACTGACTACTTTACTGATCTTCCAATTTCACTACATTGAAGTGCGGCTCGTACGTAGCGGTACATGTTGGGGCCAGCAAGCTTTATTGAAGAGGGCCACATACCTCTTGGCCCATCTCCAGTGACGCAAATGCTCGTCACGGATGTTCCTTGCAGATTGGTACACAACTAGTTTGGTAGGCCCACTTATGCAAGTTTTAGTGAGTTAGGTTGTTTGAAGAAAAGCACATGGCAGTGGCACCTATGATGTGACCGACATTCACGTCAAAGATGTACATTGAATCTCGCACTAGCCTGCTTTCAGCTATTCAGTCATGCAAGTCTGGCGGAACCCGTTTTGTTGAAGAAAACCACATGAAAACTGTCTTCTTTTCTGTTACACTGATTCCCCTTATATACTTTCATTGAATTGTGGCGCACACCCAGCCTCGGCAACGCATTTAAAGTGCGGTTACATTGATTTTACGAAAGGTCCACATGTAATCAGCGAAATATAGCTAGTAAAACAGGTTCGCGTCAAATGGGTCAGCTGAGGAGAGCTGTGCATGTAATGCCACATACCTAGGACACAACCTGTTCAGCCTATCGGCTAGTAATGCCGTTTCGCCATAAAAACAGCCCCTCATCATTGATATAGTGAGGGGATAGTGGACGACCCGATGGTACATGTAGGCGAGAAAGTTGACAAAGTCCTCAAACTGCCATAATGATGTCAAACCGTCGCTATCACTACGACCTCCATATATCCAGCTACCAGCTCGACAACCTGGGTCAAATACACTTTCAACCTGCAGTACTGGAGAATCGCAGAACACCTACCTGGACTCATCACATTCATATGCCTGTATAACCTTACTCTATCACCCTTCGGGGTAGCCGAGCAGCAAAGGCGCTAGTATACTCGGCTCGAAATTGCGGGCTAATACCCGTTCCGGAGATTTCAGCTTGAATGGAGGCAAGCTGCGAAGGCGCCCGTGTGCATCGTAGCGCAGGTTAAAGATCCCCAGTTGGGCAAAATTCTCCGTAGACCTCCACTACGGCGTCCTTGGGACGTAACCCACTCCCCCCAATTGGCTATAGAACTATCGTTACATTACCGCGTCTGTTCCTAGAAAATTCTTTTCCCGAACTTGTTAAAAAGAGGCCTATTTTTTGCCACACCGATCGGCCCATGTGGCTAACAATTATCTTACGTACCAGTGAGAGCAGACAGAATAGTCAAATTATCAAGGTTGCACGAATGCCTTTCTTTTTTGTATAACGGACTACTTGACTGATCTTCCAATTTCACAAAATTGAAGTGCGGCTCGTACGTAGCGGTACATGTTGGGGCCAGCAAGCTTTATTGAAGAGGGCCACATACCTCTTGGCCCATCTCCAGTGACGCAAATGCTCGTCACGGAAGTTCCTTGCAGATTGGTACACAACTAGTTTGGTATGCCCACTTGTGCAAGTTTTAGTGACTTAGGTTGTTTGAAGAAAAGCACATGGCAGTGGCACCTACGATGTGACCCACATTCATGTCAAAGATGTACATTGAATCTGGCACTAGCCTGCTTTCATCTATTGAGTCATGCAAGTTGGCGGAACCCATTTTGTTGAAGAAAACCACATGAAAACTGTCTTCTTTTCCGTTACACTGGTTCCCGTTATATACTTTCATTGAATTGAGGCAAACACCCAGCCTCGGCAACGCATTTAAAGTGCGGTTACATTGATTTTACGAAAGGTCCACATGTAATCAGCGAAATATAGCCAGTAAAACAGGCTCGCGTCAAATGAGTCAGCTGAGGAGAGCTGCACATGCAATGCCACATACCTAGGACACAACCTGTTCCTCCTATCGGCTAGTAATGCCGTGTCGAGATAAAAACAGTCCCTCATCATTGATATAGTGAGGGGAGAGTGGACGACCCGATGGTACATGTAGGCGAGAAAGTTGACAAAGTCCTCAAACTGCCATAATGATGTCAAACCGTCGCTATCATTACGACCCCCATATATCCAGCTACTAGCTCGACAACCTGGGTCAAATACACTTTCAACCTGCAGTGCTTGAGAATCGATGCACACCTACCTGAACTCATCACATTCATATGCCTGTGTAACCTTACTCTATCACCCTTCGGGGTAGCCGAGTAGCTAAGGCGCTAGTATACTCGGCTCGAAATTGCGGGCTAATCCCCGGCTCCGGAGATTTCAGTTTGAATGGAGGCAAGCTGCGAAGGCGCCCGTGTGCATCGTAGCGCACGTTAAAGATCCCCAGTTGGGCAAAATTCTCCGTAGACCTCCACTACGGCGTCCTTGGGAGGTAACCCACTCCCCCCAATTGGCTATAAAACTATCGTTACTTTACCGCGTCTGTTCCCAGAAAATTCTTTTCCCGAACTTGTTAAAAAGACCCCTATTTTTTGCCACAGCGATCGGCCCATGTGGCTAACAATTATCTTACGTACCAGTGAGAGCAGACAGAATAGTCAAATTATCAAGGTTGCACGAATGCCTTTCTTTTTTGTATAACTGACTACTTGACTGATCTTCCAATTTCACTACATTGAAGTGCGGCTCGTACGTAGCGGTACATGTTGGGGCCAGCAAGCTTTATTGAAGAGGGCCACATACCTCTTGGCCCATCTCCAGTGACGCAAATGCTCGTCACGGATGTTCCTTGCAGATTGGTACACAACTAGTTTGGTATGCCCACTTATGCAAGTTTTAGTGAGTTAGGTTGTTTGAAGAAAAGCACATGGCAGTGGCACCTATGATGTGACCGACATTCACGTCAAAGATGTACATTGAATCTCGCACTAGCCTGCTTTCAGCTATTCAGTCATGCAAGTCTGGCGGAACCCGTTTTGTTGAAGAAAACCACATGAAAACTGTCTTCTTTTCTGTTACACTGATTCCCCTTATATACTTTCATTGAATTGTGGCGCACACCCAGCCTCGGCAACGCATTTAAAGTGCGGTTACATTGATTTTACGAAAGGTCCACATGTAATCAGCGAAATATAGCTAGTAAAACTGGTTCGCGTCAAATGGGTCAGCTGAGGAGAGCTGTGCATGTAATGCCACATACCTAGGACACAACCTGTTCAGCCTATCGGCTAGTAATGCCGTTTCGCCATAAAAACAGCCCCTCATCATTGATATAGTGAGGGGATAGTGGACGACCCGATGGTACATGTAGGCGAGAAAGTTGACTAAGTCCTCAAACTGCCATAATGATGTCAAACCGTCGCTATCACTACGACCTCCATATATCCAGCTACCAGCTCGACAACCTGGGTCAAATACACTTTCAACCTGCAGTACTGGAGAATCGCAGAACACCTACCTGGACTCATCACATTCATATGCCTGTATAACCTTACTCTATCACCCTTCGGGGTAGCCGAGCAGCAAAGGCGCTAGTATACTCGGCTCGAAATTGCGGGCTAATACCCGTTCCGGAGATTTCAGCTTGAATGGAGGCAAGCTGCGAATGCGCCCGTGTGCATCGTAGCGCACGTTAAAGATCCCCAGTTGGGCAAAATTCTCCGTAGACCTCCACTACGGCGTCCTTGGGACGTAACCCACTCCCCCCAATTGGCTATAGAACTATCGTTACATTACCGCGTCTGTTCCTAGAAAATTCTTTTCCCGAACTTGTTAAAAAGAGGCCTATTTTTTGCCACACCGATCGGCCCATGTGGCTAACAATTATCTTACGTACCAGTGAGAGCAGACAGAATAGTCAAATTATCAAAATTGCACGAATGCCTTTCTTTTTTGTATAACGGACTACTTGACTGATCTTCCAATTTCACTACATTGAAGTGCGGCTCGCTCATAACGGTACATGTTGGGGCCAGCAAGCTTTATTGAAGAGGGCCACATACCTCTTGGCCCATCTCCTGTGACGCAAATGCTCGTCACGGAAGTTCCTTGCAGATTGGTACGCAACTACTTTGGTATGCCCACCTATGCAAGTTTTAGTGAGTTAGGTTGTTTGAAGTAATGCACATGGCAGTGGCACCTATGATGTGACCGACATTCACGGCAAAGATGTACATTGAATCTGGCACTAGCCTGCTTTCAGCTATTCAGTCATGCAAGTCTGGCGGAACCCGTTTTGTTGAAGAAAACCACATGAAAACTGTCTTCTTTTCTGTTACACTGATTCCCCTTATATACTTTCATTGAATTGTGGCGCACACCCAGCCTCGGCAACGCATTTAAAGTGCGGTTACATTGATTTTACGAATGGTCCACATGTAATCAGTGAAATATAGCTAGTAAAACAGGTTCGCGTCAAATGGGTCAGCTGAGGAGAGCTGCACATGTAATGCCACAAACCTAGGACACAACCTGTTCAGCCTATCGGCTAGTAATGCCGTGTCGCAATAAAAAAAGTCCCTCATCATTGATATAGTGAGGGGATAGTGGACGACTCGATGGTACATGTAGGCGAGAAAGTTGACACAGTGCTCAAACTGCCATAATGATGTCAAACCGTCGCTATCATTACGACCCCCATATATCCAGCTACTAGCTCGACAACCTGGGTCAAATACACTTTCAACCTGCAGTACTGGAGAATCGCAGAACACCTACCTGGACTCATCACATTCATATGCCTGTATAACCTTACTCTATCACCCTTCGGGGTAGCTGAGCAGCTAAGGCGCTAGTATACTCGGCTCGAAATTGCGGGCTAATACCCGGCTCCGGAGATTTCAGTTTGAATGGAGGCAAGCTGCGAAGGCGCCCGTGTGCATCGTAGCGCACGTTAAAGATCCCCAGTTGGGCAAAATTCTCCGTAGACCTCCACTACGGCGTCCTTGGGACGTAACCCACTCCCCCCAATTGGCTATAAAACTATCGTTAGTTTACCGCGTCTGTTCCTAGAAAATTCTTTTCCCGAACTTGTTAAAAAGACGCCTATTTTTTGCCACAGCGATCGGCCCATGTGGCTAACAATTATCTTACGTACCAGTGAGAGCAGACAGAATAGTCAAATTATCAAGGTTGCACGAATGCCTTTCTTTTTTGTATAACTGACTACTTGACTGATCTTCCAATTTCACTACATTGAAGTGCGGCTCGTACGTAGCGGTACATGTTGGGGCCAGCAAGCTTTATTGAAGAGGGCCACATACCTCTTGGCCCATCTCCAGTGACGCAAATGCTCGTCACGGAAGTTCCTCGCAGATTGGTACACAACTAGTTTGGTATGCCCACTTGTGCAAGTTTTAGTGACTTAGGTTGTTTGAAGAAAAGCACATGGCAGTGGCAACTACGATGTGACCCACATTCATGTCAAAGATGTACATTGAATCTGGCACTAGCCTGCTTTCATCTATTGAGTCATGCAAGTTGGCGGAACCCATTTTGTTGAAGAAAACCACATGAAAACTGTCTTCTTTTCCGTTACACTGATTCCCGTTATATACTTTCATTGAATTGTGGCAAACACCCAGCCTCGGCAACGCATTTAAAGTGCGGTTACATTGATTTTACGAAAGGTCCACATGTAATCAACGAAATATAGCCAGTAAAACAGGCTCGCGTCAAATGAGTCAGCTGAGGAGAGCTGCACATGCAATGCCACATACCTAGGACACAACCTGTTCCTCCTATCGGCTAGTAATGCCGTGTCGCCATAAAAACAGTCCCTCATCATTGATATAGTGAGGGGATAGTGGACGACCCGATGGTACATGTAGGCGAGAAAGTAGACAAAGTCCTCAAACATCCCTATTGATGTCAAACCGTCGCTATCATTACGACCCCCATATATCCAGCTACTAGCTCGACAACCTCGTTCAAATACACTTTCAACCTGCAATGCTTGAGAATCGATGCACACCTACCTCGACTCATCACATTCATATGCCTGTATTTCCTTACTCTATCACCCTTCGGGGTAGCCGAGTAGCTAAGGCGCTAGTATACTCGGCTCGAAATTGCGGGCTATTCCCCGGCTCCGGAGATTTCAGTTTGAATGCAGGCAAGCTGCGAAGGCGCCCGTGTGCATCGTAGCGCACGTTAAAGATCCCCAGTTGGGCAAAATTCTCCGTAGACCTCCACTACGGCATCCTTGGGACGTAATCCACTCCCCCCAATTGGCTATAAAACTATCGTTACTTTACCGCGTCTGTTCCTAGAAAAGTCTTTTCCCGAACTTGTTAAAAAGACGCCTATTTTTTGCCACAGTGATCGGCCCATGTGGCTAAAAATTATCTTACGTACCAGTGAGAGCAGACAGAATAGTCAAATTGTCAAGGTTGCACGAATGCTTTTTTTTTGTATAACTGACTACTTGACTGATCTTCCAATTTCACTACAATGAACTGCGGCTCGCTCATAACGGTACATGTTGGGGCCAGCAAGCTTTATTGAAGAGGGCCACATACCTCTTGGCCCATCTCCAGTGACGCAAATGCTCGTCACGGAAGTTCCTTGCAGATTGGTACACAACTAGTTTGGTATGCCCACTTATGCAAGTTTTAGTGAGTTAGGTTGTTTGATGAAAAGCACATGGCAGTGGCACCTATGATGTGACCGACGTTCACGTCAAAGCTGTACATTGAATCTGGCACTAGCCTGCTTTCAGCTATTCAGTCATGCAAGTCTGGCGGAACCCGTTTTATTGAAGAAAACCACATGAAAACTGTCTTCTTTTCCGTTGCACTGATTCCCGTTATATACTTTCATTGAATTGTGGCGCATACCCAGCCTCGGCAACGCATTTAAAGTGCAGTTACATTGATTTTACGAAAGGTCCACATGTAATCAGCGAAATATAGCCAGTAAAACAGGTTCGCGTCAAATGGGTCAGCTGAGGAGAGCTGCACATGTAATGCCACATACCTAGGACACAACCTGTTCAGCCTATCGGCTAGTAATGCCGTTTCGCCATAAAAACAGCCCCTCATCATTGATATAGTGAGGGGATAGTGGACGACCCGATGGTACATGTAGGCGAGAAAGTTGGCAAAGTCCTCAAACTGCCATAATGATGTCAAACCGTCGCTATCATTACGACCCCAATATATCCAGCTACTAGCTCGACAACCTGGGTCAAATACACTTTCAACCTGCAGTGCTGGAGAATCGCAGCACACCTACCTGGACTCATCACATTCATATGCCTGTATAACCTTACTCTTATCACCCTTCGGGGTAGCCGAGTAGCTAAGGCGCTAGTATACTCGGCTCGAAATTGCGGGCTAATCCCTGGTTCCGGAGATTTCAGTTTGAATGGAGGCAAGCTGCGAAGGCGCCCGTGTGCATCGTAGCGCACGTTAAAGATCCCCAGTTGGGCAAAATTGTCCGTAGACCTCCATTACGGCGTCGTTGGGACGTAACCCACTCCCTCCAATTGGCTATAAAACTATCGTTACTTTACCGCATCTGTTCCTAGAAAATTCTTTTCCCGAACTTGTTAAAAAGACGCCTATTTTTGCCACAGCGATCGGCCCATGTGGCTAACAATTATCTTACGTACCAGTGAGAGCAGACAGAATAGTCAAATTATCAAGGTTGCACGAATGCAGTTCTTTTTTGTGTGACTGACTACTTGACTGATCTTCCAATTTCACTACATTGAAGTGCGGCTCGTACATAGCGGTACATGTTGGGGCCAGCAAGCTTTATTGAAGAGGGGCACATACCTCTTGGCACATCTCCAGTGACGCAAATGCTCGTCACTTACGGAAGTTCCTTGCAGATTGCTCCACAACTAGTTTCGTATGCCCACTTATGCAAGTTTTAGTGAGTTAGGTTTTTTTGATGAAAATCGCATGGCAGTGGCACCTACGATGTGACGGACATTCACGTCAAAGATGTACATTGAATCTGGCACTAGCCTGCTTTGATCTATTCAGTCATGCAAGTCTGACGGAGCCCGTTTTGTTCTAGAAAACCACATGAAAACTGTCTCCTTACATTTTTTTTTACAGGTCCACGTGTAATCAGCGAAATATAGCCTGTAAAACAGGTTCGCGTCAAATGGGTCAGCTGAGGAGAGCTGCACATGTAATGCCACATACCTAGGACACAACCTGTTCAGCCTATCGCCTAGTAATGCCGTTTCGCCATAAAAACAGCCCCTCATCATTGATATAGTGAGGGGATAGTGGACGACCCGATGGTACATGTAGGCGAGAAAGTTGACAAAGTCCTCAAACTGCCGTAATGATGTCAAACCGTTGCTATCATTACGACCTCCATATATCCATCTACTAGCTCGACAACCTGGGTCAAATACACTTTCAACCTGCAGTGCTGGAGAATCGCAGCACACCTACCTGGACTCATCACATTCATATGCCTGTATAACCATACTCTTATCACCCTTCGGGGTAGCCGAGTAGCTAAGGCGCTAGTATACTCGGCTCGAAATTGTGGGCTAATCCCCGGCTCCGGAGATTTCAGTTTGAATAGAGGCAAGCTGCGAAGGCGCCCGTGTGCATCGTAGCGCACGTTAAAGATCCCCAGTTGGGCAAAATTGTCCGTAGACCTCCACTACGGCGTCCTTGGGACGTAACCCACACCCCCCAATTGGCTATAAAACTATCGTTACTTTACCGCGTCTGTTCCTAGAAAATTCTTTTCCCGAACTTGTTAAAAAGACGCCTATTTTTTGCCACAGCGATCGGCCCATGTGGCTAACAATTATCTTACGTACCAGTGAGAGCAGACAGAATAGTCAAATTATCAAAGTTGCACGAATGCCTTTCTTTTTTGTATGACTGACTACTTGACTGATCTTCCAATTTCAATACATTGAAGTGAGGCTCGTACATAGCGGTACTTGTTGGGGCCAGCAAGCTTTATTGAAGAGGGGCACATACCTCTTGGCCCATCTCCAGTGACGCAAATGCTCGTCACTCACAGAAGTTCCTTGCAGATTGGTAGACAACTAGTTTCGTATGCCCACCTATGCAAGTTTTAGTGAGTTAGGTTGTTTGATGAAAATCACATGGCAGTGGCACCTATGATGGGACCGACATTCACGTCAAAGATGTACATTGAATCTGGCACTAGCCTGCTTTCATCTATTCAGTCATTCAAGTCTGACTGAGCCCGTTTTGTTCAAGAAAACCACATGAAAACTGCCTCCTTTTCAGTTACACTGATTCCCGTTATGTACTTTCATTGAATTGTGGCACACACCCAGAGTCGGCAACGCATTTAAAGTGCGGTTACATTTTTTTTTGTGAAAGGTCTACGTGTAATCAGCGTAATATAGCCAGTAAAACAGGTTCGCGTCAAATGGGTCAGCTGTAGAGAGCTGCACATGCAATGCCACATAACTAGGATACAACATGTTCCGCCTATAGGCTAGTAATGCCGTTTCGCCATAAAAACAACCCCTCATCATTGATATAGTGAGCGGATTGTGGACGATCCGATGGTACATTTAAGCGAGAAAGCAGAGAAAGTCCACGAACTGCCCTAATGATGTCAAACCGTCGCAATCGTTACGACCCCCAGATATTCAGCTACTGGCTCGATAACCTGGGCCAAATACACTTTCAACCTGCAGAGCTGAAGAATCGCTGCACACCTACCTGGACTCATCACATTCATATGCCTGTATAACCTTACTCTATCACCCTTCGGGGTAGCGGAGTACCTAAGGCGCTAGTATACCCGGCTCGAAATTGCGGGCTAATCCCCGGCTCCGGAGATTTCAGTTTGAATGGAGGCAAGCTGCGAAGGCGCCCGTGTGCATCGTAGCGCACGTTAAAGATCTCCAGTTGGGCAAAATTCTCCGCAGACCTCCACTACGGCGTCCTTGGGACGTAGCCCACTCCCCCCAATTGGCTATAAAAGTATCGTTACATTACCGCGTCTGTTCCTAGAAAATTCTTTTCCCGAACTTGTTAAAAAGATGCCTATTTTTTGCCACAGCGACCGGCCCATGTGTCTAACAATTATCTTACGTACTAGTGAGAGCAGACAGAATAGTCAAATTATCAAGGTTGCACGAATGCCTTTCTTTTTTGTATAACTGACTACTTGACTGATCTTCCAATTTCACTACATTGAAGTGCGGCTCGCTCATAACGGTACATGTTGGGGCCAGCAAGCTTTATTGAAGAGGGCCACATACCTCTTGGCCCATCTCCAGTGACGCAAATGCTCGTCACAGAAGCTCCTTGCAGATTGGTACGCAACTACTTTGGTATGCCCACCTATGCAAGTTTTAGTGAGTTAAGTTGTTTGAAGTAATGCACATGGCAGTGGCACGTATGATGTGACCGACATTCACGTCAAAGATGTACATTGAATCTGGCACTAGCCTGCTTTCAGCTATTCAGTCATTCAAGTCTGGCGGAACCCGTTTTCTTGAAGAAAACCACATGAAAACTGTCTTCTTTTCTGTTACACTGATTCCCCTTATATACTTTCATTGAATTGTGGCGCACACCCAGCCTCGGCAACGCATTTAAAGTGCGGTTACATTGATGTTACGAAAGGTGCACATGTAATGAGCGAAATATAGCCTGTAAAACAGGTTCGCGTCAAATGGGTCAGCTGAGGAGAGCTGTGCATGTAATGCCACATACCTAGGACACAACCTGTTCAGCCTATCGGCTAGTAATGCCGTTTCGCCATAAAAACAGCCCCTCATCATTGATATAGTGAGGGGATAGTGGACGACCCGATGGTACATGTAGGCGAGAAAGTTGACAAAGTCCTCAAACTGCCATAATGATGTCAAACCGTCGCTATCACTACGACCCCCATATATCCAGCTACTAGCTCGACAACCTGGGTCAAATACACTTTCAACCTGCAGTACTGGAGAATCGCAGAACACCTACCTGGACTCATCACATTCATATGCCTGTATAACCTTACTCTATCACCCTTCGGGGTAGCCGAGTAGCTAAGGTGCTAGTATACTCGGCTCGAAATTGCGGGCTAATACCCGTTCCGGAGATTTCAGTTTGAATGGAGGCAAGCTGCGAAGGCGCCCGTGTGCATCGTAGCGCACGTTAAAGATCCCCAGTAGGGCAAAATTCTCCGTAGACCTCCACTACGGCGTCCTTGGGACGTAACCCACTCCCCCCAATTGGCTATAGAACTATCG
Organism: Dermacentor variabilis; assembly: GCF_050947875.1. NCBI lineage: Eukaryota > Metazoa > Arthropoda > Arachnida > Ixodida > Ixodidae > Dermacentor > Dermacentor variabilis. The sequence goes on from NC_134569.1 coordinate 192,283,063, forward strand.
TTAGTTTACCGCGTCTGTTCCTAGAAAATTCTTTTCCCGAACTTGTTAAAAAGACGCCTATTTTTTGCCACAGCGATCGGCCCATGTGGCTAAAAATTATCTTACGTACCAGTGAGAGCAGACAGAATAGTCAAATTGTCAAGGTTGCACGAATGCCTTTTTTTTGTATAACTGACTACTTGACTGATCTTCCAATTTCACTACATTGAAGTGCGGCTCGTACATAGCGGTACATGTTGGGGCCAGCAAGCTTTATTGAAGATGGGCACATACCTCATGGCACATCTCCAGTGACGCAAATGCTCGTCACTTACGGAAGTTCCTTGCAGATTGGTCCACAACTAGTTTCGTATGCCCACTTATGCAAGTTTTAGTGAGTTAGGTTTTTTTGATGAAAATCACATGGCAGTGGCACCTACGATGTGACGGACATTCACGTCAAAGATGTACATTGAATCTGGCACTAGCCTGCTTTCATCTATTCAGTCATGCAAGTCTGGCGGAACCCGTTTTGTTGAAGAAAACCACATGAAAACTGTCTTTTATCCGTTACACTGATTCCCGTTATATACTTTCATTGAATTGTGGCACACACCCAGCCTCGGCAACGCGTTTAAAGTGCGGTTACATTGATTTTACGAAAGGTCCACATGTAATCAGCGAAATATAGCCAGTAAAACAGGTTCGCGTCAAATGGGTCAGCTGAGGAGAGCTGCACATGCAATGCCACATACCTAGGACACAGCCTGTTCCGCCTAGCGGCTAGTAATGCCGTTTCGCCATGAAAACAGCCCTTCATCATTCATATAGTGAGGGGATAGTGGACGACCCGATGGTACATGTAGGCGAGAAAGTAGACAAAGTCCTCAAACATCCCTATTGATGTCAAACCGTCGCTATCATTACGACCCCCATATATCCAGCTACTAGCTCGACAACCTCGTTCAAATACACTTTCAACCTGCAATGCTTGAGAATCGATGCACACCTACCTCGACTCATCACATTCATATGCCTGTATTTCCTTACTCTATCACCCTTCGGGGTAGCCGAGTAGCTAAGGCGCTAGTATACTCGGCTCGAAATTGCGGGCTATTCCCCGGCTCCGGAGATTTCAGTTTGAATGCAGGCAAGCTGCGAAGGCGCCCGTGTGCATCGTAGCGCACGTTAAAGATCCCCAGTTGGGCAAAATTGTCCGTAGACCTCCATTACGGCGTCGTTGGGACGTAACCCACTCCCTCCAATTGGCTATAAAACTATCGTTACTTTACCGCATCTGTTCCTAGAAAATTCTTTTCCCGAACTTGTTAAAAAGACGCCTATTTTTTGCCACAGCGATCGGCCCATGTGGCTAACAATTATCTTACGTACCAGTGAGAGCAGACAGAATTGTCAAATTATCAAGGTTGCACGAATGCAGTTCTTTTTTGTGTGACTGACTACTTGACTGATCTTCCAATTTCACTACATTGAAGTGCGGCTCGTACATAGCGGTACATGTTGGGGCCAGCAAGCTTTATTGAAGAGGGGCACATACCTCTTGGCACATCTCCAGTGACGCAAATGCTCGTCACTTACGGAAGTTCCTTGCAGATTGCTCCACAACTAGTTTCGTATGCCCACTTATGCAAGTTTTAGTGAGTTAGGTTTTTTTGATGAAAATCACATGGCAGTGGCACCTACGATGTGACGGACATTCACGTCAAAGATGTACATTGAATCTGGCACTAGCCTGCTTTGATCTATTCAGTCATGCAAGTCTGACTGAGCCCGTTTTGTTCAAGAAAACCACATGAAAACTGCCTCCTTTTCAGTTACACTGATTCCCGTTATGTACTTTCATTGAATTGTGGCACACACCCAGAGTCGGCAACGCATTTAAAGTGCGGTTACATTTTTTTTTTACAGGTCCACGTGTAATCAGCGAAATATAGCCTGTAAAACAGGTTCGCGTCAAATGGGTCAGCTGAGGAGAGCTGCACATGTAATGCCACATACCTAGGACACAACCTGTTCAGCCTATCGCCTAGTAATGCCGTTTCGCCATAAAAACAGCCCCTCATCATTGATATAGTGAGGGGATAGTGGACGACCCGATGGTACATGTAGGCGAGAAAGTTGACAAAGTCCTCAAACTGCCGTAATGATGTCAAACCGTTGCTATCATTACGACCTCCATATATCCATCTACTAGCTCGACAACCTGGGTCAAATACACTTTCAACCTGCAGTGCTGGAGAATCGCAGCACACCTACCTGGACTCATCACATTCATATGCCTGTATAACCATACTCTTATCACCCTTCGGGGTAGCCGAGTAGCTAAGGCGCTAGTATACTCGGCTCGAAATTGTGGGCTAATCCCCGGCTCCGGAGATTTCAGTTTGAATAGAGGCAAGCTGCGAAGGCGCCCGTGTGCATCGTAGCGCACGTTAAAGATCCCCAGTTGGGCAAAATTGTCCGTAGACCTCCACTACGGCGTCCTTGGGACGTAACCCACACCCCCCAATTGGCTATAAAACTATCGTTACTTTACCGCGTCTGTTCCTAGAAAATTCTTTTCCCGAACTTGTTAAAAAGACGCCTATTTTTTGCCACAGCGATCGGCCCATGTGGCTAACAATTATCTTACGTACCAGTGAGAGCAGACAGAATAGTCAAATTATCAAAGTTGCACGAATGCCTTTCTTTTTTGTATGACTGACTACTTGACTGATCTTCCAATTTCAATACATTGAAGTGCGGCTCGTACATAGCGGTACTTGTTGGGGCCAGCAAGCTTTATTGAAGAGGGGCACATACCTCTTGGCCCATCTCCAGTGACGCAAATGCTCGTCACTCACAGAAGTTCCTTGCAGATTGGTAGACAACTAGTTTCGTATGCCCACCTATGCAAGTTTTAGTGAGTTAGGTTGTTTGATGAAAATCACATGGCAGTGGCACCTATGATGGGACCGACATTCACGTCAAAGATGTACATTGAATCTGGCACTAGCCTGCTTTCATCTATTCAGTCATTCAAGTCTGACTGAGCCCGTTTTGTTCAAGAAAACCACATGAAAACTGCCTCCTTTTCAGTTACACTGATTCCCGTTATGTACTTTCATTGAATTGTGGCACACACCCAGAGTCGGCAACGCATTTAAAGTGCGGTTACATTTTTTTTTGTGAAAGGTCTACGTGTAATCAGCGTAATATAGCCAGTAAAACAGGTTCGCGTCAAATGGGTCAGCTGTAGAGAGCTGCACATGCAATGCCACATAACTAGGATACAACATGTTCCGCCTATAGGCTAGTAATGCCGTTTCGCCATAAAAACAACCCCTCATCATTGATATAGTGAGCGGATTGTGGACGATCCGATGGTACATTTAAGCGAGAAAGCAGAGAAAGTCCACGAACTGCCCTAATGATGTCAAACCGTCGCAATCGTTACGACCCCCAGATATTCAGCTACTGGCTCGATAACCTGGGCCAAATACACTTTCAACCTGCAGAGCTGAAGAATCGCTGCACACCTACCTGGACTCATCACATTCATATGCCTGTATAACCTTACTCTATCACCCTTCGGGGTAGCGGAGTACCTAAGGCGCTAGTATACCCGGCTCGAAATTGCGGGCTAATCCCCGGCTCCGGAGATTTCAGTTTGAATGGAGGCAAGCTGCGAAGGCGCCCGTGTGCATCGTAGCGCACGTTAAAGATCCCCAGTTGGGCAAAATTCTCCGTGAACCTCCACTACGGCGTCCTTGGGACGTAGCCCACTCCCCCCAATTGGCTATAAAAGTATCGTTACATTACCGCGTCTGTTCCTAGAAAATTCTTTTCCCGAACTTGTTAAAAAGATGCCTATTTTTTGCCACAGCGACCGGCCCATGTGGCTAACAATTATCTTACGTACTAGTGAGAGCAGACAGAATAGTCAAATTATCAAGGTTGCACGAATGCCTTTCTTTTTTGTATAACTGACTACTTGACTGATCTTCCAATTTCACTACATTGAAGTGCGGCTCGCTCATAACGGTACATGTTGGGGCCAGCAAGCTTTATTGAAGAGGGCCACATACCTCTTGGCCCATCTCCAGTGACGCAAATGCTCGTCACAGAAGCTCCTTGCAGATTGGTACGCAACTACTTTGGTATGCCCACCTATGCAAGTTTTAGTGAGTTAAGTTGTTTGAAGTAATGCACATGGCAGTGGCACGTATGATGTGACCGACATTCACGTCAAAGATGTACATTGAATCTGGCACTAGCCTGCTTTCAGCTATTCAGTCATTCAAGTCTGGCTGAACCCGTTTTCTTGAAGAAAACCACATGAAAACTGTCTTCTTTTCTGTTACACTGATTCCCCTTATATACTTTCATTGAATTGTGGCGCACACCCAGCCTCGGCAACGCATTTAAAGTGCGGTTACATTGATTTTACGAAAGGTGCACATGTAATGAGCGAAATATAGCCTGTAAAACAGGTTCGCGTCAAATGGGTCAGCTGAGGAGAGCTGTGCATGTAATGCCACATACCTAGGACACAACCTGTTCAGCCTATCGGCTAGTAATGCCGTTTCGCCATAAAAACAGCCCCTCATCATTGATATAGTGAGGGGATAGTGGACGACCCGATGGTACATGTAGGCGAGAAAGTTGACAAAGTCCTCAAACTGCCATAATGATGTCAAACCGTCGCTATCACTACGACCCCCATATATCCAGCTACTAGCTCGACAACCTGGGTCAAATACACTTTCAACCTGCAGTACTGGAGAATCGCAGAACACCTACCTGGACTCATCACATTCATATGCCTGTATAACCTTACTCTATCACCCTTCGGGGTAGCCGAGTAGCTAAGGTGCTAGTATACTCGGCTCGAAATTGCGGGCTAATACCCGTTCCGGAGATTTCAGTTTGAATGGAGGCAAGCTGCGAAGGCGCCCGTGTGCACGTAGCGCACGTTAAAGATCCCCAGTAGGGCAAAATTCTCCGTAGACCTCCACTACGGCGTCCTTGGGACGTAACCCACTCCCCCCAATTGGCTATAGAACTATCGTTAGTTTACCGCGTCTGTTCCTAGAAAATTCTTTTCCCGAACTTGTTAAAAAGACGCCTATTTTTTGCCACACCGATCGGCCCATGTGGCTAACAATTATCTTACGTACCAGTGAGAGCAGACAGAATAGTCAAATTATCAAGGTTGCACGAATGCCTTTCTTTTTTGTATAACTGACTATTTGACTGATCTTCCAATTTCACTACATTGAAGTGCGGCTCGCTCATAACGGTACATGCTGGGGCCAGCAAGCTTTATTGAAGAGGGCCACATACCTCTTGGCCCATCTCCAGTGACGCAAATGCTCGTCACGGAAGTTCCTTGCAGATTGGTACACAACTACTTTGGTATGCCCACCTATGCAAGTTTTAGTGAGTTAGGTTGTTTGAAGTAATGCACATGGCAGTGGCACCTATGATGTGACTGACATTCACGTCAAAGATGTACATTGAATCTGGCACTAGCCTGCTTTCAGCTATTCAGTCATGCAAGTCTGGCGGAACCCGTTTTGTTGAAGAAAACCACATGAAAACTGTCTTCTTTTCTGTTACACTGATTCCCCTTAGATACTTTCATTGAATTGTGGCGCACACCCAGCCTCGGCAACGCATTTAAAGTGCGGTTACATTGATTTTACGAAAGGTGCACATGTAATGAGCGAAATATAGCCTGTAAAACAGGTTCGCGTCAAATGGGTCAGCTGAGGAGAGCTGTGCATGTAATGCCACATACCTAGGACACAACCTGTTCAGCCTATCGGCTAGTAATGCCGTTTCGCCATAAAAACAGCCCCTCATCATTGATATAGTGAGGGGATAGTGGACGACCCGATGGTACATGTAGGCGAGAAAGTTGACAAAGTCCTCAAACTGCCATAATGATGTCAAACCGTCGCTATCACTACGACCCCCATATATCCAGCTACTAGCTCGACAACCTGGGTCAAATACACTTTCAACCTGCAGTACTGGAGAATCGCAGAACACCTACCTGGACTCATCACATTCATATGCCTGTATAACCTTACTCTATCACCCTTCGGGGTAGCCGAGTAGCTAAGGTGCTAGTATACTCGGCTCGAAATTGCGGGCTAATACCCGTTCCGGAGATTTCAGTTTGAATGGAGGCAAGCTGCGAAGGCGCCCGTGTGCATCGTAGCGCACGTTAAAGATCCCCAGTAGGGCAAAATTCTCCGTAGACCTCCACTACGGCGTCCTTGGGACGTAACCCACTCCCCCCAATTGGCTATAGAACTATCGTTAGTTTACCGCGTCTGTTCCTAGAAAATTCTTTTCCCGAACTTGTTAAAAAGACGCCTATTTTTTGCCACACCGATCGGCCCATGTGGCTAACAATTATCTTACGTACCAGTGAGAGCAGACAGAATAGTCAAATTATCAAGGTTGCACGAATGCCATTCTTTTTTGTATAACTGACTACTTGACTGATCTTCCAGTTTCACTACATTGAAGTGCGGCTCGTACGTAGCGGTACATGTTGGGGCCAGCAAGCTTTATTGAAGAGGGCCACATACCTCTTGGCCCATCTCCAGTGACGCAAATGCTCGTCACGGAAGTTCCTTGCAGATTGGTACACAACTAGTTTGGTATGCCCACTTATGCAAGTTTTAGTGAGTTAGGTTGTTTGAAGAAAAGCACATGGCAGTGGCACCTATGATGTGACCGACATTCACGTCAAAGATGTACATTGAATCTCGCACTAGCCTGCTTTCAGCTATTCAGTCATGCAAGCCTGGCGGAACCCGTTTTGTTGAAGAAAACCACATGAAAACTGTCTCCTTTTCAGTTACACTGACTCCCGTTATATACTTTCATTGAAATGTGGCGCATACCCAGCCTCGGCAACGCATTTAAAGTGCGGTTACATTGATTTTACGAAAGGTCCACATGTAATCAGCGAAATATAGCTAGTAAAACAGGTTCGCGTCAAATGGGTCAGCTGAGGAGAGCTGCACATGTAATGCCACAAACCTAGGACACAACCTGTTCAGCCTATCGGCTAGTAATGCCGTGTCGCCATAAAAACAGTCCCTCATCATTGATATAGTAAGGGGAGAGTGGACGACTCGATGGTACATGTAGGCGAGAAAGTTGACACAGTCCTCAAACTGCCATAATGATGTCAAACCGTCGCTATCACTACGACCCCCATATATCCAGCTACTAGCTCGACAACCTGGGTCAAATACACTTTCAACCTGCAGTGCTTGAGAATCGATGCACACCTACCTGGACTCATCACATTCATATGCCTGTATAACCTTACTCTATCACCCTTCGGGGTAGCCGAGTAGCTAAGGCGCTAGTATACTCGGCTCGAAATTGCGGGCTATTCCCCGGCTCCGGAGATTTCAGTTTGCATGGAGGCAAGCTGCGAAGGCGCCCGTGTGCATCGTAGCGCACGTTAAAGATCCCCAGTTGGGCAAAATTCTCCGTAGACCTCCACTACGGCGTCCTTGGGACGTAATCCACTCCCCCCAATTGGCTATAAAACTATCGTTACTTTACCGCGTCTGTTTCTAGAAAAGTCTTTTCCCGAACTTGTTAAAAAGACGCCTATTTTTTGCCACAGCGATCGGCCCATGTGGCTAAAAATTATCTTACGTACCAGTGAGAGCAGACAGAATAGTCAAATTGTCAAGGTTGCACGAATGCCTTTTTTTTGTATAACTGACTACTTGACTGATCTTCCAATTTCACTACAATGAACTGCGGCTCGTACATAGCGGTACATGTTGGGGCCAGCAAGCTTTATTGAAGAGGGGCACATACCTCTTGGCACATCTCCAGTGACGCAAATGCTCGTCACTTACGGAAATTCCTTGCAGATTGGTCCACAACTAGTTTCGTATGCCCACTTATGCAAGTTTTAGTGAGTTAGGTTTTTTTGATGAAAATCACATGGCAGTGGCACCTACGATGTGACGGACATTCACGTCAAAGATGTACATTGAATCTGGCACTAGCCTGCTTTCATCTATTCAGTCATGCAAGTCTGGCGGAACCCGTTTTGTTGAAGAAAACCACATGAAAACTGTCTTTTATCCGTTACACTGATTCCCGTTATATACTTTCATTGAATTGTGGCACACACCCAGCCTCGGCAACGCATTTAAAGTGCGGTTACATTGATTTTACGAAAGGTCCACATGTAGTCAGCGAAATATAGCCAGTAAAACAGGTTCGCGTCAAATGGGTCAGCTGAGGAGAGCTGCACATGCAATGCCACATACCTAGGACACAACCTGTTCCGCCTAGCGGCTAGTAATGCCGTTTCGCCATGAAAACAGCCCTTCATCATTCATATAGTGAGGGGATAGTGGACGACCCGATGGTACATGTAGGCGAGAAAGTAGACAAAGTCCTCAAACTGCCCTATTGATGTCAAACCGTCGCTATCATTACGACCCCCATATATCCAGCTACTAGCTCGACAACCTCGTTCAAATACACTTTCAACCTGCAATGCTTGAGAATCGATGCACACCTACCTCGACTCATCACATTCATATGCCTGTATATCCTTACTCTATCACCCTTCGGGGTAGCCGAGTAGCTAAGGCGCTAGTATACTCGGCTCGAAATTGCGGGCTATTCCCCGGCTCCGGAGATTTCAGTTTGAATGCAGGCAAGCTGCGAAGGCGCCCGTGTGCATCGTAGCGCACGTTAAAGATCCCCAGTTGGGCAAAATTCTCCGTAGACCTCCACTACGGCGTCCTTGGGACGTAATCCACTCCCCCCAATTGGCTATAAAACTATCGTTACTTTACCGCGTCTGTTTCTAGAAAAGTCTTTTCCCGAACTTGTTAAAAAGACGCCTATTTTTTGCCACAGCGATCGGCCCATGTGGCTAAAAATTATCTTACGTACCAGTGAGAGCAGACAGAATAGTCAAATTGTCAAGGTTGCACGAATGCCTTTTTTTTGTATAACTGACTACTTGACTGAACTTCCAATTTCACTACAATGAACTGCGGCTCGCTCATAACGGTACATGTTGGGGCCAGCAAGCTTTATTGAAGAGGGCCACATACCTCTTGGCCCATCTCCAGTGACGCAAATGCTCGTCACGGAAGTTCCTTGCAGATTGGTACACAACTAGTTTGGTATGCCCACTTATGCAAGTTTTAGTGAGTTAGGTTGTTGGATGAAAAGCACATGGCAGTGGCACCTATGATGTGACCGACGTTCACGTCAAAGATGTACATTGAATCTGGCACTAGCCTGCTTTCAGCTATTCAGTCATGCAAGTCTGGCGGAACCCGTTTTATTGAAGAAAACCACATGAAAACTGTCTTCTTTTCCGTTGCACTGATTCCCGTTATATACTTTCATTGAATTGTGGCGCACACCCAGCCTCGGCAACGCATTTAAAGTGCGGTTACATTGATTTTACGAAAGGTCCATATGTAATCAGCGAAATATAGCCAGTAAAACAGGTTCGCGTCAAATGGGTCAGCTGAGGAGAGCTGCACATGTAATGCGACATACCTAGGACACAACCTGTTCAGCCTATCGGCTAGTAATGCCGTTTCGCCATAAAAACAGCCCCTCATCATTGATATAGTGAGGGGATAGTGGACGACCCGATGGTACATGTAGGCGAGAAAGTTGACAAAGTCCTCAAACTGCCATAATGATGTCAAACCGTCGCTATCATTACGACCCCAATATATCCAGCTACTAGCTCGACAACCTGGGTCAAATACACTTTCAACCTGCAGTGCTGGAGAATCGCAGCACACCTACCTGGACTCATCACATTCATATGCCTGTATAACCTTACTCTTATCACCCTTCGGGGTAGCCGAGTCGCTAAGGCGCTAGTATACTCGGCTCGAAATTGCGGGCTAATCCCCGGTTCCGGAGATTTCAGTTTGAATGGAGGCAAGCTGCGAAGGCGCCCGTGTGCATCGTAGCGCACGTTAAAGATCCCCAGTTGGGCAAAATTGTCCGTAGACCTCCATTACGGCGTCCTTGGGACGTAACCCACTCCCCCCAATTGGCTATAAAACTATCGTTACTGTACCGCATCTGTTCCTAGAAAATTCTTTTCCCGAACTTGTTAAAAAGACGCCTATTTTTTGCCACAGCGATCGGCCCATGTGGCTAACAATTATCTTACGTACCAGTGAGAGCAGGCAGAATAGTCTAATTATCAAGGTTGCACGAATGCAGTTCTTTTTTGTGTGACTGACTACTTGACTGATCTTCCAATTTCACTACATTGAAGTGCGGCTCGTACATAGCGGTACATGTTGGGGCCAGCAAGCTTTATTGAAGAGGGGCACATACCTCTTGGCACATCTCCAGTGACGCAAATGCTCGTCACTTACGGAAGTTCCTTGCAGATTGGTCCACAACTAGTTTCGTATGCCCATTTATGCAAGTTTTAGTGAGTTAGGTTTTTCTGATGAAAATCACATGGCAGTGGCACCTACGATGTGACGGACATTCACGTCAAAGATGTACATTGAATCTGGCACTAGCCTGCTTTGATCTATTCAGTCATGCAAGTCTGACGGAGCCCGTTTTGTTCTAGAAAACCACATGAAAACTGTCTCCTTACATTTTTTTTGTGACAGGTCCACGTGTAATCAGCGAAATATAGCCTGTAAAACAGGTTCGCGTCAAATGGGTCAGCTGAGGAGAGCTGCACATGTAATGCCACATACCTATGACACAACCTGTTCAGCCTATCGGCTAGTAATGCCGTTTCGCCATAAAAACAGCCCCTCATCATTGATATAGTGAGGGGATAGTGGACGACCCGATGGTACATGTAGGCGAGAAAGTTGACAAAGTCCTCAAACTGCCATAATGATGTCAAACCGTTGCTATCATTACGACCCCCATATATCCATCTACTAGGTCGACAACCTGGGTCAAATACACTTTCAACCTGCAGTGCTGGAGAATCGCAGCACACCTACCTGGACTCATCACATTCATATGCCTGTATAACCATACTCTTATCACCCTTCGGGGTAGCCGAGTAGCTAAGGCGCTAGTATACTCAGCTCGAAATTGTGGGCTAATCCCCGGCTTCGGAGATTTCAGTTTGAATGGAGGCAAGCTGCGAAGGCGCCCGTGTGCATCGTAGCGCACGTTAAAGATCCCCAGTTGGGCAAAATTGTCCGTAGACCTCCACTACGGCGTCCTTGGGACGTAACCCACACCCCCCAATTGGCTATAAAACTATCGTTACTTTACCGCGTCTGTTCCTAGAAAATTCTTTTCCCGAACTTGTTAAAAAGACGCCTATTTTTTGCCACAGCGATCGGCCCATGTGGCTAACAATTATCTTACGTACCAGTGAGAGCAGACAGAATAGTCAAATTATCAAAGTTGCACGAATGCCTTTATTTTTTGTATGACTGACTACTTGACTGATCTTCCAATTTCAATACATTGAAGTGCGGCTCGTACATAGCGGTACTTGTTGGGGCCAGCAAGCTTTATTGAAGGGGGGCACATACCTCTTGGCCCATCTCCAGTGACGCAAATGCTCGTCACTCACAGAAGTTCCTTGCAGATTGGTAGACAACTAGTTTCGTATGCCCACCTATGCAAATTTTAGTGAGTTAGGTTGTTTGATGAAAATCACATGGCAGTGGCACCTATGATGTGACCGACATTCACGTCAAAGATGTACATTGAATCTGGCACTAGCCTGCTTTCATCTATTCAGTCATGCAAGTCTGACTGAGCCCGTTTTGTTCAAGAAAACCACATGAAAACTGCCTCCTTTTCAGTTACACTGATTCCCGTTATGTACTTTCATTGAATTGTGGCACACACCCAGTGTCGGCAACGCATTTAAAGTGCGGTTACATTTTTTTTGTGAAAGGTCTACGTGTAATCAGCGTAATATAGCCAGTAAAACAGGTTCGCGTCAAATGGGTCAGCTGAAGAGAGCTGCACATGCAATGCTACATAACTAGGATACAACATGTTCCGCCTATAGGCTAGTAATGCCGTTTCGCCATAAAAACAACCCCTCATCATTGATATAGTGAGCGGATTGTGGACGATCCGATGGTACATTTAAGCGAGAAAGCAGAGAAAGTCCACGAACTGCCCTAATGATGTCAAACCGTCGCAATCGTTACGACCCCCAGATATTCAGCTACTGGCTCGATAACCTAGGCCAAATACACTTTCAACCTGCAGAGCTGAAGAATCGCTGCACACCTACCTGGACTCATCACATTCATATGCCTGTATAACCTTACTCTATCACCCTTCGGGGTAGCGGAGTACCTAAGGCGCTAGTATACCCGGCTCGAAATTGCGGGCTAATCCCCGGCTCCGGAGATTTCAGTTTGAATGGAGGCAAGCTGCGAAGGCGCCCGTGTGCATCGTAGCGCACGTTAAAGATCCCCAGTTGGGCAAAATTCTCCGTAGACCTCCACTACGGCGTCCTTGGGACGTAACCCACTCCCCCCAATTGGCTATAAAACTATCGTTACATTACCGCGTCTGTTCCTAGAAAATTCTTTTCCCGAACTTGTTAAAAAGATGCCTATTTTTTGCCACAGCGATCGGCCCATGTGGCTAACAATTATCTTACGTACTGGTGAGAGCAGACAGAATAGTCAAATTATCAAGGTTGCACGAATGCCTTTCTTTTTTGTATAACTGACTACTTGACTGATCTTCCAATTTCACTACATTGAAGTGCGGCTCGTTCATAGCGGTACATGTTGGGGCCAGCAAGCTTTAATGAAGAGGGCCACATACCTCTTGGCCCATCTCCAGTGACGCAAATGCTCGTCACGGAAGTTCCTTGCAGATTGGTACACAACTAGTTTCGTATGCCCACCTATGCAAGTTTTAGTGAGTTAGGTTGTTTGAAGAAAAGCACATGGCAGTGGCACCTATGATGTGACCGACATTCACGTCAAAGATGTAGGTAGAATCTCGCAATAGCCTGCTTTCAGCTATTCAGTCATGCAAGTCTGGCGGAACCCGTTTTGTTGAAGAAAACCACATGAAAACTGTCTCCTTTTCAGTTACTTTGATTCCCGTTATATACTTTCATTAAAATGTGGCGCATACCCAGCCTCGGCAACGCATTTAAAGTGCGGTTACATTGATTTTACGAAAGGTCCACATGTAATCAGCGAAATATAGCTAGTAAAACAGGTTCCCGTCAAATGGGTCAGCTGAGGAGAGCTGCACATGTAATGCCACAAACCTAGGACACAAACTGTTCAGCCTATCGGCTAGTAATGCCGTGTCGCCATAAAAACAGTCCCTCATCATTGATATAGTGAGGGGAGAGCGGACGACCCGATGGTACATGTAGGAAAGAAAGTTGACAAAGTCCTCAAACTGCCATAATGATGTCAAACCGTCGCTATCATTACGACCCCCTTATATCCAGCTACTAGCTCGACAACCTGGGTCAAATACACTTTCAACCTGCAGTGCTGGAGAATCGCAGAACACCTACCTGGACTCATCACATTCATATGCCTGTATAACCTTACTCTATCACCCTTCGGGGTAGCCGAGTAGCTAAGGCGCTAGTATACTCGGCTCGAAATTGCGGGCTAATCCCCGGCTCCGGAGATTTCAGTTTGAATGGAGGCAAGCTGCGAAGGCGCCCGTGTGCATCGTAGCGCACGTTAAAGATCCCCAGTTGGGCAAAATTCTCCGTAGACCTCCACTACGGCGTCCTTGGGACGTAACGCCCTCCCCCCAATTGGCTATAAAACTATCGTTACTTTACCGCGTCTGTTCCTAGAAAATTGTTTTCCCGAAATTGTTAAAAAGACGCCTATTTTCTGCCACAGCGATCGGCCCATGTGACTAACAATTATCTTACGTACCAGTGAGAGCAGACAGAATAGTCAAATTATCAAGGTTGCACGAATGCCTTTCTTTTTTGTATAACTGACTACTTGACTGATCTTCCAATTTCACTACATTGAAGTGCGGCTCGCTCATAACGGTACATGTTGGGGCCAGCAAGCTTTATTAAAGAGGGCCACATACCTCTTGGCCCATCTCCAGTGACACAAATGCTCGTCACGGAAGTTCCTTGCAGATCGGTACACAACTAGTTTGGTATGCCCACTTATGCAAGTTTTAGTGAGTTAGGTTGTTTGAAGAAAAGCACATGGCAGTGGCACCTATGATATGACCGACATTCACGTCAAAGATGTACATTGAATCTGGCACTAGCCTGCTTTAAGCTATTCAGTCATGCAAGTCTGGCGGAACCCGTTTTGTTGAAGAAAACCACATGAAAACTGTCTTCTTTTCTGTTACACTGATTCCCGTTATATACTTTCATTGAATTGTGGCAAACACCCAGCCTCGGCAACGCATTTAAAGTGCGGTTACATTGATTTTACGAAAGGTCCACATGTAATCAGCGAAATATAGCCAGTAAAACAGGTTCGCCTCAAATGAGTCAGCTGAGGAGAGCTGCACATGTAATGCCACATACCTAGGACACAACCTGTTCAGCCTATCGGCTAGTAATGCCGTTTCGCCATAAAAACAGCCCCTCATCATTGATATAGTGAGGGGATAGTGGACGACCCGATGCTACATGTAGGCGAGAAAGTTGACAAAGTCCTCAAACTGCCATAATGATGCCAAACCGTCGCTATCATTACGACCCCCATATATCCAGCTACTAGCTCGACAACCTGTGTCAAATAAACTTTCAACCTGCAGTACTGGAGAATCGCAGCACACCTACCTGGACTCATCACATTCATATGCCTGTATAACCTTACTCTTATCACCCTTCGGGGTAGCCGACTAGCTAAGGCGCTAGTATACTCGGCTCGAAATTGCGGGCTAATCCCCGGCTCCGGAGATTTCAGTTTGAATGGAGGCAAGCTGCGAAGTCGCCCGTGTGCATCGTAGCGCACGTTAAAGATCCCCAGTTGGGCAAAATTCTCCGTAGACCTCCACTACGGCGTCCTTGGGACGTAACCCACTCCCCCCAATTGGCTATAAAACTATCGTTACATTACCGCGTCTGTTCCTAGGAAATTCTTTTCCCGAACTTGTTGAAAAGACGCCTATTTTTTGCCACAGCGATCGGCCCATGTGGCTAACAATTATCTTACGTACCAGTTAGAGCGGACAGAATAGTCAAATTGTCAAGGTTGCACGAATGCCTTTCTTTTTTGTATAACTGACTACTTGACTGATCTTCCAATTTCACTACATTGAAGTGCGGCTCGTACATAGCGGTACATGTTGGGGCCAGCAAGCTTTATTGAAGAGGGGCACATACCTCTTGGCCCATCTCCAGTGACGCAAATGCTCGTCACTCACGGAAGTTCCTTGCAGATTGGTACACAACTAGTTTGGTATGCCCACTTGTGCAAGTTTTAGTGACTTAGGTTGTTTGAAGAAAAGCACATGGCAGTGGCACCTATGATGTGACCGACATTCACGTCAAAGATGTACATTGAATCAGGCACTAGCCTACTTTCAGCTATTCAGTCATGCAAGTCTGGCGGAACCCGTTTTGTTGAAGGAAACCACATGAAAACTGTCTTCTTTCCCGTTACACTGATTCCCGTTATATACTTTCATTGAATTGTGGCGCACACCCAGCCTCGGCAACGCATTTAGAGTGCGGTTACATTGATTTTACGAAAGGTCCACATGTAATCAGCGAAATATAGCCAGTAAAACAGGTTCGCGTCAAATGGGTCAGCTGAGGAGAGCGGCACATGTAATGCCACATACCTAGGACACAACCTGTTCAGCCTATCGGCTAGTAATGCCGTTTCGCCATAAAAACAGCCCCTCATCATTGATATAGTGAGGGGATAGTGGACGACCCGATGGTACATGTGGGCGACAAGGTTGACAAAGTCCTCAAACTGCCATAATGATGTCAAACCGTCGCTATCATCATGACCCCCATATATCCAGCTACTAGCTCGACAACCTGGGTCAAATACACTTTCAACCTGCAGTGCTGGAGAATCGCAGCACACCTACCTGGACTCATCACATTGATATGCCTGTATAACCTTACTCTTATCACCCTTCGGGGTAGCCGAGTAGCTAAGGCGCTAGTATACTCGGCTCGAAATTGCGGGCTAATCCCCGGCTCCGGAGATTTCAGTTTTAATGGAGGCAAGCTGCGAAGGCTCCCGTGTGCATCGTAGCGCACGTTAAAGATCCCCAGTAGGGCAAAATTCTCCGTAGACCTCCACTACGGCGTCCTTGGGACGTAACCCACTCCCCCCAATTGGCTATAAAACTATCGTTACATTACCGCGTCTGTTCCTAGAAAATTCTTTTCCCGAACTTGTTAAAAAGACGCCTATTCTTTGCCACAGCGATCGGCCCATGTGGCTAACAATTATCTTACGTACCAGTGAGAGCAGACAGAATAGTCAAATTGTCAAGGTTGCACGAATGCCTTTCTTTTTTGTATAACTGACTACTTGACTGATCTTCTAATTTCACTACATTGAAGTGCGGCTCGTACATAGCGGTACATGTTGGGGCCAGCAAGCTTCATTGAAGAGGGGCACATACCTCTCGGCCCATCTCCAGTGACGCAAATGCTCGTCACTCACGGAAGTTCCTTGCAGATTGGTACACAACTAGTTTCGTATGCCCACTTGTGCGAGTTTTATTGAGTTAGGTTGCTTGAAGAAAAGCACATGGCAGTGGCACCTACGATGTGACCCACATTCACGTCAAAGATGTACATTGAATCTGGCACTAGCCTGGTTTCATCTATTGAGTCTTGCAAGTTGGCGGAACCCATTTTGTTGAAGAAAACCACATGAAACCGTCTTCTTTTCCGTTACACTGATTCCCGTTATATACTTTCATTGAATTGTGGCAAACACCCAGCCTCGGCAACGCATTTAAAGTGCGGTTACATTGATTTTACGAAAGGTCCACATGTAATCAGCGAAATATAGCCAGTAAAACAGGTTCGCGTCAAATGAGTCAGCTGAGGAGAGCTGCACATGTAATGCCACATACCTAGGACACAACCTGTTCAGCCTATCGGCTAGTAATGCCGTTTCGCCATAAAAACAGCCCCTCATCATTGATATAGTGAGGGGATAGTGGACGACCCGATGGTACATGTAGGCGAGAAAGTTGACAAAGTCCTCAAACTGCCATAATGATGTCAAACCGTCGCTATCATTACGACCCCTATATATCCAGCTACTAGCTCGACAACCTGTGTCAAATAAACTTTCAACCTGCAGTACTGGAGAATCGCAGCACACCTACCTGGACTCATCACATTCATATGCCTGTATAACCTTACTCTTATCACCCTTCGGGGTAGCCGACAAGCTAAGGCGCTAGTATACTCGGCTCGAAATTGCGGGCTAATCCCCGGCTCCGGAGATTTCAGTTTGAATGGAGGCAAGCTGCGAAGTCGCCCGTGTGCATCGTAGCGCACGTAAAAGATCCCCAGTTGGGCAAAATTCTCCGTAGACCTCCACTACGGCGTCCTTGGGACGTAACCCACTCCCCCCAATTGGCTATAAAACTATCGTTACATTACCGCGTCTGTTCCTAGGAAATTCTTTTCCCGAACTTGTTGAAAAGACGCCTATTTTTTGCCACAGCGATCGGCCCATGTGGCTACCAATTATCTTACGTACCAGTTAGAGCAGACAGAATAGTCAAATTGTCAAGGTTGCACGAATGCCTTTCTTTTTTGTATAACTGACTACTTGACTGATCTTCCAATTTCACTACATTGAAGTGCGGCTCGTACATAGCGGTACATGTTGGGGCCAGCAAGCTTTATTGAAGAGGGGCACATACCTCTTGGCCCATCTCCAGTGACGCAAATGCTCGTCACTCACGGAAGTTCCTTGCAGATTGGTACACAACTAGTTTGGTATGCCCACTTGTGCAAGTTTTAGTGACTTAGGTTGTTTGAAGAAAAGCACATGGCAGTGGCACCTATGATGTGACCGACATGCACGTCAAAGATGTACATTGAATCTGGCACTAGCCTACTTTCAGCTATTCAGTCATGCAAGTCTGGCGGAACCCGTTTTGTTGAAGGAAACCACATGAAAACTGTCTTCTTTTCCGTTACACTGATTCCCGTTATATACTTTCATTGAATTGTGGCAAACACCCAGCCTCGGCAACGCATTTAAAGTGCGGTTACATTGATTTTACGAAAGGTCCACATGTAATCAGCGAAATATAGCCAGTAAAACAGGTTCGCGTCAAATGAGTCAGCTGAGGAGAGCTGCACATGTAATGCCACATACCTAGGACACAACCTGTTCAGCCTATCGGCTAGTAATGCCGTTTCGCCATAAAAACAGCCCCTCATCATTGATATAGTGAGGGGATAGTGGACGACCCGATGGTACATGTAGGCGAGAAAGTTGACAAAGTCCTAAACTGCCATAATGATGTCAAACCGTCGCTATCGTTACGACCCCCATATATCCAGCTACTAGCTCGACAACCTGGGTCAAATACACTTTCAACCTGCAGTACTGGAGAATATAAGCACACCTACCTGGACTCATCACATTCATATGCCTGTATAACCTTACTCTTATCACCATTCGGGGTAGCCGAGTAGCTAAGGCGCTAGTATACTCGGCTCGAAATTGCGGGCTAATCCCCGGCTCCGGAGATTTCAGTTTGAATGGAGGCAAGCTGCGAAGTCGCCCGTGTGCATCGTAGCGCACGTTAAAGATCCCCAGTTGGGCAAAATTCTCCGTAGACCTCCACTACGGCGTCCTTGGGACGTAACGCACTCCCCCCAATTGGCTATAAACTATCGTTACATTACCGCGTCTGTTCCTAGAAAATTCTTTTCCCGAACTTGTTAAAAAGACGCCTATTTTTTGCCACAGCGATCGGCCCATGTGGCTAACAATTATCTTACGTACCAGTGAGAGCAGACAGAATAGTCAAATTGTCAAGGTTGCACGAATGCCTTCCATTTTTGTATAACTGACTACTTGACTCATCTTCCACTTTCACTACATTGAAGTGCGGCTCGCTCATAACGGTACATGTTGGGGCCAGCAAGCTTTATTGAAGAGGGCCACATACCTCTTGGCCCATCTCCAGTGACGCAAATGCTCGTCACGGAACTTCCTTGCAGATTGGTACACAACTACTTTGGTATGCCCACCTATGCAAGTTTTAGTGAGTTAGGTTGTTTGAAGTAATCCACATGGCAGTGGCACCTATGATGTGACTGACATTCACGTCAAAGATGTACATTGCATCTGGCACTAGCCTGCTTTCAGCTATTCAGTCATGCAAGTCTGGCGGAACCCGTTTTGTTGAAGAAAACCACATGAAAACTGTCTTCTTTTCCGTTACACTGATTCCCGTTATATACTTTCATTGAATTGTGGCAAACACCCAGCCTCGGCAACGCATTTAAAGTGCGGTTACATTGATTTTACGAAAGGTCCACATGTAATCAGCGAAATATAGCCAGTAAAACAGGTTCGCGTCAAATGAGTCAGCTGAGGAGAGCTGCACATGTAATGCCACATACCTAGGACACAACCTGTTCAGCCTATCGGCTAGTAATGCCGTGTCGCCATAAAAACAGCCGCTCATCATTGATATAGTGAGGGGATAGTGGACGACCCGATGGTATATGTAGGCGAGACAGTTGACAAAGTCCTCAAACTGCCATAATGATGTCAAACCGTCGCTATCATTACGACCCCCATATATCCAGCTACTAGCTCGACAACCTGGGTCAAATACACTTTCAACCTGCAGTACTGGAGAATCGCAGCACACCTACCTGGACTCATCACATTCATATGCCTGTATAACCTTACTCTTATCACCCTTCGGGGTAGCCGAGTAGCTAAGGCGCTATACTCGGCTCGAAATTGCGGGCTAATCCCCGGCTCCGGAGATTTCAGTTTGAATGCAGGCAAGCTGCGAAGTCGCCCATGTGCATCGTAGCGCACGTTAAAGATCCCCAGTTGGGCAAAATTCTCCGTAGACCTCCACTACGGCGTCCTTGGGACGTAACCCACTCCCCCCAATTGGCTATAAAACTATCGTTACATTACCGCGTCTGTTCCTAGAAAATTCTTTTCCCGAACTTGTTGAAAAGACGCCTATTTTTTGCCACAGCGATCGGCCTATGTGGCTAACAATTATCTTACGTACCAGTTAGAGCAGACAGAATAGTCAAATTGTCAAGGTTGCACGAATGCCTTTCTTTTTTGTATAACTGACTACTTGACTGATCTTCCAATTTCACTACATTGAAGTGCGGCTCGTACATAGCGGTACATGTTGGGGCCAGCAAGCTTTATTGAAGAGGGGCACATACCTCTTGGCCCATCTCCAGTGACGCAAATGCTCGTCACTCACGGAAGTTCCTTGCAGATTGGTACACAACTAGTTTGGTATGCCCACTTGTGCAAGTTTTAGTGACTTAGGTTGTTTGAAGAAAAACACATGGCAGTGGCACCTACGATGTGACCCACATTCACCTCAAAGATGTACATTGAATCTGGCACTAGCGTGCTTTCATCTATTGAGTCATGCAAGTTGGCGGAACCCATTTTGATGAAGAAAACCACATGAAAACTGTCTTCTTTTCCGTTACACTGATTCCCGTTATATACTTTCATTGAATTGTGGCAAACACCCAGCCTCGGCAACGCATTTAAAGTGCGGTTACATTGATTTTACGAAAGGTCCACATGTAATCAGCGAAATATAGCCAGTAAAACAGGTTCGCGTCAAATGGGTCAGCTGAGGAGAGCTGCACATGTAATGCCACATACCTAGGACACAACCTGTTCAGGCTATCGGCTAGTAATGCTGTTTCGCCATAAAAACAGCCCCTCATCATTGATATAGTGAGGGGATAGTGGACGACCCGATGGTACATGTGGGCGAGAAAGTTGACAAAGTACTCAAACTGCCATAATGATGTCAAACCGTCGCTATCATTACGACCCCCATATATCCAGCTACTAGCTCGACAACCTGGGTCAAATACACTTTCAACCTGCAGTGCTGGAGAATCGCAGCACACCTACCTGGACTCATCACATTGATATGCCTGTATAACCTTACTCTTACCACCCTTCGGGGTAGCCGAGTAGCTAAGGCGCTAGTATACTCGGCTCGAAATTGCGGGCTAATCCCCGGCTCCGGAGATTTGAGTTTGAATGGAGACAAGCTGCGAAGGCTCCCGTGTGCATCGTAGCGCACGTTAAAGATCCCCAGTTGGGCAAAATTCTCCGTAGACCTCCACTACGGCGTCCTTGGGACGTAACCCACTCCCCCCAATTGGCTATAAAACTATCGTTACATTACCGCGTCTGTTCCTAGAAAATCCTTTTCCCGAACATGTTAAAAAGACGCCTATTTTTTGCCACAGCGATCGGCCCATGTGGCTAACAATTATCTTACGTACCAGTGAGAGCAGACAGAATAGTCAAATTATCAAGGTTGCACGAATGCCTTTCTTTTTTGTATCACTGACTACTTGACTGATCTTCCAATTTCACTACATTGAAGTGCGGCTCCTACATAGCGGTACATGTTGGGGCCAGCAAGCTTTATTGAAGAGGGGCACATACCTCTTGGCCCATCTCCAGTGACGCAAATGCTCGTCACTCACGGAAGTTCCTTGCAGATTGGTACACAACTAGTTTGGTATGCCCACTTATGCAAGTTTTAGTGAGTTAGGTTGTTTGAAGAAAAGCACATGGCAGTGGCACCTATGATGTGACCGACATTCACGTCAAAGATGTACATTGAATCTGGCACTAGCCTGGTTTCATCTATTGAGTCTTGCAAGTTGGCGGAACCCATTTTGTTGAAGAAAACCACATGAAACCGTCTTCTTTTCCGTTACACTGATTCCCGTTATATACTTTCATTGAATTGTGGCGCACACCCAGCCTCGGCAACGCATTTAAAGTGCGGTTACATTGATTTTACGAAAGGTGCACATGTAATCAGCGAAATATAGCCTGTAAAACAGGTTCGCGTCAAATGGGTCAGCTGAGGAGAGCTGCACATGTAATGCCACATACCTAGGACACAACCTGTTCAGCCTATCGGCTAGTAATGCCGTTTCGCCATAAAAACAGCCCCTCATCATTGATATAGTGAGGGGATAGTGGACGACCCGATGGTACATGTAGGCGAGAAAGTTGACGAAGTCCTCAAACTGCCATAATGATGTCAAACCGTCGCTATCGTTACGACCCCCATATATCCAGCTACTAGCTCGACAACCTGGGTCAAATACACTTTCAACCTGCAGTACTGGAGAATCGCAGCACACCTACCTGGACTCATCACATTCATATGCCTGTATAACCTTACTCTTATCACCATTCGGGGTAGCCGAGTAGCTAACGCGCTAGTATACTCGGCTCGAAATTGCGGGCTAATCCCCGGCTCCGGAGATTTCAGTTTGAATGGAGGCAAGCTGCGAAGTCGCCCCTGTGCACCGTAGCGCACGTTAAAGATCCCTAGTTGGGCAAAATTCTCCGTAGACCTCCACTACGGCGTCCTTGGGACGTAACCCACTCCCCCCAATTGGCTATAAAACTATCGTTACATTACCGCGTCTGTTCCTAGAAAATTCTTTTCCCGAACTTGTTAAAAAGACGCCTATTTTTTGCCACAGCGATCGGCCCATGTGACTAACAATTATATTACGTACCAGTGAGAGCAGACAGAATAGTCAAATTGTCAAGGTTGCACGAATGCCTTTCTTTTTTGTATAACTGACTACTTCACTGATCTTCCAATTTCACTACATTGAAGTGCGGCTCGTACATAGCGGTACATGTTGCGGCCAGCAAGCTTCATTGAAGAGGGGCACATACCTCTTGGCCCATCTCCAGTGACGCAAATGCTCGTCACTCACGGAAGTTCCTTGCAGATAGGTACACAACTAGTTTGGTATGCCCACTTGTGCAAGATTTAGTGACTTAGGTTGTTTGAGGAAAAGCACATGGCAGTGGCACCTACGATGTGACCCACATTCACGTCAAAGATGTACATTGAATCTTGCACTAGCCTGCTTTCAGCTATTCAGTCATGCAAGTCTGGCGGAACCCGTTTTGTTGAAGAAAACCACATGAAAACTGTCTTCTTTTCCGTTACACTGATTCCCGTTATATACTTTCATTGAATTGTGGCGCACACCCAGCCTCGGCAACGCACTTAAAGTGCGGTTACATTGATTTTACGAAAGGTCCACATGTAATCAGCGAAATATAGCCAGTAAAACAGGTTCGCGTCAAATGGGTCAGCTGAGGAGAGCTGCACATGTAATGCCACATACCTAGGACACAACCTGTTCAGCCTATCGGCTAGTAATGCCGTTTCGCCATAAAAACAGCCCCTCATCATTGATATAGTGAAGGGATAGGGGACGACCCGATGGTACATGTATGCGAGAAAGTCACAAAGTCCTCAAACTGCCATAATGATGTCAAACCGTCGCTATCATTACGACCCCCATATATCCAGCTACTAGTTCGACAACCTGGGTCAAATACACTTTCAACCTGCAGTGCTGGAGAATCGCAGCACACCTACCTGGACTCATCACATTGATATGCCTGTATAACCTTACTCTTATCACCCTTCGGGGTAGCCGAGTAGCTAAGGCGCTAGTATACTCGGCTCGAAATTTCGGGCTAATCCCCGGCTCCGGAGATTTCAGTTTGAATGGAGGCAAGCTGCGAAGGCGCCCGTGTGCATCGTAGCGCAC
This sequence comes from Dermacentor variabilis, assembly GCF_050947875.1. Taxonomy (NCBI): domain Eukaryota; kingdom Metazoa; phylum Arthropoda; class Arachnida; order Ixodida; family Ixodidae; genus Dermacentor; species Dermacentor variabilis. The sequence goes on from NC_134569.1 coordinate 192,306,866, forward strand.
GTTAAAGATCCCGAGTTGGGCAAAATTCTCCGTAGACCTCCACTACGGCGTCCTTGGGACGTAACCCACTCCCCCCAATTGGCTATAAAACTATCGTTACTTTACCGCGTCTGTTCCTAGAAAATTCTTTTCCCGAACTTGTTAAAAAGACGCCAGTTTTTTGCCACAGCGATCGGCCCATGTGGCTAACAATTATCTTACGTACCAGTGAGAGCAGACAGAATAGTCAAATTATCAAGGTTGCACAAATGCCTTTCTTTTTTGTATAACAGTCTACTTGACTGATCTTCCAATTTCACTACATTGAAGTGCGGCTCGCTCATAACGGTACATGTTGGGGCCAGCAAGCTTTATTGAAGAGGGCCACATACCTCTTGGCCCATCTCCAGTGACGCAAATGCTCGTCACGGAAGTTCCTTGCAGATTGGTACACAACTAGTTTGGTATGCCCACCTATGCAAGTTTTAGTGAGTTAGGTTGTTTGAAGAAAAGCACATGGCAGTGGCACCTATGATGTGACCGACATTCACGTCAAAGATGTACATTGAATCTGGCACTAGCCTACTTTCAGCTATTCAGTCATGCAAGTCTGGCGGAACCCGTTTTGTTGAAGAAAACCACATGAAAACTGTCTTCTTTTCCGTTACACTGATTCCCGTTATATACTTTCATTGAATTGTGGCACACACCCAGCCTCGGCAACGCATTTAAAGTGCGGTTACATTGATTTTACGAAAAGTCCACATGTAATCAGCGAAATATAGCCAGTAAAACAGGTTCGCGTCAAATGGGTCAGCTGAGGAGAGCTGCACATCTAATGCCACATACCTAGGACACAACCTGTTCAGCCTATCGGCTAGTAATGCCGTTTCGCCATAAAAACAGCCCCTCATCATTGATATAGTGAGGGGATAGGGGACGACCCGATGGTACACGTAGGCGAGAAAGTTGACAAAGTCCTCAAACTGCCATAATGATGTCAAACCATCGCTATCATTACGACCCCCATATATCCAGCTACTAGCTCGACAACCTGGGTCAAATACACTTTCAACCTGCAGTGCTGGAGAATCGCAGCACACTTACCTGGACTCATCACATTGATATGCCTGTATAACCTTACTCTTATCACCCTTCGGGGTAGCCGAGTAGCTAAGGCGCTAGTATACTCGGCTCGAAATTGCGGGCTAATCCCCGGCTCCGGAGATTTCAGTTTGAATGGAGGCAAGCTGCGAAGGCGCCTGTGTGCATCGTAGCGCACGTTAAAGATCCCCAGTTGGGCAAAATTCTCCGTGGACCTCCACTACGGCGTCCTTGGGACGTAACCCACTCCCCCCAATTGGCTATAAAACTATCGTTACATGAACGCGTCTGTTCCTAGAAAATTCTTTTCCCGAACTTGCTAAAAAGACGCCTATTTTTTGCCACAGCGATCGGCCCATGTGGCTAAAAATTATCGTACGTACCAGTGAGAGCAGACAGAATAGTCAAATTATCAAGGTTGCACGAATGCCTTTCTTTTTTGTATGACTGACTACTTGACTGATCTTCCAATTTCACTACATTGAAGTGCGGCTCGTTCATAGCGGTACATGTTGGGGCCAGCAAGCTTTATTGAAGAGGGCCACATACCTCTTGGCCCATCTCCAGTTACGTAAATGCTCGTCACTTACGGAAGTTCCTTGCAGATTGGTCCACAACTAGTTTCGTATTCCCACTTATGCAAGTTTTAGTGAGTTAGGTTTTTTTGATGAAAATCACATGGCAGTGGCACCTACGATGTGACCGACATTCACGTCAAAGATGTACATTGAATCTCGCACTAGCCTGCTTTCATCTATTCAGTCATGCAAGTCTGACTGAGCCCGTTTTGTTCAAGAAAACCACATGAAAACTGTCTCCTTTTCAGTTACACTGATTCCCGTTATATACTTTCATTGAATTGTGGCACACACGCAGCCTCGGCAACGCATTAAAAGTGCGGTTACATTTTTTTTGTGACAGGTCTACGTGTAATCAGCGAAATATAACCAGTAAAACAGGTTCGGGTCAAATGGGTCAGCTGAGGAGAGCTGCACATACAATGCCACATAACTAGGAGACAACATGTTCCGCCTATAGGCTAGTAATGCCGTTTGGCCATAAAAACAACCCCTCATCATTGATATAGTGAGCGGATTGTGGACGACCCGATGGTACATTTAAGTGAGAAAGCAGAGAAAGTCCACGAACTGCCGTAATGATGTCAAACCGTCGCAATCGTTACGACCCCCAGATATTCAGCTACTGGCTCGATAACCTGGACCAAATACACTTTCAACCTGCAGAGCTGAAGAATCGCTGCACACCTACCTGGACTCATCACATTCATATGCCTGTATAACCTTACTCTATCACCCTTCGGGGTAGCGGAGTACCTAAGGCGCTAGTATACTCGGCTCGAAATTGCGGGCTAATCCCCGGCTCCGGAGATTTCAGTTTGAAAGGAGGCAAGCTGCGAAGGCGCCCGTGTGCATCGTAGCGCAGGTTAAAAATCCCCAGTTGGGCGAAATTCTCCGTAGACCTCCACTACGGCGTCCTTGGGACGTAACCCACTCCCCCCAATTGGCTATAGAACTATCGTTACATTAACGCGTCTGTTCCTAGAAAATTCTTTTCCCGAACTTGTTAAAAAGACGCCTATTTTTTGCCACAGCGATCGGCCCATGTGGCTAAAAATTATCGTACGTACCAGTGAGAGCAGACAGAATAGTCAAATTATCAAGGTTGCACGAATGCCTTTCTTTTTTGTATGACTGACTACTTGACTGATCATCCAATTTCACTACATTGAAGTGCGGCTCGTTCATAGCGGTACATGTTGGGGCCAGCAAGCTTTATTGAAGAGGGCCACATACCTCTTGGCCCATCTCCAGTGACGCAAATGCTCGTCACGGAAGTTCCTTGCAGATTGGTACACAACTAGTTTGGTATGCCCACCTATGCAAGTTTTAGTGAGTTTGGTTGTTTGAAGAAAAGCACATGGCAGTGGCACCTATGATGTGACCGACATTCACGTCAGAGATGTACATTGAATCTCGCACTAGCCTGCTTTCAGCTATTCAGTCATGCAAGTCTGGCGGAACCCGTTTTGTTGAAGAAAACCACATGAAAACTGTCTCCGTTTCAGTTACACTGATTCCCGTTATATACTTTCATTGAATTGTGGCGCACACCCAGTCTCGGCAAGGCATTTAAAGTGCGGTTACATTGATTTTAAGAAAGGTCCACATCTAATCAGCGAAATATAGCTAGTAAAACAGGTTCGCGTCAAATGGTCAGCTGACGAGAGCCGCACATGTAATGCCACATACCTAGGACACAACCTGTTCAGCCTATCGGTTAGTGATGCCGTTTCGCCATAAAAACAGCCAATCATCATTTATATAGTGAGGGGATAGTGGACGACCCGATTGTACATGTAGGCGAGAAAGTTGACAAAGTCCTCAAACTGCTATAATGATGTCAAACCGTCACTATCATTACGACCCCCATATATTGAGCTACTAGCTCGACAACCTGGGTCAAATACACATTCAACCTGCAGTGCTGGAGAATCGCAGCACACCTACCTGGACTCATCACATTCATATACCTGTATAACCTTACTCTATCACCCTTCGGGGTAGCCGAGTAGCTAAGGCGCTAGTATACTCGGCTCGAAATTGCGGGCTAATCCCCGGCTCCGGAGATTTCAGTTTGAATGGAGGCAAGCTGCGAAGGCGCCCGTGTGCATCGTAGCGCACGTTAAAGATCCCCAGTTGGGCAAAATTCTCCGTAGACCTCCACTACGGCGTCCTTGGGACGTAACCCAGTCCCCCCAATTGGCTATAAAACTATCGTTACTTTAACGCGTCTGTTCCTAGAAAATTCGCATCCCGAACTTGTTAAAAAGACGCCTATTTTTTACCACAGCGATCGTCCCATGTGGCTAACAATTATCTTACGTACCAGTGAGAGCAGACAGAATAGTGAAATTATCAAGGTTGCACGAATGCCGTTCTTTTTTGTATGACTGACTACTTGACTGATCTTCCAATTTCACTACATTGAAGTGCGGCTCGTACATAGCGGTACATGTTGGGGCCAGCAAGCTTAATCGAAGAGGGGCACATACTTCTTGGCACATCTCCAGTGACGCAAATGCTCGTCACTCACGGCAGTTCCTTGCAGATTGGTCCACAACTAGTTTCGTATGCCCACTTATGCAAGTTTTAGTGAGTTAGGTTTTTTTGATGAAAATCACATGGCAGTGGCACCTACGATGTGACCGACATTCACGTCAAAGATGTACATTGAATCTGGCACTAGCCTGCTTTCATCTATTCAGTCATGCAAGTCTGACGGAGCCCGTTTTGTTCAAGAAAACCACATGAAAACTGTCTCCTTTTCAGTTACACTGATTCCCGTTATATACTTTCATTGAATTGTGGCGCACACCCAGCCTCGGCAACGCATTTAAAGTGCGGTTACATTGATTTTACGAAAGGTCCACATGTAATCAGCGAAATATAGCCAGTAAAACAGGTTCGCGTCAAATGGGTCAGCTGAGGAGAGCTGCACATGTAATGCCACATACCTAGGACACAACCTGTTCAGCCTATCGGCTGGTAATGCCGTTTCGCCATAAAAACAGCCCCTCATCATTGATATAGTGAAGGGATAGGGGACGACCCGATGGTACATGTATGCGAGAAAGTCACAAAGTCCTCAAACTGCCATAATGATGTCAAACCGTCGCTATCATTACGACCCCCATATATCCAGCTACTAGTTCGACAACCTGGGTCAAATACACTTTCAACCTGCAGTGCTGGAGAATCGCAGCACACCTACCTGGACTCATCACATTGATATGCCTGTATAACCTTACTCTTATCACCCTTCGGGGTAGCCGAGTAGCTAAGGCGCTAGTATACTCGGCTCGAAATTTCGGGCTAATCCCCGGCTCCGGAGATTTCAGTTTGAATGGAGGCAAGCTGCGAAGGCGCCCGTGTGCATCGTAGCGCACGTTAAAGATCCCGAGTTGGGCAAAATTCTCCGTAGACCTCCACTACGGCGTCCTTGGGACGTAACCCACTCCCCCCAATTGGCTATAAAACTATCGTTACTTTACCGCGTCTGTTCCTAGAAAATTCTTTTCCCGAACTTGTTAAAAAGACGCCAGTTTTTTGCCACAGCGATCGGCCCATGTGGCTAACAATTATCTTACGTACCAGTGAGAGCAGACAGAATAGTCAAATTATCAAGGTTGCACAAATGCCTTTCTTTTTTGTATAACAGTCTACTTGACTGATCTTCCAATTTCACTACATTGAAGTGCGGCTCGCTCATAACGGTACATGTTGGGGCCAGCAAGCTTTATTGAAGAGGGCCACATACCTCTTGGCCCATCTCCAGTGACGCAAATGCTCGTCACGGAAGTTCCTTGCAGATTGGTACACAACTAGTTTGGTATGCCCACCTATGCAAGTTTTAGTGAGTTAGGTTGTTTGAAGAAAAGCACATGGCAGTGGCACCTATGATGTGACCGACATTCACGTCAAAGATGTACATTGAATCTGGCACTAGCCTACTTTCAGCTATTCAGTCATGCAAGTCTGGCGGAACCCGTTTTGTTGAAGAAAACCACATGAAAACTGTCTTCTTTTCCGTTACACTGATTCCCGTTATATACTTTCATTGAATTGTGGCACACACCCAGCCTCGGCAACGCATTTAAAGTGCGGTTACATTGATTTTACGAAAAGTCCACATGTAATCAGCGAAATATAGCCAGTAAAACAGGTTCGCGTCAAATGGGTCAGGCTGCACATCTAATGCCACATACCTAGGACACAACCTGTTCAGCCTATCGGCTAGTAATGCCGTTTCGCCATAAAAACAGCCCCTCATCATTGATATAGTGAGGGGATAGGGGACGACCCGATGGTACACGTAGGCGAGAAAGTTGACAAAGTCCTCAAACTGCCATAATGATGTCAAACCGTCGCTATCATTACGACCCCCATATATCCAGCTACTAGCTCGACAACCTGGGTCAAATACACTTTCAACCTGCAGTGCTGGAGAATCGCAGCACACCTACCTGGACTCATCACATTGATATGCCTGTATAACCTTACTCTTATCACCCTTCGGGGTAGCCGAGTAGCTAAGGCACTAGTATACTCGGCTCGAAATTGCGGGCTAATCCCCGGCTCCGGAGATTTCAGTTTGAATGGAGGCAAGCTGCGAAGGCGCCTGTGTGCATCGTAGCGCACGTTAAAGATCCCCAGTTGGGCAAAATTCTCCGTGGACCTCCACTACGGCGTCCTTGGGACGTAACCCACTCCCCCCAATTGGCTATAAAACTATCGTTACATGAACGCGTCTGTTCCTAGAAAATTCTTTTCCCGAACTTGCTAAAAAGACGCCTATTTTTTGCCACAGCGATCGGCCCATGTGGCTAAAAATTATCGTACGTACCAGTGAGAGCAGACAGAATAGTCAAATTATCAAGGTTGCACGAATGCCTTTCTTTTTTGTATGACTGACTACTTGACTGATCATCCAATTTCACTACATTGAAGTGCGGCTCGTTTATAGCGGTACATGTTGGGGCCAGCAAGCTTTATTGAAGAGGGCCACATACCTCTTGGCCCATCTCCAGTGACGCAAATGCTCGTCACGGAAGTTCCTTGCAGATTGGTACACAACTAGTTTGGTATGCCCACCTATGCAAGTTTTAGTGAGTTTGGTTGTTTGAAGAAAAGCACATGGCAGTGGCACCTATGATGTGACCGACATTCACGTCAGAGATGTACATTGAATCTCGCACTAGCCTGCTTTCAGCTATTCAGTCATGCAAGTCTGGCGGAACCCGTTTTGTTGAAGAAAACCACATGAAAACTGTCTCCGTTTCAGTTACACTGATTCCCGTTATATACTTTCATTGAATTGTGGCGCACACCCAGTCTCGGCAAGGCATTTAAAGTGCGGTTACATTGATTTTAAGAAAGGTCCACATCTAATCAGCGAAATATAGCTAGTAAAACAGGTTCGCGTCAAATGGTCAGCTGACGAGAGCCGCACATGTAATGCCACATACCTAGGACACAACCTGTTCAGCCTATCGGTTAGTGATGCCGTTTCGCCATAAAAACAGCCAATCATCATTTATATAGTGAGGGGATAGTGGACGACCCGATTGTACATGTAGGCGAGAAAGTTGACAAAGTCCTCAAACTGCTATAATGATGTCAAACCGTCACTATCATTACGACCCCCATATATTGAGCTACTAGCTCGACAACCTGGGTCAAATACACATTCAACCTGCAGTGCTGGAGAATCGCAGCACACCTACCTGGACTCATCACATTCATATACCTGTATAACCTTACTCTATCACCCTTCGGGGTAGCCGAGTAGCTAAGGCGCTAGTATACTCGGCTCGAAATTGCGGGCTAATCCCCGGCTCCGGAGATTTCAGTTTGAATGGAGGCAAGCTGCGAAGGCGCCCGTGTGCATCGTAGCGCACGTTAAAGATCCCCAGTTGGGCAAAATTCTCCGTAGACCTCCACTACGGCGTCCTTGGGACGTAACCCAGTCCCCCCAATTGGCTATAAAACTATCGTTACTTTAACGCGTCTGTTCCTAGAAAATTCGCATCCCGAACTTGTTAAAAAGACGCCTATTTTTTACCACAGCGATCGTCCCATGTGGCTAACAATTATCTTACGTACCAGTGAGAGCAGACAGAATAGTGAAATTATCAAGGTTGCACGAATGCCGTTCTTTTTTGTATGACTGACTACTTGACTGATCTTCCAATTTCACTACATTGAAGTGCGGCTCGTACATAGCGGTACATGTTGGGGCCAGCAAGCTTTATCGAAGAGGGGCACATACTTCTTGGCACATCTCCAGTGACGCAAATGCTCGTCACTCACGGCAGTTCCTTGCAGATTGGTCCACAACTAGTTTCGTATGCCCACTTATGCAAGTTTTAGTGAGTTAGGTTTTTTTGATGAAAATCACATGGCAGTGGCACCTACGATGTGACCGACATTCACGTCAAAGATGTACATTGAATCTGGCACTAGCCTGCTTTCATCTATTCAGTCATGCAAGTCTGACGGAGCCCGTTTTGTTCAAGAAAACCACATGAAAACTGTCTCCTTTTCAGTTACACTGATTCCCGTTATATATTTTCATTGAATTGTGGCACACACGCAGCCTCGGCAACGCATTTTAAGTGCGGTTACATTTTTTTTGTGACAGGTCTACGTGTAATCATCGAAATATAACCAGTAAAACAGGTTCGGGTCAAATGGGTCAGCTGAGGAGAGCTGCACATGCAATGCCACATAACTAGGACACAACATGTTCCGCCTATAGGCTAGTAATGCCGTTTCGCCATAAAAACAAACCCTCATCATTGATATAGTAAGCGGATTGTGGACGACCCGATGGTACATTTAAGCGAGAAAGCAGAGAAAGTCTACGAACTGCCCTAATGATGTCAAACCGTCGCAATCGTTACGACCCCCTGATATTCAGCTACTGGCTCGATAACCTGGGCCAAATACACTTTCAACCTGCAGAGCTGAAGAATCGCTGCACACCTGCCTGGACTCATCACATTCGTATGCCTGTATAACCTTACTCTAACACCCTTCGGGGTAGCGGCGTACCTAAGGCGCTAGTATACTCGGCTCGAAATTGCGGGTTAATCCCCGGCTCCGGAGATTTCAGTTTGAATGGAGGCAAGCTGCGAAGGCGCCCGTGTGCATCGTAGCGCAGGTTAAAAATCCCCAGTTGGGCAAAATTCTCCGTAGACCTCCTCTACGGCGTCCTTTGGACGTAACCCACTCCCCCCAATTGGCTATAAAACTATCGTTACTTTACCGCGTCTGTTCCTAGAAAATTCTTTTCCCGAACTTGTTAAAAAGACGCCAGTTTTTTGCCACAGCGATCGGCCCATGTGGCTAACAATTATCTTACGTACCAGTGAGAGCAGACAGAATAGTCAAATTATCAAGGTTGCACAAATGCCTTTCTTTTTTGTATAACTGACTACTTGACTGATCTTCCAATTTCACTACATTGAAGTGCGGCTCGCTCATAACGGTACATGTTGGGGCCAGCAAGCTTTATTGAAGAGGGCCACATACCTCTTGGCCCATCTCCAGTGACGCAAATGCTCGTCACGGAAGTTCCTTGCAGATTGGTACACAACTAGTATGGTATGCCCACTTGTGCAAGTTTTAGTGAGTTAGGTTGTTTGAAGAAAAGCACATGGCAGTGGTACCTATGATGAGCCCGACATTCACGTCAAAGATGTACATTGAATCTGGCACTAGCCTGCTTTCAGCTATTCAGTCATGCAAGTCTGGCGGAACCCGTTTTGTTGAAGAAAACCACATGAAAACTGTCTTCCTTTCCGTTACACTGATTCCCGTTATATACTTTCATTGAATTGTGGCTCACACCCAGCCTCGGCAACGCATTTAAAGTGCGGTTACATTGATTTTACGAAAGGTCCACATGTAATCAGCGAAATATAGCTAGTAAAACAGGTTCGCGTCAAATGTGTCAGCTGAAGAGAGCTGCACATGTAATGCCACATAACTAGGACACAACATGTTCCGCCTATCGGCTAGTAATGCCGTTTCGCCATAAAAACAGCCCCTCATCATTGATATAGTGAGGGGATAGTGGACGACCCGATGTTACATGTAGGCGAGAAAGTTGACAAAGTCCTCAAACTGCCCTATTGATGTCAAAACGTCGCTATCGTTACGACCCCCAGATATCCAGCTACTGGCTCGACAACCTGGGCCAAATACACTTTCAACCTGCAGAGCTGAAGAATCGCTGCGCACCTACCTGGACTCATCACATTCATATGCCTGTATAACCTTACTCTATCACCCTTCGGGTTAGCGGAGTACCTAAGGCGCTAGTATACTCGGCTCGAAATTGCGGGCTAATCCCCGGCTCCGGAGATTTCAGTTTGAATGGAGGCAAGCTGCGAAGGCGCCCGTGTGCATCGTAGCGCACGTTAAAGATCCCCAGTTGGGCAAAATTCTCCGTAGACCTCCACTACGGCGTCCTTGGGACGTAACCCACTCCCCCCAATTAGCTATAAAACTATCGTTACATTACCGCGTCTGTTCCTAGAAAATTCGTTTCCCGAACTTGTTAAAAAGACGCCTATTTTTTGCCACAGCGATCGGTCCATGTGGCTAACAATTATCTTACGTACCAGTGAGAGCAGACAGAATAGTCAAATTATCAAGGTTGCACGAATGCCTTTCTTTTTTGTATAACTGACTACTTGACTGATCTTCCAATTTCACTACATTGAAGTGCGGCTCGTTCTTTGGGGTACATGTTGGGGCCAGCAAGCTTTATTGAGGAGGGCCGCATACCTCTTGGCCAATCTCCAGTGACGCAAATGCTCGTCACGGAAGTTCCTTGCAGATTGGTACACAACTAGTTTGGTATGCCCACCTCTGAAAGTTTTAGTGAGTTAGGTTGTTTGATGAAAATCACATGGCAGTGGCATCTACGATGTGACCGACATTCACGTCAAAGATGTACATTGAATCTGGCACTAGCCTGCTTTCATCTATTCAGTCATGCAAGTCTGACTGAGCCCGTTTTGTTCAAGAAAACCACATGAAAACTGTCTCCTTTTCAGTTACACTGATTCCCGTTATGTACTTTCATTGAATTGTGGCACACACCCAGTGTCGGCCACGCATTTACAGTGCGGTTACATTTTTTTTGTGAAAGGTCTACGTGTAATCAGCGAAATATAGCCAGTAAAACAGGTTCGCGTCAAATGGGTCAGCTGAAGAGAGCTGCACATGCAATGCCACATAACTAGGACACAACATGTTCCGCCTATAGGCTAGTAATGCCGTTTCGCCATAAAAACCACCCCTCATCATTGATATAGTGAGCGGATTGAGGACGACCCGATGGTACATTTAAGCGAGAAAGCAGAGAAAGTCCACGAACTGCCCTAATGATGTCAAACCGTGGCAATCGTTACGACCCCCAGATATCCAGCTACTGGATCGACAACCTGGGCCAAATACACTTTCAACATGCAGAGCTGAAGAATCGCTGCACACCTACCTGGACTCATCACATTCATATGCCTGTATAACCTTACTCTATCAGCCTTCGGGTTAGCGGAGTACCTAAGGCGCTAGTATACTCGGCTCGAAATTGCGGGCTAATCCCCGGCTCCGGAGATTTCAGTTTGAATGGAGGCAAGCTGCGAAGGCGCCCGTGTGCATCGTAGCGCGCGTTAAAAATCCCCAGTTGGGCAAAATTCTCCATAGACCTCCTCTACGGCGTCCTTGGGACGTAACCCACTCCCCCCAATTGGATATAAAACTATCGTTACATTACCGCGTCTGTCCCTAGAAAATTCTTTTCCCGAACTTGTTAAAAAGACGCCTATTTTCTGCCACAGCGATCGGCCCATGTGGCTAACAATTATCTTACGTACCAGTGAGAGCAGACAGAATAGTCAAATTGTCAAGGTTTCACGAATGCCTTTCTGTTTTGTATAACTGACTACTTGACTGATCTTCCAATTTCACTACATTGAAGTGCGGCTCGCTCATAGCGGTACATGTTGGGGCCAGCAAGCTTTATTGAAGAGGGCAACATACCTCTTGGCCCATCTCCAGTGACGCAAATGCTCGTCACGGAAGTTCCTTGCATATTGGTACACAACTAGTATGGTATGCCCACTTATGCAAGCTTTAGTGAGTTAGGTTGTTTGAAGAAAAGCACATGGCAGTGGCATCTATGATGTGACCGACATTCACGTCAAAGATGTACATTGAATCTGGCACTAGCCTGCTTTCATCTATTCAGTCATGCAAGTCTGACTGAGCCCGTTTTGTTCAAGAAAACCACATGAAAACTGTCTCCTTTTCAGTTACACTGATTCCCGTTATGTACTTTCATTGAATTGTGGCACACACGGAGCCTCGGCAACGCATTTAAAGTGCGGTTACATTTTTTTGTGACAGGTCTACGTGTAATCAGCGAAATATAACCAGTAAAACAGGTTCGCGCCAAATGGGTCAGCTGAAGAGAGCTGCACATGCAATGCCACATAACTAGAACACATGTTCTGCCTATAGGCTAGTAATACCGTTTCGCCATAAAAACAGCCCCTCATCATTCATATAGTGAGGGGATAGTGGACGACGCGATGGTACATGTCGGCGAGAAAGTTGACAAAGTCCTCAAACTGCCATAATGATGTCAAACCGTCGCTATCGTTACGACCCCCATATATCCAGCTACTAGCTCCACAACCTGGGTCAAATACACTTTCAACCTGCAGTGCTGGAGAATCGCAGCACACCTACCTGGACTCATCACATTCATATGCCTGTATAACCTTACTCTATCACCCTTCGGGGTAGCCGAGTAGCTAAGGCGCTAGTATACTCGGCTCGAAATTGCGGGCTAATCCCCGGCTCCGGAGATTTCAGTTTGAATGGAGGCAAGCTGCGAAGGCGCCCGTGTGCATCGTAGCGCACGTTAAAGATCCCCTGTTGGGCAAAATTCTCCGTAGACCTCCACTACGGCGTCCTTGGGACGTAACCCACTCCCCCCAATTGGCTATAAAACTATCGTTACTTTACCGCGTCTGTTCCTAGAAAATTCTTTTCCCGAACTTGTTAAAAAGACGCCTATTTTTTGCCACAGCGATCGGCCCATGTGGCTAACAATTATCTTACGTACTAGTGAGAGCAGACAGAATAGTCAAATTATCAAGGTTGCACGAATGCCGCTCTTTTTTGTATGACTGACTACTTGACTGATCTTCCAATTTCACTACATTGAAGTGCGGCTCGTACGTAGCGGTACATGTTGGGGCCAGCAAGCTTTATTGAAGAGGGGCACATACCTCTTGGCACATCTCCAGTGACGCAAATGCTTGTCACTTACGGAAGTTCCTTGCAGATTGGTTCACAACTAGTTTCGTATGCCCACTTATGGAAGTTTTAGTGAGTTAGGTTTTTTTGATGAAAATCATATGGCAGTGGCACCTACGATGTGACCAACATTCACGTCAAAGATGTTCATTGAATCTGGCACTAGCCTGCTTTCCTCTATTCAGTCATACAAGTCTGGCGGAACCCGTTTTGTTGAAGAAAACCACATGAAGACTGTCTTCTTTTCCGTTACACTGATTCCCGTTATATACTTTCATTGAATTGTGGCACACACGCAGCCTTGGCAACGCATTTAAAGTGTGGTTACATTGATTTTACGAAAGGTCCACGTGTAATCAGCGAAATATAGCCAGTAAAACATGTTCGCGTCAAATGGGTCAGCTGAAGAGAGCTGCACATGCAATGCCACATAACTAGGACACAACATGTTCCGCCTATAGGCTAGTAATGCCGTTTCGCCATAAAAACAACCCCTCATTATTGATATAGTGAGCGGATTGTGGGCGACCCGATGGTACATTTAAGCGAGAAAGCAGAGAAAGTCCACGAACTGCCCTAATGATGTCAAATCGTCGCAATCGTTACGACCCCCAGATATTCAGCTACTGGCTCGATAACCTGGGCCAAATACACTTTCAACCCGCAGAGCTGAAGAATCGCTGCACACCTACCTGGACTCATCACATTCATATGCCTGTATAACCTTACTCTATCACCCTTCGGGTTAGCGGAGTACCTAAGGCGCTAGTATACTCGGCTCGAAATTGCGGGCTAATCCCCGGCTCCGGAGATTTCAGTTTGAATGGAGGCAAGCTGCGAAGGCGCCCGTGTGCATCGTAGCGCACGTTAAAGAACCCCAGTTGGGCAAAATTCTCCGTAGACCTCTACTACGGCGTCCTTGGGACGTAACCCAGTCCCACCAATTGGCTATAAAACTATCGTTACTTTACCGCGTCTGTTCCTAGAAAATTCTTTTCCCGAACTTGTTAAAAAGACGCCTATTTTTTGCCACAGCGATCGGCCCATGTGGCTAACAATTATCTTACGTACCAGTGAGAGCAGACAGAATAGTCAAATTATCAAGGTTGCACGAATACCTTTCTTTTATGTATGACTGACTACTTGACTGATCTTCCAGTTTCACTACATTGAAGTGCGGCTCGTACATAGCGGTACATGTTGGGGCCAGCAAGCTTTATTGAAGAGGGGCACATACCTCTTGGCACATCTCCAGTGACGCAAATGCTTGTCACTTACGGAAGTTCCTTGCAGATTGGTTCACAACTAGTTTCGTATGCCCACTTATGGAAGTTTTAGTGAGTTAGGTTTTTTTGATGAAAATCATATGGCAGTGGCACCTACGATGTGACCAACATTCACGTCAAAGATGTTCATTGAATCTGGCACTAGCCTGCTTTCCTCTATTCAGTCATACAAGTCTGGCGGAACCCGTTTTGTTGAAGAAAACCACATGAAGACTGTCTTCTTTTCCGTTACACTGATTCCCGTTATATACTTTCATTGAATTGTGGCACACACGCAGCCTTGGCAACGCATTTAAAGTGTGGTTACATTGATTTTACGAAAGGTCCACGTGTAATCAGCGAAATATAGCCAGTAAAACAGGTTCGCCTCAAATGAGTCAGCTGAGGAGAGCTGCACATGTAATGCCACATACCTAGGACACAACCTGTTCAGCCTATCGGCTAGTAATGCCGTTTCGCCATAAAAACAGCCCCTCATCATTGATATAGTGAGGGGATAGTGGACGACCCGATGGTACATGTAGGCGAGAAAGTTGACAAAGTCCTCAAACTGCCATAATGATGTCAAACCGTCCCTATCATTACGACCCCCGTATATCCTGCTACTAGCTCGACAACCTGGGTCAAATACACTTTCAACCTGCAGTGCTGGAGAATCGCAGCACACCTACCTGGACTCATCACATTCATATGCCTGTATAACCTTACTCTATCACCCTTTGGGGTAGCCGAGTAGCTAAGGCGCTAGTATACTCGGCTCGAAATTGCGGGCTAATCCCCGGCTCCGGAGATTTCAGTTTGAATGGAGGCAAGCTGCGAAGGCGCCCGTGTGCATCGTAGCGCACGTTAAAGATCCCCAGTTGGGCAAAATTCTCCGTAGACCTCCACTACGCCTTCCTTGGGACGTAACCCATTCCCGCAATTGGCTATAAAACTATCGTTACTTCACCGCGTCTGTTCCTAGAAAATTCTTTTCCCGAACTTGTTAAAAAGACGCCTATTTTTTGCCACAGCGATCGGCCCATGTGGCTAACAATTATCTTTCGTACCAGTGAGAGCAGACAGAATAGTCAAATTATCAAGATTGCACGAATGCCTTTCTTTTTTGTATTACTGACTACTTGGCTGATCTTCCAATTTCACTACATTAAAGTGCGGCTCGTTCATAGCGGTACATGTTGGGGCCAGCAAGCTTTATTGAAGAGGGCCACATACTTCTTGGCCCATCTCCAGTGACGCAAATGCTCGTCACGGAAGTTCCTTGCAGATTGGTACACAACTAGTTTCGTATGCCCACTTATGCAAGTTTTAGTGAGTTAGGTTGTTTGAAGAAAAGCACATTGCAGTGGCACCTATGATGTGACCGACATTCACGTCAAAGATGTACATTGAATCTGGCACTAGCCTGCTTTCATCTATTCAGTCGTGCAAGTCTGGCGGAAACCGTTTTGTTCAAGAAAACCACATGAAAACTGTCTCCTTTTCAGTTACACTGATTCCCGTTATGTATTTTCATTGAATTGTGGCACACACCCAGTGTCGGCAACGCTTTTAAAGTGCGTTTACATTTTTTTTGTGAAAGGTCTACGTGTAATCAGCGAAATATAGCCAGTAAAACAGGTTCGCGTCAAATGGGTGAGCTGAAGAGAGCTGCACATGCAATGCCACATAACTAGGACACAACATGTTCCGCCTATAGGCTAGTAATGCCATTTCGCCATAAAAACAACCCCTCATCATTGATATAGTGAGCGGATTGTGGACGACCCGATGGTACATTTAAGCAAGAAAGCAGAGAAAGTCCACGAACTGCCCTAATGATGTCAAACCGTCGCAATCGTTACGACCCCCAGATATTCAGCTACTGGCTCGACAACCTGGGCCAAATACTTTCAACCTGCAGAGCTGAAGAATCGCTGCACACCTACCTGGACTCATCACATTCATATGCCTGTATAACCTTACTCTATCACCCTTCGGGGTAGCCGAGTAGCTAAGGCGCTGGTATACTCGGTTCGAAATTGCGGGCTAATCCCCGGCTCCGGAGATTTCAGTTTGAATGGAGGCAAGCTGCGAATGCCCCCGTGTGCATCGTAGCGCACGTTACAGATCCCCATGTTGGGCAAAATTCTCCGTAGACCTCCACTACGGCGTCCTTGGGACGTAACCCACTCCCCCCAATTGGCTATAAAACTATCGTTAGTTTACCGCGTCTGTTCCTAGAAAATTCTTTTCCCGAACTTGTTAAAAAGACGCCTATTTTTTGCCACAGCGATCGGCCCATGTGGCTAACAATTATCTTACGTACCAGTGAGAGTAGACAGAATAGTCAAACTATCAAGGTTGCACGAATGCCTTTCTTTTTTGTATAACTGACTACTTGACTGATCTTCCAATTTCACTACATTGAAGTGCGGCTCGTACGTAGCGGTACATGTTGGGGCCAGCAAGCTTTATTGAAGAGGGCCACATACCTCTTGGCCCATCTCCAGTGACGCAAATGCTCGTCACTTACGGAAGTTCCTTGCAGATTGGTCCACAGCTAGTTTCGTATGCCCACTTATGCAAGCTTTAGTGAGTTAGGTTGTTTGAAGAAAAGCACATTGCAGTGGCACCTATGATGTGACCGACATTCACGTCAAAGATGTTCATTGAATCTGGCACTAGCCTGCTTTCATCTATTCAGTCGTGCAAGTCTGGCGGAAACCGTTTTGTTGAAGAAAACCACATGAAAACTGTCTTCTTTTCCGTTACACTGATTCCCGTTATATACTTTCATTAAATTGTGGCGCACACCCAGCCTCGGCAACGCATTTAAAGTGAGGTTACATTGATTTTACGAAAGGTCCACGTGTAATCAGCGAAATATAGCCAGTAAAACAGGTTCGCGTCAAATGGGTCAGCTGAGGAGAGCTGCACATGTAATGCCACATACCTAGGACACAACCTATTCAGCCTATCGGCTAGTAATGCCGTTTCGCCATAAAAACAGCCCCTCATCATTGATATAGTGAGCGGATTGTGGACGACCCGATGGTACATGTAGGCGAGAAAGTTGACAAAGTCCTCAAACTGCCATAATGATGTCGAACCGTCGCTATCATTACGACCCCATATATCCTGCTACTAGCTCGACAACCTGGGTCAAATACATTTTCAACCTGCAGTGCTGGAGAATCGCAGCTCACCTACCTGGACTAATCACATTCATATGCCAGTATAACCTTACTCTATCACCCTTCGGGGTAGCCGAGTATATAAGGCGCTGGTATACTCGGCTCGAAATTGCGGGCTAATCCCCGGCTCCGGAGATTTCAGTTTGAATGGAGGCAAGCTGCGAAGGCGCCCGTGTGCATCGTAGCGCACGTTAAAGATCCCCTGTTGGGCAAAATTCTCCGTAGACCTCCACTACGGCGTCCTTGGGACGTAACCCATTCCCCCAATTGGCTATAAAACTATCGTTACTTCACCGCGTCTGTTCCTAGAAAATTCTTTTCCCGAACTTGTTAAAAAGACGCCTATTTTTTGCCACACCGATCGGCCCATGTGGCTAACAATTATCTTACGTACCAGTGAGAGTAGACAGAATAGTCAAATTATCAAGGTTGCACGAATGCCGTTCTTATTTGTATGACTGACTACTTGACTGATCTTCCAATTTCACTACATTGAAGTGCGGCTCGTACATAGCGGTACATGTTGGGGCCAGCAAGCTTTATCGAAGAGGGGCACATACCTCTTGGCACATCTCCAGTGACGCAAATGCTCGTCACTTATGGAAGTTCCTTGCAGATTGGTCCACAGCTAGTTTCGTATGCCCACTTATGCAAGCTTTAGTGAGTTAGGTTTTTTTGATGAAAATCACATGGCAGTGGCACCTACGATGTGACCGACATTCACGTCAAAGATGTACATTGAATCTGGCACTAGCCTGCTTTCATCTATTCAGTCATGCAAGTCTGACGGAGCCCGTTTTGTTCAAGAAAACCACATGAAAACTGTCTCCTTTTCAGTTACACTGATTCCCGTTATAAACTTTCATTGAATTGTGGCGCACACGCAGCCTCGGCAACGCATTTAAAGTGCGGTTAAATTTTTTTTGTGACAGGTCTACGTGTAATCAGCGAAATATAACCAGTAAAAGAGATTCGCGTCAAATGGGTCAGCTGAGGAGAGCTGCACATGCAATGCCACATACCTAGGACACAACCTGTTCAGCCTATCGGCTAGTAATGCCGTTTCGCCGTAAAAACAGCCCCTCATCATTGATATAGTCAGGGGATAGTGGACGACCCGATGGTACATGTAGGCGAGAAAGTTGACAGAGTCCTCAAACTACAATAATGATATCAAACCGTCGCTATCGTTACGACCCCCATATATCCAGCTACTAGCTCGACAACCTGGGTCAAATACACTTTCAACCTGCAGTGCTGGAGAATCGCAGCACACCTACCTGGACTCATCACATTCATATGCCTGTATAACCTTACTCTATCACCCTTCGGGGAAGCCGAGTAGCTAAGGCGCTAGTATACTCGGCTCGAAATTGCGGGCTAATCCCCGGCTCCGGAGATTTCAGTTTGAATGGAGGCAAGCTGCGAAGGCGCCCGTGTGCATCGTAGCGCACGTTAAAGATCCCCAGTTGGGCAAAATTCTCCGTAGACCTCCACTACGGCGTCCTTGGGACGTAACCCACTCCCCCCAATTGGCTATAAAACTATCGTTACTTTACCGCGTCTGTTCCTAGAAAATTCTTTTCCCGAACTTGTTAAAAAGACGCCTATATTTTGCCACAGCGATCGGCCCATGTGACTAACAATTATCTTACGCACCAGTGAGAGCAGACAGAATAGTCAAATTATCAAGGTTGCACGAATGCCGTTCTTTTTTGTATGACTGACTACTTGACTGATCTTCCAATTTTATTACATTGAAGTGCGGCTCGTACATAGCGGTACATGTTGGGGCCAGCAAGCTTTATTGAAGAGGGGCACATACCTCTTGGCACATCTCCAGTGACGCAAATGCTCGTCACTTACGGAAGTTCCTTGCAGATTGGTCCACAGCTAGTTTCGTATGCCCACTTATGCAAGCTTTAGTGAGTTAGGTTTTTTTGATGAAAATCACATGGCAGTGGCACCTACGAAGCGACCGACATTCACGTCAAAGATGTACATTGAATCTGGCACTAGCCTGCTTTCATCTATTAAGTCATGCAAGCCTGACGGAGCCCGTTTTGTTCAAGAAAACCACATGAAAACTGTCTCCTTTTCAGTTAAACTGATTCCCGTTAGATACTTTCATTGAATTGTGGCACACACGCAGCCTCGGCATCGAATTTAAAGTGCTGTTACATTTTTTTTGACAGGTCTACGTGTAATCAGCGAAATATAACCAGTAAAACAGGTTCGCGTCAAATGGGTCAGCTGAGGAGAGCTGCACATGCAATGCCACATACCTAGGACACAACCTGTTCAGCCTATCGGCTAGTAATGCCGTTTCGCCATAAAAACAGCCCCTCATCATTGATATAGTGAGCGGATTGTGGACGACCAGATGGTACATTTAAGCGAGAAAGCAGAGAAAGTCCACGAACTGCCCTAATGATGTCAAACCGTCGCAATCGTTACGACCCCCAGATATTCAGCAACTGGCTCGATAACCTGGGCCAAATACACTTTCAACCTGCAGAGCTGAAGAATCGCTGCACACCTACCTGGACTCATCGCATTCATATGCCTGTATAACCTTACTCTATCACCCTTCGGGGTAGCCGAGTAGCTAAGGCGCTAGTATACTCGGCTTGAAATTGCGGGCTAATCTCCGGCTCCGGAGATTTCAGTTTGAATAGAGGCAAGCTGCGAAGGCGCCCGTGTGCATCGTAGCGCACGTTAAAGATACCCAGTTGGGCAAAATTCTCCGTAGACCTCCACTACGCCGTCCTTGGGACGTAACCCACTCCCCCCAATTGGCTATAAAACTATCGTTACTTTACCGCGTCTGTTCCTAGAAAATTCTTTTCCCGAACTTGTTAAAAAGAGGCCTATTTTTTGCCACTCCGATCGGCCCACGTGGCTAACAATTATCTTACGTACCAGTGAGAGCAGACAGAATAGTCAAATTATCAAGGTTGCACGAATGCCGTTCTTATTTGTATGACTGACTACTTGACTGATCTTCCAATTTCACGACATTGAAGTGCGGCTCGTACATAGCGGTACATGTTGGGGCCAGCAAGCTTTATCGAAGAGGGGCACATACCTCTTGGCACATCTCCAGTGACGCAAATGCTCCTCACTTACGGAAGCTCCTTGCAGATTGGTCCACAACTAGTTTCGTATGCCCACTTATGCAAGTTTTAGTGAGTTAGGTTTTTTTGATGAAAATCACATGGCAGTGGCACCTACGATGTGACCGACATTCACGTCAAATATGTACATTGAATCTGGCACTACCCTGCTTTCATCTATTCAGTCGTGCAAGTCTGACGGAGCCCGTTTTGTTCAAGAAAACCACATGAAAACTGTCTCCTTTTCAGTTACACTGATTCCCGTTATAAACTTTCATTGAATTGTGGCGCACACGCAGCCTCGGCAACGCATTTAAAGTGCGGTTAAATTTTTTTTGTGACAGGTCTACGTGTAATCAGCGAAATATAACCAGTAAAAGAGGTTCGCGTCAAATGGGTCAGCTGAGGAGAGCTGCACATGCAATGCCACATACCTAGGACACAACCTGTTCAGCCTATCGGCTAGTAATGCCGTTTCGCCATAAAAACAGCCCCTCATCATTGATATAGTCAGGGGATAGTGGACGACCCGATGGTACATGTAGGCGAGAAAGTTGACAGAGTCCTCAAACTGCAATAATGATATCAAACCGTCGCTATCGTTACGACCCCCATAAATCCAGCTACTAGCTCGACAACCTGGGTCAAATACACTTTCAACCTGCAGTGCTGGAGAATCGCAGCACACCTACCTGGACTCATCACATTCATATGCCTGTATAACCTTACTCTATCACCCTTCGGGGAAGCCGAGTAGCTGAGGCGCTAGTATACTCGGCTCGAAATTGCGGGCTAATCCCCGGCTCCGGAGATTTCAGTTTGAATGGAGGCAAGCTGCGAAGGCGCCCGTGTGCATCGTAGCGCACGTTAAAGATCCCCAGTTGGGCAAAATTCTCCGTAGACCTCCACTACGGCGTCCTTGGGACGTAACCCACTCCCCCCAATTGGCTATAAAACTATCGTTACTTTACCGCGTCTGTTCCTAGAAAATTCTTTTCCCGAAGTTGTTAAAAAGACGCCTATTTTTTGCCACACCGATCGGCCCATGTGGCTAACAATTATCTTACGTACCAGTGAGAGCAGACAGAATAGTCAAATTATCAAGGTTGCACGAATGCCGTTCTTTTTTGTATGACTGACTACTTGATGATGTGTGGTGTTTTCTGGCGCAAGGGCCAGGCTTGGCCAAAGAGCGCCATGACAAGTAGTGACGTTGACGATGTATTGTGGAAGATGTGATTTGGCTGTAAAGTGGCCTAAAAATAGTCGCTGTAGAGTGCGTAAAATCTACTTGCTATAAAATTATGGCGATGACAAATGACGAATACTATGAACATTAAAATCCATCGTAAAAGAATGATGCAGAATAGAAAATATATGAGACAGTAAAAATGCCTGGAGCACTGTTGCCTCACCAGAGCCCTTGAGACACAAGGGCCTAGAGGCACGTGCTATACGAAAGAACTATCACAGCGCCATCCTCTGAAGAGAGGAGACGCTACGAACATGTGGGGCTAACAACATGCAACACAACATCTTTCAGATAACATAGGACTGCGTTAGTGTCGAAGAGCGGTTCTGGGCCGAGTAACATTACAGGATGAAGGGGAATATGCTGCCGGTATGCTAACGGAAAATGTTTCTTTCTATCAGATTCGGCTTTCCGACACTCCAGGAGGACGTGGAGGACGGTTAGCCTCTCCCCGCATCTACCACAGGTTGGAGGATCATTTTCAGTGAGTAAAAAGTTGTGTGTGCCAAATGTGTGTCCTATTCTGAGGCGACAGAATAGGACATCTGTTCGCCGTGATTTTGTTACGGAGGGCCAAGAACCTAACTGTGGCTTTATCACGTGCAGTTTGTTATTTACTTCTGCGTCCCACTTACGTTGCCAGTGGTTTCGCAGTTTCCTTCTTAAAAAAGGCTTCAGATCCGTGACAGGGACCGAAGCAGTAGGACTGACTGTATGCAATGAAATTGATGTGGCCATCTGGTCTGCTAGAACGTTACCCTCGATGCCCCTATGTCCAGGCACCCAGCATATAATGACATGCTGGTTAGACATATACGCTCTACAGAGGACGGAATAGAGCTCAGTAATTACGGGGTTTCTGTGTTTACAGTGTGACTTCAAGGCTTTTACGACGCTTAAGGAGTCTGTAAATAAAATTGTTTTTTGAATATTTGATTTTCTGATATGTTTCACAGCCGACAATAGTGCATGGGCCTCAGCCGTAAATATGCTTGTTTCAGGGTGCAGTACACCGGATTCCGAGAAGGATGGCCCAATGGCTGCGTAAGACACCCCGGCATGCGACTTAGAAGCATCTGTATAAAACTCTGTGCACGAGTACTTGTACTGGAGCTCCAAGAAGTGCATTTTGATATGTGTCTCTGACGCATGTTTAGTGACCTGTACAAAGGATGTGTCACACTCTATCAGCTGCCACTCCCAGGGTGGTACTATCTTAGCTGGAGGCATTAGGCGTTGGTCGAGAACTGGGACATCCATTTCCGTGCTAAGTTCTCTTGCACGCAGTGAGAAAGGAAGTCTCATAGAGGGTCTGTTATGAAAAAGTGTTTCACATGTCAAGTCGTTAACGGTTGTGAAACACGGATGTTCCTTATTAGAGCGCACTTTGAGAAAATAGTTGAAGCTGATGTAAGTTCTCCGAAAATGGAGTGACCACTCATCGGACTCAACATACAAACTTTCAACAGGGCTTGTTCTAAATGCGCCAGTGGCCAGACGGATTCCCAGATGGTGAACGGGGTCTAACATCTTAAGTGCGCTCTGTGCGGCAGAGTGATATACTGCGGCTCCATAGTCTATTCGCGACCGAACTAGGCTCCTGTAAAGATTTAACAGGCACTTCCTGTCGCTACCCCATGTTGTGTGGTATAGGATTTTAAGTAGGTTCATTGTTTTTAGACATTTTTCTTTAAGATGTTTTATGTGAGGAATGAATGTGAGCCTAGAGTCAAGAATAACACCAAGGAATTTGTGTTCTTTGCTGACAGGAATTTGGTGTCCGCCCAGTTCTACACAAGGATCTGGGACCAGACCTCTCTTTCTTGTGAAGAGAACACAAGAACTTTTGTGGGGGTTGACCTTAAATCCGTTTTCGTCTGCCCACTTGGAAACCTTGTTCAAGCCCTGCTGTACCTGTCTTTCGCATACTGTGAGGTTGCAGGATTTGAAGCCTATTTGTATATCATCTACGTACACGGAATAAAAAATGGCAGGTGGTAGTGAAGCACGTAGCGTGTTCATCTTGACGATAAAGAGAGTGCAGCTGAGCACGCCTCCCTGGGGTACACCAGTTTCCTGCGTAAAGGGACGTGAGAGTTCATTGCCGACTTTTACTCGGAAGGTACGATTTGACAAATAGCTTTCAATTGTGTTCAGCATATTTCCACGGATGCCAATTTCCGACAGGTCTCGCAAGATCCCGTAACGCCATGCCGTGTCATATGCCTTCTCCATATCGAGGAATATCGATAGAAAAAACTGTTTATGTATAAAGGCATCGCGGATATTTCCTTCCATGCGCACAAGGTGATCGGTTGTGGACCGCCCTTCTCGGAATCCACACTGATAAGGATCGAGTATATTGTTGAGCTCAAGGAAATGTATAAGTCTGCGATTTATCATTTTTTCAAAAAGCTTACACAGACAATTAGTTAGAGCTATCGGACGGTAACTAGCCGCCAAGGAAGGGTCTTTTCCCTGCTTTAGGACAGGAACCACAATCGCTTCTTTCCAAGTGGATGGGAGATATCCCGAAGCCCAAATAGTATTGTATAGTGTAAGAAGTGCAACTTGTGCGTCAGTATGTAGGTGTCTGATCATGTCATACATGACTCTGTCTGGTCCCGGTGCAGTGCTTTTACATGTGTTCAAGGCAGCTCTCAACTCGGCAATACCGAAAGGCCGGTTATACGGTTCATTCTGCCTGGATTTTCGTATGATTGGCTTACGTTCTATTATTTCTTTATGTTTAAGAAAGGACTGGGAATAATTGATTGAGCTTGACACACGCTCAAAGTGCTCCCCGAGTGAATCTGCCTGGTCTTGCAGGGTTTCGCCTTGTGTGTTTACTAAAGGGAGGGAGTATGTTTGTCGCCCTCTTATTCTACTAACCCTGTTCCAGACCTTGGCCTCATCTGTATACGAGTTGATACCTGTTAAAAAGTTCTGCCAGCTCTCTCTTCTGGCCTGTCGGCGGGTTCGCCTGCCTTGAGATTTTGCTTTTTTAAAATTGATAAGATTCTCCGCAGTGGGGGAGGCGCGTAGCAACCCCCACGCTTTATTTTGTTTCTTACGAGCGATCCTACAATCGTCGTTCCACCAGGGGACACGCCGTTTGCCTGCCAATCCATTTACTTGTGATATACATTTAGTTGCGGCATCTATGATGAAGGCTGTAAAGTACGCCACAGCTGCATCGATTTCTAAAGAAGACATATCAGCCAGCGAGATGTTAGTAAGAGTTCGAAATTTCTCCCAGTCAGCTGTATGTATCTTCCACCTAGGAGCTTGTGGAGGAAATTCATTTTCTTTAGATGTTCTTAGCAGTACGGGGAAGTGATCGCTCCCGTAAGGATTGCTCGTAACTTCCCATTCGAGTTCGGGCAGTATAGACGCGGAGACTATACTAAGATCTATTGACGAAAAGGTTCTGTTTGCAAGAGAGTAATATGTGGGTTCTTTCTTATTGAGAAGGCACGCTCCAGAAGAAAAAAGGAACTGCTCAACGAGACGACCTCGCGCATCAATACGAGAGTCTCCCCACAAGCTGCTGTGTGCATTGAAATCGCCAAGAACAAGATAAGGTTCTGGCAATTGATCTATCAAGGACTGAAATTCATGTTTGTTTAGTTGGTAATGCGGGGGTACGTAAATCGAACAAATAGTGATGAGTTTGTTCAGTAGGACAACTCGAACCGCTACTGCTTCGAGGGCCGTTCGTAGCTGTAAACATTGACACGCTATGCTTTTTTGAATTACAATGGCAACACCGCCAGATGATGCCATAGCATCATCGCGATCTTTGCGGAAAGTTATGTGCTGTCGAAGAAAATTTGTGTGTTTTGGTTTTAAGTGTGTTTCCTGTAGACACAGCACTTTCGGATTGTGTTTTTGAATGAGCTCTTGCACGTCATCAAGGTTCCTAAGCAGACCTCTGACGTTCCATTGAATAATTTGTGTATCCATATTGAAAGTAAATATGTGCTGTGTGTATGGAAATGGAGGTGATGCTTTAGGTTACAGGGCTCTTTCGAGGCCCTGTAACGGGAGTTCTGCCCTTTCTGGAGCGTTCGAGGGAGCCTCGCCGCTCCTTAGGCGCTTGGCGCGCCGTGGGGATAGGTGTAGTGTCCATTGCCTCTTGTGAGGCGCCGGACACGTGCTCTTGTGAGCGAGAAGTTACCAGGGAAGGTCCCGCCTTGGGGGGCAAGACCCCTGTGCCCACCAGCCCGGAGGTCGATGGGGCTCCTTGGGGGATTTGGCTGCGCCGGCTGTTGCTAGCGCTGGAAGAGGCCGGGGAGGTTGGGGCAGCCTCGGCTGCGCCCACCTTCGGGGTTGATGGTCCCTTCTGCTCGGGTGGTGGGGCAGCGCTAGCTGCGACCACCATGGGGGCAGATGGCGTAACTGCCGACTCACTGCTTGTGGGTCGGACAGCCGCCGGAGGCCGTTGTGGCGCTGCCCCCTGACGCGCCACATCGGCAAAGCTTTTCTTTGGCGGGTTTGCTACCCGCATTCGTGCCTCTTTGAACGATATATTCTCTTTTACTTTTATGGTTACAATTTCTTTTTCCTTCTTCCAGGAGGGGCACGACCGCGAGTACGCGGCGTGATCCCCGTCACAGTTCACACAGTGGAGAGAGTTCTTACAAGCTTCAGTGGCGTGTTCAAGGGCACTGCATTTCGCACATGTTTGGCGGCCCCGGCAGCTCTGCGAACTGTGGCCGAAACGCTGGCATTTGAAACATCTTAGGGGATTCGGTACATATGGTCTGACACGGAGCTTGATGTACCCGGCCTCTACAGACTCGGGCAAAATACTTGAACCGAATGTGAGTATTAGGTGCTTGGTCGCGATTTCTTTGCCATGCCGCCTCAGCTTAATTCTCTTGACATTGACAACATTCTGTTCACTGAAGCCGTCCAGGAGCTCAGCCTCTGTCAGCTGGAGCAGATCATCATCCGAGACAACGCCGCGGGTGGTGTTCAGAGTACGGTGTGGAATTACTGTCACGGGAACATCCCCAAATGACACTAAACTGGGCAATTTTTCATATTGTTTCTGATTATGAAGTTCTAAAAGGAGATCACCACTTGCCATCCTTGTCGCCTTGTAACCTGGTCCAAGGGCCTCAGTTAAAGACTTTGATACTAGAAATGGGGAGATTGCACGCACTTGTGTTTCTGACTTTTCCGAGTGAATCACATGGAATCGTGGGAAGTTGGGTCTTTCACGACCAAAGAACTTGAATACATCTTCGGTGCGCCCTCTTTTCTGAGGGCGATCAAGAAGGGAAGGGAAGGAACTAGCCATAGAATAATGTAATTTTCGGTGATAACGCCAACCACCCACCGTGGAGCCCTACAAGGGGACGTTACAAGGACTGTAAAAAACAGGTCCTGCAAACGCCAGCTGTACGTTATCACTATAACCAAATATGAGATAACCTAGGTTGGTTATTCACACAAGGTTAACCCTTGCTGCCTGGAAAAATTGGAAGTAAACGGAAGCTAGGAGAAGACAGGAAAGGTGGAAAGCGAGAGAAAGACGAAGGTTGGAGGGAGAGAGAGACAGGAAAAGGCAACTACCGATTTCCCCCGGGTGGGTCAGTCCGGGGGTGCCGTCTACGTGAAGCAGAGGCCAAAGAGGTGTGTTGCCTCCGCCGGGGGGCCTTAAAGGTCCAAACACCCGGCATCGGCTCAACCGCCAGGATCCCCCTTTCCCCGGACACGGCTAAGCCGCGCACGGCTACACGCGGGAGGGTCCAACCCTCGTGTGCTCGGGTACGTGGTGTCGCAACACACCAAACGCCTGCTGACGCAGACGCCCCTGCGGGATATGACTGACTACTTGACTGATCTTCCAATTTCACTACATTGAAGTGCGGCTCGTACATAGCGGTACATGTTGGGGCCAGCAAGCTTTATTGAAGAGGGCCACATACCTATTGGCCCATCTTCAGTGACGCAAATGCTCGTCACGGAAGTTCCTTGCAGATTGGTACACAACTAGTTTGGTATGCCCACTTATGCAAGTTTTAGTGAGTTATGTTGGTTGAAGAAAAGCACATGGCAGTGGCACCTATGATGTGACCGACATTCACGTCAAAGATGTTCATTGAATCTGGTACAAGCCTGCTTTCATCTATTTGGTCGTGCAAGTCTGGCGGAACCCGTTTTGTTGAAGAAAACCACATGAAACATGTCTTCTTTTCCGTTACACTGATTCCCGTTATATACTTTCATTGAATTGTGGCACACACCCAGCCTCGGCAACGTATTTAAAGTGCGGTTACATTGATTTTACGAAAGGTCCACGTGTAATCAGCGAAATATAGCCAGTAAAACAGGTTCGCGTCTAATTTGTCAGCTGAGGAGAGCTGCACATGCAATGCCACATACCTAGGACACAACCTGTTCCGCCTAACGGCTAGTAATGCCGTTTCGCCATGAAAACAGCCCTTCATCATTGATATAGTGAGGGGATAGTGGACGACCAGATGGTACATGTAGGCGAGAAAGTTGACAAAGTCCTCAAACTGCCCTAATGATGTCAAACCGTCGCTATCATTACGACCCCCATATATCCAGCTACTAGCTCGAGAACCTGGGTCAAATACACTTTCAACCAGCAGTGCTGGAGAATCGCAGCACACCTACCTGGACTCATCACATTCATATGCCTGTATAACCTTACTCTATCACCCTTCGGGGTAGCCGAGTACCTAAGGCGCTGGTATACTCGGCTCGAAATTGCGGGCTAAATCCCGGCTCCGGAGATTTCTGTTTGAATGGAGGCAAGCTGTGAAGGCGCCCGCGTGCATCGTAGCGCACGTTAAAAATCCCCAGTTGGGCAAAATTATCCGTAGACCTCCACTACGGCGTCCTTGGGACGTAACCCACTCCCCCCCATTGGCTATAACACTATCTTTACATTACCGCGTCTGTTCCTAGAAAATTCTTTCCCCGAACTTGTTAAAAAGACGCCTATTTTTTGCCACACCGATCGGCACATGTGGCTAACAATTATCTTACGTACCAGTGAGAGCAGACAGAATAGTCAAATTATCAAGGTTGCACGAATGCCGTTCTTTTTTGTATGACTGACTACTTGACTGATCTTCCAATTTCACTACATTGAAGTGCGGCTCGTTCATAGCGGTACATGTAGGGGCCAGCAAGCTTTATTGAAGAGGGCCACATACCTCTTGGCCCATCTCCAGTGACGCAAATGCTCGTCACTCACGGAAGTTCCTTGCAGATTGGTACACAACTAGTTTGGTATGCCCACTTATGGAAGTTTTAGTGAGTTAGGTTGTTTGAAGAAAAGCACATGGCAGTGGCACCTATGATGTGACCGACATTCACGTCAAAGATGTACATTGAATCTGGCACTAGCCTGCTTTCAGCTATTCAGTCATGCAAGTCTGGTGGAACCCGTTTTGTTGAAGAAAACCACATGAAAACTGTCTTCTTTTCCGTTACACTGATTCCCGTTATATACTTTCATTGAATTGTGGCGCACGCCCAGCCTCGGCAACGCATTTAAAGTGCGGTTACATTGATTTTACGAAAGGTCCACGTGTAATCAGCGAAATATAGCCAGTAAAACAGGTTCGCGTCAAATGGGTCAGCTGAGGAGAGCTGCACATGTAAGGCCACATACCTAGGACACAACCTGTTCAGCCTATCGGCTAGTAATGCCGTTTCGCCATGAAAACAGCCCCTCATCATTGATATAGTGAGGGGATAGTGGACGACCCGATGGTACAAGTAGGCGAGAAAGTTGACAAAGTCCTCAAACTGCCATAATGATGTCAAACCGTCGCTATCATTACGACCCCCATATATCCAGCTACTAGCTCGACAACCCGGGTCAAATACACTTTCAACCTGCAGTGCTGGAGAATCGCAGCACACCTACCTGGACTCATCACATTCATATGCCTGTATAACCTTACTCTATCACTCTTCGGGGTAGCCGAGTAGCTAAGGCGCTGGTATACTCGGCTCGAAATTGCGGGCTAATCCCCGGCTCCGGAGATTTCAGTTTGAATGGAGGCAAGCTGCAAAGGCGCGCGTGTGCATCGTAGCGCACGTTAAAGATCCCCAGTTGGGCAAAATTCTCCGTAGACCTCCACTACGGAGTCCTTGGGACGTAACCCACTCCCCCCAATTGGCTATAAAACTATCGTTACTTTACGGCGTCTGTTCCTAGAAAATTCTTTTCCCGAACTTGTTAAAAAGACGCCTATTTTTTGCTACACCGATCGGCACATGTGGCTAACAATTATCTTACGTACCAGTGAGAGCAGACAGAATAGTCAAATTATCAAGGTTGCACGAATGCCGTTCTTTTTTGTATGACTGACTACTTGACTGATCTTCCAATTTCACTACATTGAAGTGCGGCTCGTTCATAGCGGTACATGTTGGGGCCAGCAAGCTTTATTAAAGAGGGCCACATACCTCTTCCCAGGTAGCACACAATGTCTTGAAAACGTCGTATTAAGAGATTCAACGTCTGAAACGGATTTTTGACCAAAATCGACGCATCAAAGACGTTCTAAGCAAGATAGCTTAAAAACGAGGGGTGAATACGTTTTGATAAGGTTGGAAGCCAGACACTTTAAAAACGAGGGGTGAATACGTTTTGCAAACGACTCAAAACGCCACCGCCACGCCACGGCGCGTCAGCCTCTTTAGCGGCTTCTGCAATCAACAACCCATCAACGCGATCCAACCTTGCGCAAGGTGGCGATACCGTCGTCAAATCATGTGACCACGGTGGCCACGTGATTCGTGATGCCGGGCAGCCGGGCGAGCCGGGCATAGTCGCGTCGTCATGGCGTCGTCGTGTCACCGCACTCGCATTGCGCTGTGGTGTGTTTGCGGCTGTTCTGAACGTGCTGCCGCGGCCCTTTGCTATGTAAGTGTTGCAGTGTTTTGCTGTCAAGAAAACGATTTTCTGTGATCAGTTTGGGTTGTGCGATATGTTTGCGTGGTTTTAATTTGGAAATCAGTAGTATTTTCAGTTGTTATGTGACCAAGGCGGCCACGTTATTCGTGAAGCCGGGCATAGTTGCGTTATCGCACTCGCATGGCACTATGGTCTGTTTGCGACTGTTCTGAATTTGCTGCCGCTGCCCTTTGTCATGTAAGTGTTGCAGTGCTTTGCTGTAAGAAAACGACATTCTGTGATTAGTTTGGGTTGTGTGATCTGTTTGAGCCGGGCATAATAGCGTTATCGCACTTGCATTGCGCTGTGGAATGATAGCGGCTGTTCTGAATGTGCTGCCGCTGCCCTTTGTCATGTAAGTGTTGCAGGGTTTTGCCGTCAAGAAAACGACGTTCTGTGATTAGTTTGGGTTGTGCGATCTGTTTGTGTAGTTTAATTTGGAAATCAGTAGTGTTTTCAATTGGAGGGCGCGGAGTGGAGGGCACTAATCAGCTCTTCAAGTTCATTGTCATGTTATGTGAGGCGCCTTTTCACTGACGCTGTAATTAAGGCGTTAAGGGCAGTATAAGGACGAAAGCTAGAGGGACGAAATCGTGCCTGTGTGTCCCTAGCGTCGGATCGGCCGCTATGCGTGATTCTAACAAGAAAGCATTTTGCAGAATGCGAAGAAAGGCGGCAAAATTTCTTTCTGTGCGCACCTTGCCGATCTCCGCAATAGAGCCGTCATCGTGGCATTTTAGTCTCCCGTTTAGCAAGAGTGCTGCAGACAAGAGAACTGGTTCAAACGGGCTTTTTTTAATGATTCAGTACTAGTGCGGTATCCCAAAAGGTGAGTTCAAGTGCTCGCCCTATTTTCTTCCCTCGCGCTACAGCGCACTGACAGAATTTTGCGTGCACCATACCGTGCTTTTATCGTTTGCGCTTCAGGTTCTTGATTGTGTTTTCGCCCCCTTTGCCCACGTGATGGGTATTTCATGGTATTACCGGGTACCACATGTGTCCATATATTGTGTCCAATATATGAAACGGCCAAATTCGATTTTATTTGACGCCTCAAATGGTAGTAATGTATTGAGCCCTTGTAGCTTTGTGCTTGTTATCAATTTTACTACTTGGCGAATGGATACAGCATGTACGCTGCATAACTCGCTTGTGGATACTGCATACGTGAGTCAAGTATGCCCTTGGTATAAAATTAATTGTGTGCTTTACGTAGTACGATTCTTTGCAGTTTGGGACATGTGTCGGAATGTACGCTGTGCGCCCTTCGCGCTTTACGGCGGCCTGCCGAGTTCGTGCGGGTGCCATGTGTGCGCATGGAGTTCGCGAAGCGCTCTCGCAGTTTTTATATATACATATATATATATATATATATATATATATATATATATATATATATATATATATATATATATATATATATATATATGTGTGTGTGTGTGTGTGTGTGTGTGTGTGTGTTCTGTTCGCGCGCTTCACACAACAGCGCATGTCGCAGTTCTTTGTCCTTGTGCAACACATTTTCCTAGCGTACGTCTGTGCCTTATTTGATACCGGCTTCACACGGGGCTTTTTTAGCCGTTATCCAGTCCGTTACCAATCGAATTTCTCGGTCGTGATTGGCTCCTCTGCGCAAGCTAGGAGAGTGAGCCAGTCGCATCGATAATTTCGATCCGGATCGGGCTTGATCGCGATCGAGGGTGGTCGTGTGACACCGGTTTTACACATGGCTCCCACATAGGGAACACTTTAAGTTCAATGCTACTGAGTGAAGAGTAAGTGCATATATATGCCAGTGGTGGTATGTGGGCAAGTCTTTCTGGGGAAGCCAATACTTGTGCATTCAAAACATTTCAATTACCAGCGTAGTGCATTAATGTGTCTACTTCGACAAAATGGAGCACCAGTGCAGATATCTGAGCATACCTGTCCAGGGCAGCAAGTGTGTCTACATTGAAACCACTACCAGCATGTGCGGCAGTTCTATTTCCAGCAGCGGGACTGCACAATAATTAGTAGGGTGCTCTCAAGCTGTTTATTTACGAAGCTCTGCCTGGACTATGTGCCAAATATTTTTGGACGTGAAAATGGGGGTGAATTGGTAAACAGCAGTTGAACTGTGCCTGGACTTTGTGGCAAATGTTTTTGGATGTGAAAGTGTGAGTGAACTGGCAAAGAATTTGCTCTGGGCTACATGTGTTAAACGTTTTTCTCATTCAGAGTGCTTTTTTTACTTTAGGAGACTGGAGATGTGCGCAAAGTGTGACATGTCAGTGTGCTAATTAATGTATTTGCTGGTTTGCAAATTATTCGTTGCAACGTTATTTTTGCCAGAGAGGTAGAACTTTGCCTCTTGTAAAGGGCTTTTTAGATAAAACACTTAGTATTTATTATGACCATTGCTTCCTTTGTTACACAAAAGCAGCTTCCAGTGCATTCCAGTTTATTTCCATGTTTATGCAAGTTTCTAATATGAGGCTTGCATATTCATTTCTCACGTTCTGGAGTGGCAAGATGCAGCATTACTGTCTCGTCGTTCGCTGTACTACAGTAGTGTTCACTTGTTACACTGTGTCCCCCGTTTAAGTATTCTGTACCAATTTTAATTTATTGCTTTTTTGTTGTATGGTTATTTTTTCTCGCCATTACCTTCTTTGATATATCCTAAAGGCAATATTTCCAGTTTTGCATTGTTCCCATTTTTTTATTTCTGTCACAGGATTGTTTTATGATGGTTTGCGGTGGTATTTCTTTTTGTACTCTTTTCAAGCTTCTAGATGATTGGTAACATTGCTTGGAGGCAGTTACCATCCAATTCATACTCTTGCATTTTTCAGTCTACTTCTTCCATTCGCTCCGATGTCACTTCTGCATAACTCTAGTCCATCTAATAGCACGCGCACTTTACTATGATAAATTAGACACTTTAGTACACTTCAGGTTTTTCTGTTCATTTTTGTATGTGTACTTGGAATATTGTTTATGTGCTAGTGAATGTTCACTTTCGACTTCATTACGAATCCTTTCTGCGACTTTTGTCATTGTGGATGTACTTCTACTTCTATTTGCATTTCTCACACAGTTTGTTCGAACCTTGCATAAGCATTACATTTTAATAAAGTGTTTTTGCTTTGTCACAATGTTCTCATTTCATGCACTCTTGGCATGAAGGGCTTGGTCTGGCCACCTGCCAAGACGTGGCCATTTGTTCTTTGCAGGATGTCATTCCCATTGTGGTTGTAAGCATCGTAGCTTACTAAAAGCGGTATTAAGGATTTATTATTCCTAACAGGCTCATTTTCGTGCGACTTGGTAGAGGATGCGCTGGCCATGCGGGGAACAGTGCTTGGCACTGCGCCATGGCTCTTACAGTCAACACCGACGCTTCTACTCATCTGGGGCGCGATTGCAGATCGTTGTTCGAAACGCCCGTTCAGTTTCACCTCACGCAATTGGCCTAGGCCATGCCGACGGGTGTGGCTGACGACGTCTGCGCCCAGTCGCGTGAGGCGAAACTAAACGCGTGTTTTGAACAACGATGTCTGATCGCGCTCGTCACCCGCGAAAATTAGCTTCAGATGATCGTAAACCTTTCAAGACCGCTTCTAGACCAGCTTTTTGATAACGTCCTAAAAACGTTTAGAAATTGGTTACGAATAGTTTTGGCAAAAGGATTACTTGTGTCTTTCCCAATCCTATTTCTAGACCAGCTTTTCGAATACGTCTTGCAGACCTGTTCTAGATCGTCTCAAGAAAGTAATTAAGCCGGACATTAGCAGAGATATCTGACGTTTTCCCGCCGAAGTTCTCTCATTCGTGTCTTCTTTAACCCGTTTTTATCGTCTTGGATAAACGCTACGAAAACGTTACGCATCTCTTTTGTGCTACCTGGGTTGGCCCATCTCCAGTGACGCAAATGCTCGTCACGGAAGTTCCTTGCAGATTGGTACACAACTTGTTTGGTATGCCCACTTATGGAAGTTTTAGTGAGTTAGGTTGTTTGAAGAAAACCACATGGCAGTGGCACCTATGATGTGACCGACATTCACGTCAAAGATGTACATTGAATCTGGCACTAGCCTGCTTTCAGCTATTCAGTCATGCAAGTCTCGCGGAACACGTTTTGTTGAAGAAAACCACATGAAAACTGTCTTCTTTTCCGTTACACTGATTCCCGTTATATACTTTCATTGAATTGTGGCGCACACCCAGCCTCGGCAACGCATTTAAAGTGCGGTTACATTGATTTTACGAAAGGTCCACGTGTAATCAGTGAAATATAACCAGTAAAACAAGTTCGCGTCAAATGGGTCAGCTGAGGAGAGCTGCACATGCAATGCCACATACCTAGGACACAACCTGTTCAGCCTATCGGCTAGTAATGCCGTTTCGCCATAAAAACAGGCACTCATCATTGATATAGTGAGGGGATAGTGGACGACCCGATGGTACATGTAGACGAGAAAGTTGACAAAGTCCTCAAACTGCCATAATGATGTCAAACCGTGGCTATCGTTACGACCCCCATATATCCAGCTACTAGCTCGACAACCTGGGTCAAATACACTTTCAACCTGCAGTGCTGGAGAATCGCAGCACACCTACCTGGACTCATCACATTCATATGCCTGTATAACCTTACTCTATCACCCTTCGGGGTAGCCGAGTAGCTAAGGCGCTAGTATACTCGGCTCGAAATTGCGGGCTAATCCCCGGCTCCGGAGATTTCAGTTTGAATGGAGGCAAGCTGCGAAGGCGCCCGTGTGCATCGTAGCGCACGTTAAAGATCCCCAGTTGGGCAAAATTCTCCGTAGACCTCCACTACGGCGTCCTTGGGACGTAACCCACTCCCCCCAATTGGCTATAAAACTATCGTTACTTTACCGCGTCTGTTCCTAGAAAATTCTTTTCCCGAACTTGTTAAAAAGACGCCTAATTTTTGCCACAGCGATCGGCCCATGTGGCTAACAATTATCTTACGCACCAGTGAGAGCAGACAGAATAGTCAAATTATCAAGGTTGCACGAATGCCGTTCTTTTTTGTATGACTGACTACTTGACTGATCTTCCAATTTCACTACATTGAAGTGCGGCTCGTACATAGCGGTACATGTTGGGGCCAGCAAGCTTTATCGAAGAGGGGCACATACCTCTTGGCACATCTGCAGTGACGCAAATGCTCGTCACTTATGGAAGTTCCTTGCAGATTGGTGCACAACTAGTTTCGTATGCCCACTTATGCAAGTTTTAGTGAGTTAGGTTTTTTTGATGAAAATCACATGGCAGTGGCACCTACGATATGACCGACATTCACGTCAAAGATGTACATTGAATCTGGCACTAGCCTGCTTTCATCTATTCAGTCATGCAAGTCTGACGGAGCCCGTTTTGTTCTAGAAAACCACATGAAAACTGTCTTCTTTTCCTTTACACTTATTCCCGTTATATACTTTCATTGAATTGTGGCGCACATCCAGCCTCGGCAACGCATTTAAAGTGCGGTTACATTGATTTTACGAAAGGTCCACGTGTAATCAGCGAAATATAACCAGTAAAACAGGTTCGCGTCAAATGGGTCAGCTGAGGAGAGCTGAACATGCAATGCCACATACCTATGACACAACCTGTTCAGCCTATCGGCTAGTAATGCCGTTTCGCCATGAAAACAGCCCCTCATCATTTATATAGTGAGGGGATAGTGGACGACCCGATGGTACATGTAGGCGAGAAAGTTGACAGAGTGCTCAAACTGCCATAATGATGTCAAACCGTCGCTATCGTTACGACCCCCATATATCCAGCTACTAGCTCGACAACCTGGGTCAAATACACTTTCAACCTGCAGTGCTGGAGAATCGCAGCACACCTACCTGGACTCATCACGTTCATATGCTTGTATAACCTTACTCTATCACCCTTCGGGGTAGCCGAGTAGCTAAGGCGCTAGTATACTCGGCTCGAAATTGCGGGCTAATCCCCGGCTCCGGAGATTTCAGTTTGAATGGAGGCAAGCTGCGAAGGCGCCCGTGTGCATCGTCATCATCATCATCATCATCATCAGCCTAGTTACGCCCACTGCAGGGCAAAGGCCTCTCCCATACTTCTCCAACTACCCCGGTCATGTACTAATTGTGGCCATGTTGTCCCTGCAAACGTCTTAATGTCATCCGCCCACCTAACTTTCTGCCGCCCCCTGCTACGCATCCCTTCCCTTGGAATGCAGTCCGTAACCCTTAGTGACCATCAGTTATCTTCCCTCCTCATTACATGTCCGGCCCATGCCCATTTCTTTTTCTTGATTTCAACTAAGATGTCGTTTACCCGCGTTTGTTGCCTCACCCAATCTGCTCTTTTCTTATCCCTTAACGTCACACCCATCATTCTTCTTTCCATAGCTCGTTGCGTCGTCCTCAATTTCAGCAGAACCCTTTTCGTAAGTCTCCAGGTTTCTGCCCCATATGTGAGTACTGGTAACACACAGCTGTTATACACTTTCCTTTTGAGGGATAGTGGCAACCTGCTGTTCATGATTTGAGAATGCCTGCCAAACGCACCCCAGCCCATTGTTATTCTTCTGGTTATTTCAGTCTCATGATCCGGATCCGTGGTCACTACCTGCCCTAAGTAGATGTAGTCCCTTACCCCTTCCAGTGCTTCGCTACCTATCGTAAACTGCTGTTCTCTTCCGAGCCTGTTAAACATTACTTTAGTTTTCTGCAGATTAATTTTCAGACCAACCCTTCTGCTTTGCCTCTCCAGGTCAGTGAGCATGCATTGCAATTGGTCTCCTGAGTTACTAAGCAAGGCAATATCATCAGCGAATCGCAAGTTGCTAAGGTATTCTCCATCAACTTTTATCCCCAATTCTTCCCACTCCAGGCCTCTGAATACCTCCTGTAAACATGCTGTGAATAGCATTGGAGATATCGTATCTCCCTGTCTGACGCCTTTCTTTATATGGATTTTGTTGCTTTCTTTGTGGAGGACTACGGTGGCTGTGGAGCCGCTATAAGTATCTTCCAGTATCTTTACATATGGCTCATCTACACCCTGATTCCGTAATGCCTCCATGACTGCTGAGGTTTCGACTGAATCAAACGCTTTCTCGTAATCAATGAAAGCTATATATAACGGTTGGTTATATTCTGCACATTTCTCTATCACTTGATTGATAGTGTGAATATGGTCTATTGTTGAGTAGCCTTTACGGAATCCTGCCTGGTCCTTTGGTTGACAGAAGTCTAAGGTGTTCCTGATTCAACTTGCGATTACCTTAGTAAATACTTTGTAGGCAACGGACAGTAAGCTGATCGGTCTATAATTTTTCAAGTCTTTGGCGTCCCCTTTCTTATGGATTAGGATTATGTTAGCGTTCTTCCAAGATTCCGGTACGCTCGAGGTTATGAGGCATTGCGTATACAGGGTGGCCAGTTTCTCTAGAACAATCTGACCACCATCCTTCAACAAATCTGCTGTTACCTGATCCTCCCCGGCTGCCTTCCCCCTTTGCATAGCTCCTAAGGCTTTCTTTACTTCTTCTGGCGTTACCTGTGGGATTTCGAATTCCTCTAGGCTATTCTCTCTTCCACTATCGTCGTGGGTGCCACAGGCACTGTATAAATCTCTATAGAACTCCTCAGCCACTTGAACTATCTCATCCATATTAGTAACGATATTGCCGGCTTTGTCTCTTAACGCACACATCTGATTCTTGCCTATTCCTAGTTTCTTTCTGACTGTTTTTAGGCTTCCTCCGTTCCTGAGAGC
Organism: Dermacentor variabilis; assembly: GCF_050947875.1. Classification (NCBI taxonomy): domain Eukaryota; kingdom Metazoa; phylum Arthropoda; class Arachnida; order Ixodida; family Ixodidae; genus Dermacentor; species Dermacentor variabilis. The sequence continues at coordinate 192,345,417 of NC_134569.1, forward strand.
CTGTTCAATTCTATCCATATTATAGTTCCTGATGTCCGCTGTCTTACGCTTGTTGATTAACTTAGAAAGTTCTGCCAGTTCTATTCTAGCTGTAGGGTTAGAGGCTTTCATACATTGGCGTTTCTTGATCAGATCTTTCGTCTCCTGGGATAGCTTACTGGTTTCCTGTCTAACGGAGTTACCACCGACTTCTATTGCGCACTCCTTAATGGTTCCCATGAGATAGTCGTTCATTGCTTCAACACTAAGGTCCTCTTCCTGAGTTAAAGCCGAATACCTGTTCTGTAGCTTGATCCGGAATTCCTCTAGTTTCCCTCTTACAGGTAATTCATTGATTGGCTTCTTGTGTACCAGTTTCTTCCGTTCCCTCCTCAAGTCTAGGCTAATTCGAGTTCTTACCATCCTATGGTCACTGCAGCCTACCTTGCCGAGTACGTCTACATCTTGTCTGATGCCAGGGTTCGCGCAGAGTATGAAGTCGATTTCATTTCTAGTCTCACCATTCGGGCTCCTCCACGTCCACTTTCGACTAACCCGCTTGTGGAAAAAGGTGTTCATTATCCGCATATTATTCTGTTCTGCAAACTCTACTAATAATTCTCCTCTGCTATTCCTAGAGCCTATGCCATATTCCCCCACTGACTTGTCTCCAGCCTGCTTCTTGCCTACCCTGGCATTGAAGTCGCCCATCAGTATAGTGTATTTTGTTTTGGCTTTACCCATCGCCGATTCCACGTCTTCATAAAAGCTTTCGACTTCCTGGTCATCATGACTGCATGTAGGGGCATAGACTTGTACCACCTTCAATTTGTACCTCTTATTAAGTTTCACAACAAGACCTGCCACCCTCTCGTTAATGCTATAGAATTCCTGTATGTTACCAGCTATTTCCTTATTAATCAGGAATCCGACTCCTAGTTCTCGTCTCTCCGCTAAGCCCCGGTAACACAGTACCTGCCCGCTTTTTAGCACTGTATATGCTTCTTTTGTCCTCCTAACCTCACTGAGCCCTATTATATCCCATTTACTACCCTCTAATTCCTCCAATAATACTGCTAGACTCGCCTCACTAGATAGCGTTCTAACGTTAAACGTTGCCAGGTTCAGATCCCCAGTTGGGCAAAATTCTCCGTAGACCTCCACTATGGCGTCCTTGGGACGTAACCCACTCCCCCCAATTGGCTATAAAACTATCGTTACTTTACCGCGTCTGTTCCTAGAAAATTCTTTTCCCGAACTTGTTAAAAAGACGCCTATTTTTGCCACAGCGATCGGCCCATGTGGCTAACAATTATCTTTCGTACCAGTGAGAGCAGACAGAATGGTCAAATTATCAAGGTTGCACGAATGCCGTTCTTTTTTGTATGACTGACTACTTGACTGATCTTCCAATTTCACTACATTGAAGTGCGGCTCGTACATAGCGGTACATGTTGGGGCCAGCAAGCTTTATTGAAGAGGGGCACATACCTCTTGGCACATCTCCAGTGACGCAAATGCTCGTCACTTACGGAAGTTCCTTGCAGATTGGTCCACAACTAGTTTCGTATGCCCACTTATGCAAGTTTTAGTGAGTTAGGTTTTTTTGATGAAAATCACATGGCAGTGGTACCTACGATGTGACCGACATTCACGTCAAAGATGTACATTGAATCTGGCACTAGCCTGCTTTCATCTATTAAGTCATGCAAGTCTGACGGAGCCCGTTTTGTTCAAGAAAACCACATGAAAACTGTCTTCTTTTCCGTTACACTGATGCCCGTTATATACTTTCATTGAATTGTGGCGCACGCCCAGCCTCGGCAACGCATTTAATGTGCGGTTACATTGATTTTACGAAAGGTCCACGTGTAATCAGCGAAATATAACCAGTAAAACAGGTTCGCGTCAAATGGGTCAGCTGAGGAGAGCTGCACATGCAATGCCACATACCTAGGACACAACCTGTTCAGCCTATCGGCTAGTAATGCCGTTTCGCCATGAAAACAGCCCCTCATCATTGATATAATGAGGGGATAGTGGACGACCCGATGGTACATGTAGGCGAGAAAGTTGACAGAGTCCTCAAACTGCCATAATGATGTCAAACCGTCGCTATCGTTACGACCCCCATATATCCAGCTACTAGCTCGACAACCTGGGTCAAATACACTTACAACCTGCAGTGCTGGAGAATCGCAGCACACCTACCTGGACTCATCACATTCATATGCCTGTATAACCTTACTCTATCACCCTTCGGGGTAGCCGAGTAGCTAAGGCGCTAGTATACTCGGCTCGAAATTGCGGGCTAATCCCCGGCTCCGGAGATTTCAGTTTGAATGGAGGCAAGCTGCGAAGGCGCCCGTGTGTATCGTAGCGCACGTTAAAGATCCCCAGTTGGGCAAAATTCTCCGTAGACCTCCACTACGGCGTCCTTGGTACGTAACCCACTCCCCCCAATTGGCTATAAAACTATCGTTACTTTACCGCGTCTGTTCCTAGAAAATTCTTTTCCCGAACTTGTTAAAACGACGCCTATTTTTTGCCACAGCGATCGGCCCATGTGGCTAACAATTATCTTACGCACCAGTGAGAGCAGACAGAATAGTGAAATTATCAAGGTTGCACGAATAGCGTTCTTTTTTGTATGACTGACTACTTGACTGATCTTCCAATTTCACTACATTGAAGTGCGGCTCGTACATAGTGGTACATGTTGGGGCCAGCAAGCTTTATCGAAGAGGGGCACATACCTCTTGGCACATCTCCAGTGACGCAAATGCTCGTCACCCACGGAAGTTCCTTGCAGATTGGTCCACAACTAGTTTCGTATGCCCACTTATGCAAGTTTTAGTGAGTTAGGTTTTTTTGATGAAAATCACATGGCAGTGGCACCTACGATGTGACCGACATTCACGTCAAAGATGAACATTGAATCTGGCACTAGCCTGCTTTCATCTATTCAGTCATGCAAGTCTGACGGAGCCCGTTTTGTTCAAGAAAACCACATGAAAACTGTCTCTTTTTCAGTTACACTGATTCCCGTTATATACTTTCATTGAATTGCGGCGCACACGCAGCCTCGGCAACGCATTTAAAGTGCGGTTACATTTTTTTTGTGACAGGTCTACGTGTAATCAGCGAAATATAACCAGTAAAACAGGTTCGCGTCAAATGGGTCAGCTGAGGAGAGCTGCACATGCAATTGCACATACCTAGGACACAACCTCTTCAGCCTATCGGCTAGTAATGCCGTTTGGCCATAAAAACAGCCCCTCATCATTGATATAGTGAGCGAAATGTGGACGACCTGATGGTACATTTAAGCGAGAAAGTTGACAGAGTCCACGAACTGCCCTAATGATGTCAAACCGTCGCAATCGTTACGACCCTCAGATATCCAGCTACTGGCTCGATAACCTGGGCCAAATACACTTTCAACCTGCAGAGCTGGAGAATCGCTGCACACCTACCTGGACTCATCACATTCATATGCCTGTATAACCTTACTCTATCACCCTTCGGGGTAGCCGAGTAGCTAAGGCGCTAGTATACTCGGCTCGAAATTGCGGGCTAATCCCCGGCTCCGGAGATTTCAGTTTGAATGGAGGCAAGCTGCGAATGCGCCCGTGTGCATCGTAGCGCACGTTAAAGATCCCCAGTTGGACAAAATTCTACGTAGACCTCCACTACGCCGTCCGTGGGACGTAACCCACTCCCCCCAATTGCGCTATAAAACTATCGTTACTTTACCGCGTCTGTTCCTAGAAAATTCTTTTCCCGAACTTGTCAAAAAGACGCCTATTTTTTGCCACAGCGATCGGCCCATGTGGCTAACAATTATCTTTCGTACCAGTGAGAGCAGACAGAATAGTCAAATTATCAAGGTTGCACGAATGCATTTCTTTTTTGTATGACTGACTACTTGACTGATCTTCCAATTTTACTACATTGAAGTGCAACTCGCTCATAGCGGTACATGTTGGCGCCAGCAAGCTATATTGAAGAGGGCCACATACCTCTTGACCCATCTCCAGTGACGCAAATGCTCGTCACGGAAGTTCCTTGCAGATTAATACACAACTAGTTTGGTATGCCCACTTATGCAAGTTTTAGTGAGTTAGGCTGTTTGAAGAAAAGCACATGGCAGTGGCACCTATGATGTGACCGACATTCACGTCAAAGATGTACATTGAATCTGGCACTAGCCTGCTTTCATCTATTCAGTCATGCAAGTCTGGCGGAACCCGTTTTGTTCAAGAAAACCACATGAAAACTGTCTCCTTTTCAGTTACACTGATTCCCGTTATATACTTTCATTGAATTGTGGCGCACACGCAGCCTCGGCAACGCATTTAAAGTGCGGTTACATTTTTTTTGTGGCAGGTCTACGTGTAATCAGCGAAATATAACCAGTAAAACAAGTTCGCGTCAAATGAGTCAGCTGAGGAGAGCTGCACATGCAATGCCACATACCTAGGACACAACCTGTTCAGCCTATCGGCTAGTAATGCCGTTTCGCCATAAAAACAGCCCCTCATCATTGATATAGTGAGCGAAATGTGGACGACCCGATGTTACATTTAAGCGAGAAAGTTGACAGAGTCCACGAACTGCCCTAATGATGTCAAACCGTCGCAATCGTTACGACCCCCAGATATTCAGCTACTGGCTCGATAACCTGGGCCAAATACACTTTCAACCTGCAGAGCTGGAGAATCGCTGCACACCTACCTGGACTCATCACATTCATATGCCTGTATAACCTTACTCTATCACCCTTCGGGGTAGCCGAGTAGCTAAGGCGCTAGTATACTCGGCTCGAAATTGCGGGCTAATCCCCGGCTCCGGAGATTTCAGTTTGAATGGAGGCAAGCTGCGAATGCGCCCGTGTGCATCGTAGCGCACGTTAAAGATCCCCAGTTCGACAAAATTCTACGTAGACCTCCACTACGCCGTCCGTGGGACGTAACCCACTCCCCCCAATTGGCTATAAAACTATCGTTACTTTACCGCGTCTGTTCCTAGAAAATTCTTTTCCCGAACTTGTTAAAAAGACGCCTATTTTTTGCCACAGCGATCGGCCCATGTGGCTAACAATTATCTTTCGTACCAGTGAGAGCAGACAGAATAGTCAAATTATCAAGGTTGCACGAATGCCTTTCTTTTTTGTATGACTGACTACTTGACTGATCTTCTAATTTTACTACATTGAAGTGCGGCTCGCTCATAGCGGTACATGTTGGGGCCAGCAAGCTTTATTGAAGAGGGCCACATACCTCTTGACCCATCTCCAGTGACGCAAATGCTCGTCACGGAAGTTCCTTGCAGATTGATACACAACTAGTTTGGTATGCCCATTTATGCAAGTTTTAGTGAGTTAGGTTGTTTGAAGAAAAGCACATGGCAGTGGCACCTATGATGTGACCGACATTCACGTCAAAGATGTACATTGAATCTGGCACTAGCCTGCTTTCAGCTATTCAGTCATGCAAGTCTGGCGAAATCCGTTTTGTTGAAGAAAACCACATGAAAACTGTCTTCTTTTCCGTTACACTGATTCCCGTTATATACTTTAATTGAATTGTGGCGCACACCCAGCCTCGGCAACGCATTTAAAGTGCGGTTACATTGATTTTACGAAAGGTCCACATGTAATCAGCGAAATATAGCCAGTAAAACAGGTTCGCGTCAAATGGGTCAGCTGAGGAGAGCTGCACATGTAATGCCACATAACTAGGACACAACCTGTTCAGCCTATCGGCTAGTAATGCCGTTTCGCCATAAAAACAGCGCCTCATCATTGATATAGTGAGGGATAGTGGACGACCCGATGGCACATGTAGGCGAGAAAGTTGACAAAGTCCTCAAACTGCCATAATGATGTCAAACCGTCGCTATCATTACGACCCCCATATATCCAGCTACTAGCTCGACAACCTGGGTCAAATACACTTTCAACCTGCAGTGCTGGAGAATCGCAGCACACCTACCTGGACTCATCACATTCATATGCCTGTATAACCTTCCTCTTATCACCCTTCGGGGTAGCCGAGTAGCTAAGGCGCTAGTATACTCGGCTCGAAATTGCGGGCTAATCCCCGGCTCCGGAGATTTCAGTTTGAATGGAGGCAAGCTGCGAAGGCGCCCGTGTGCATCGTAGCGCACGTTAAAGATCCCCAGTTGGGCAAAATTCTCCGTAGACCTCCACTACGGCGTCCTTGGGACGTAACCCACTCCCCCCAATTGGCTATAAAACTATCGTTACATTACCGCGTCTGTTCCTAAAAAATTATTTTCCCGAACTTGTTAAAAAGACGCCTATTTTTTGCCACAGCGATCGGCCCATGTGGCTAACAATTATCTTACGTACCAGTGAGAGCAGACAGAATGGTCAAATTTTCAAGGTTGCACGAATGCCTTTCTTGTTTGTATAACTGACTACTTGACTGATCTTCCAATTTCACTACATTGAAGTGCGGCTCGCTCATAACGGTACATGTTGGGGCCAGCAAGCTTTATTGAAGAGGGCCACATACCTCTTGGCACATCTCCAGTGACGCAAATGCTCGTCACTTACGGAAGTTCCTTGCAGATTGGTCTACAACTAGTTTCGTATGCCCACTTATGCAAGTTTTAGTGAGTTAGGTTTTTTTTGATGAAAATCCCATGGCAGTGGCGCCTACGATGTGACAGACATTCACGTCAAAGATTAACATTGAATCTGGCACTAGGCTGCTTTCATCTATTCAGTCATGCAAGTCTGGCGGAACCCGTTTTGTTCAAGAAAACCACATGAAAACTGTCTCCTTTTCAGTTACACTGATTCCCGTTATATACTTTCATTGAATTGTGGCGCACACGCAGCCTCTGCAACGCATTTAAAGTGCGGTTACATTGATTTTACGAATGTTCCACGTGTAATCAGCGAAATATAACCAGTAAAACAGGTTCGCGTCAAATGGGTCAGCTGAGGAGAGCTGCACATGCAATGTCACATACCTAGGACACAACCTGTTCAGCCTATCGGCTAGTAATGCCGTTTCGCCATAAAAACAGCGCCTCATCATTGATATAGTGAAGGGATAGTGGACGACCCGATGGTACATTTAAGCGAGAAAGCAGAGAAAGTCCTCAAACTGCCATAATGATGTCAAACCGTCGCTATCGTTACGACCCCCATATATCCAGGTACTAGCTCGACAACCTGGGTCAAATACAATTTCAACCTGCAGTGCTGGAGAATCGCAGCACGCCTACCTGGACTCATCACATTCATATGCCTGTATAACCTTACTCTATCACCCTTCGGGGTAGCCGAGTAGCTAAGGCGCTAGTATACGCGGCTCGAAATTGCGGGCTAATCCCCGGCTTCGGAGATTTCAGTTTGAATGGAGGCAAGCTGCGAAGGCGCCCGTGTACATCGTAGCGCAGGTTAAAAATCCTCAGTTGGGCAAAATTCTCCGTAGACCTCCACTACGGCGTCCTTGGAACGTAACCCACTCCCCCCAATTGGCTATAAAAGTATCGTTACTTTACCGCGTCTGTTCCTAGAAAATTCTTTTCCCGAACTTGTTAAAAAGACGCCTATTTTTTGCCACAGCGATCGGCCCATGTGGCTAACAATTATCTTACGTACCAGTGAGAGCAGACAGAATAGTCAAATTATCAAGGTTGCACGAATGCTGTTCTTTTTTGTATGACTGACTATTTGACTGATCCTCCAATTTCACTACATTGAAGTGCGGCTCGTACATAGTGGTACATGTTGGGGCCAGCACGCTTTATTGAAGAGGGGCACATACCTCTTGGCATATCTCCAGTGAGGCAAATGCTCGTCACTTACGGAACTTCCTTGCAGATTGGTCCACAACTAGTTTCGTATGCCCACTTATGCAAGTTTTAGTGAGTTAGGTTTTTTTGATGAAAATCACATGGCAGTATCACCTACGATGTGACCGCCATTCACGTCAAAGATGTACATTGAATCTGGCACTAGCCTGCTTTCATCTATTCAGTCATGCAAGTCTGGCGGAACCCGTTTTGTTGAAGAAAACCACATGAAAACTGTCTCCTTTTCAGTTACACTGATTCCCGTTATGTACTTTCATTGAATTGTGGCACACACCCAGTGTCGGCAACGCATTTAAAGTGCGGTTACATTTTTTTTCTGAAACGTCTACGTGTAATCAGCTAAATATAGCCAGTAAAACAGGTTCGCGTCAAATGGGTCAGCTGAAGAGAGCTGCACATGCAATGCCACATAACTAGGACACAACATGTTCCGCCTATGGGCTAGTAATGCCGTTTCGCCATAAAAACAACCCCTCATCATTGATATAGTGAGCGGATTGTGGACGACCCGATGGTACATTTAAGCGAGAAAGCAGAGAAAGTCCACGAACTGCCCTAATGACGTCAAACCGTCGCAATCGTTACGACCCCCAGATATTCAGCTACTGGCTCGATAACCTGGGCCAAATACACTTTCAACCTGCAGAGCTGAAGAATCGCTGCACACCTACCTGGACTCATCACATTCATATGCCTGTATAACTTTACTCTATCACCCTTCGGGGTAGCGGAGTACCTGAGGCGCTAGTATACTCGGCTCGAAATTGCGGGCTAATCCCCGGCTCCGGAGATTTCAGTTTGAATGGAGGCAAGCTGCGAAGGCGCCCGTGTGCATCGTAGCGCAGGTTAAAAATCCTCAGTTGGGCAAAATTCTCCGTAGACCTCCACTACGGCGTCCTTGGGACGTAACCCACTCACCCCAATTGGCTATAAAACTATCGTTACTTTACCGCGTCTGTTCCTAGAAAATTCTTTTCCCGAACTTGTTAATAAGACGCCTATTTTTTGCCACAGCGATCGGCCCATGTGGCTAACAATTATCTTACGCACCAGTGAGAGCAGACAGAATAGTCAAATTATCGAGGTTGCACGAATGCCGTTCTTTTTTGTATGACTGACTACTTGACTGATCTTCCAATTTTATTACATTGAAGTGCGGCTCGTACATAGCGGTCCATGTTGGGGCCAGCAAGCTTTATTGAAGAGGGGCACATACCTCTTGGCACATCTTCAGTGACGCAAATGCTCGTCACTTATGGAAGTTCCTTCCAGATTGGTCCACAGCTAGTTTCGTATGCCCACTTATGCAAGTTTTAGTGAGTTAGGTTTTTTGACGAAAATCACATGGCAGTGGCACCTACGATGCGACCGACATTCACGTCAAAGATGTACATTGAATCTGACACTAGCCTGCTTTCATCTATTCAGTCATGGAAGTCTGGCGGAGCCCGTTTTGTTCAAGAAAACCACATGAAAACTGTCTCCTTTTCAGTTACACTGATTCCCGTTATATACTTTCATTGAATTGCGGCACACACGCAGCCTCGGCAACGCATTTAAAGTGCTGTTACATTTTTTTTGTGACAGGTCTACGTGTTCTCAGCGAAATATAACCAGTAAAACAGGTTCGCCTCAAATGGGTCAGCTGAGGACAGCTGCACATGCAATGCCACATACCTACGACACAACCTGTTCAGCCTATCGGCTAGTAATGCCGTTTCGCCATAAAAACGGCCCCTCATCATTGATATAGTGAGGGGATTGTGGACGACCCGATGGTACATGTAGGCGAGAAAGTTGACAGAGTCCTCAAACTGCCATAATGATGTCAAACCGTCGCTATCGTTACGACCCCCATATATCCAGCTACTAGCTCGACAACCTGGGTCAAATACACTTTCAACCTGCAGTGCTGGAGAATCGCAGCACACCTACCTGGACTCATCACATTCATATGCCTGTATAACCTTACTCTATCACCCTTCGGGGTAGCCGAGTAGCTAAGGCGCTAGTATGCTCGGCTCGAAATTGCGGGCTAATCCCCGGCTCCGGAGATTTCAGTTTGAATGGAGGCAAGCTGCGAAGGCGCCCGTGTGTATCGTAGCGCACGTTAAACATCCCCAGTTGGGCAAAATTCTCCGTAGACCTCCACTACGGCGTCCTTGGTACGTAACCCACTCCCCCCAATTGGCTATAAAACTATCGTTACTTTACCGCGTCTGTTCCTAGAAAATTCTTTTCCCGAACTTGTTAAAACGACGCCTATTTTTTGCCACAGCGATCGGCCCATGTGGCTAACAATTATCTTACGCACCAGTGAGAGCAGACAGAATAGTGAAATTATCAAGGTTGCACGAATAGCGTTCTTTTTTGTATGACTGACTACTTGACTGATCTTCCAATTTCACTACATTGAAGTGCGGCTCGTACATAGCGGTACATGTTGGGGCCAGCAAGCTTTATCGAAGAGGGGCACATACCTCTTGGCACATCTCCAGTGACGCAAATGCTCGTCACCCACGGAAGTTCCTTGCAGATTGGTCCACAACTAGTTTCGTATGCCCACTTATGCAAGTTTTAGTGAGTTAGGTTTTTTTGATGAAAATCACATGGCAGTGGCACCTACGATGTGACCGACATTCACGTCAAAGATGAACATTGAATCTGGCACTAGCCTGCTTTCATCTATTCAGTCATGCAAGTCTGACGGAGCCCGTTTTGTTCAAGAAAACCACATGAAAACTGTCTCTTTTTCAGTTACACTGATTCCCGTTATATACTTTCATTGAATTGCGGCGCACACGCAGCCTCGGCAACGCATTTAAAGTGCGGTTACATTTTTTTTGTGACAGGTCTACGTGTAATCAGCGAAATATAACCAGTAAAACAGGTTCGCGTCAAATGAGTCAGCTGAGGAGAGCTGCACATGCAATGCCACATACCTAGGACACAACCTGTTCAGCCTATCGGCTAGTAATGCCGTTTCGCCATAAAAACAGCCCCTCATCATTGATATAGTGAGCGAAATGTGGACGACCCGATGTTACATTTAAGCGAGAAAGTTGACAGAGTCCACGAACTGCCCTAATGATGTCAAACCGTCGCAATCGTTACGACCCCCAGATATTCAGCTACTGGCTCGATAACCTGGGCCAAATACACTTTCAACCTGCAGAGCTGGAGAATCGCTGCACACCTACCTGGACTCATCACATTCATATGCCTGTATAACTTTACTCTATCACCCTTCGGGGTAGCGGAGTACCTGAGGCGCTAGTATACTCGGCTCGAAATTGCGGGCTAATCCCCGGCTCCGGAGATTTCAGTTTGAATGGAGGCAAGCTGCGAAGGCGCCCGTGTGCATCGTAGCGCAGGTTAAAAATCCTCAGTTGGGCAAAATTCTCCGTAGACCTCCACTACGGCGTCCTTGGGACGTAACCCACTCACCCCAATTGGCTATAAAACTATCGTTACTTTACCGCGTCTGTTCCTAGAAAATTCTTTTCCCGAACTTGTTAATAAGACGCCTATTTTTTGCCACAGCGATCGGCCCATGTGGCTAACAATTATCTTACGCACCAGTGAGAGCAGACAGAATAGTCAAATTATCGAGGTTGCACGAATGCCGTTCTTTTTTGTATGACTGACTACTTGACTGATCTTCCAATTTTATTACATTGAAGTGCGGCTCGTACATAGCGGTACATGTTGGGGCCAGCAAGCTTTATTGAAGAGGGGCACATACCTCTTGGCACATCTTCAGTGACGCAAATGCTCGTCACTTATGGAAGTTCCTTCCAGATTGGTCCACAGCTAGTTTCGTATGCCCACTTATGCAAGTTTTAGTGAGTTAGGTTTTTTGACGAAAATCACATGGCAGTGGCACCTACGATGCGACCGACATTCACGTCAAAGATGTACATTGAATCTGACACTAGCCTGCTTTCATCTATTCAGTCATGGAAGTCTGGCGGAGCCCGTTTTGTTCAAGAAAACCACATGAAAACTGTCTCCTTTTCAGTTACACTGATTCCCGTTATATACTTTCATTGAATTGCGGCACACACGCAGCCTCGGCAACGCATTTAAAGTGCTGTTACATTTTTTTTGTGACAGGTCTACGTGTTCTCAGCGAAATATAACCAGTAAAACAGGTTCGCCTCAAATGGGTCAGCTGAGGACAGCTGCACATGCAATGCCACATACCTACGACACAACCTGTTCAGCCTATCGGCTAGTAATGCCGTTTCGCCATAAAAACGGCCCCTCATCATTGATATAGTGAGGGGATTGTGGACGACCCGATGGTACATGTAGGCGAGAAAGTTGACAGAGTCCTCAAACTGCCATAATGATGTCAAACCGTCGCTATCGTTACGACCCCCATATATCCAGCTACTAGCTCGACAACCTGGGTCAAATACACTTTCAACCTGCAGTGCTGGAGAATCGCAGCACACCTACCTGGACTCATCACATTCATATGCCTGTATAACCTTACTCTATCACCCTTCGGGGTAGCCGAGTAGCTAAGGCGCTAGTATGCTCGGCTCGAAATTGCGGGCTAATCCCCGGCTCCGGAGATTTCAGTTTGAATGGAGGCAAGCTGCGAAGGCGCCCGTGTGTATCGTAGCGCACGTTAAACATCCCCAGTTGGGCAAAATTCTCCGTAGACCTCCACTACGGCGTCCTTGGTACGTAACCCACTCCCCCCAATTGGCTATAAAACTATCGTTACTTTACCGCGTCTGTTCCTAGAAAATTCTTTTCCCGAACTTGTTAAAACGACGCCTATTTTTTGCCACAGCGATCGGCCCATGTGGCTAACAATTATCTTACGCACCAGTGAGAGCAGACAGAATAGTGAAATTATCAAGGTTCCACGAATAGCGTTCTTTTTTGTATGACTGACTACTTGACTGATCTTCCAATTTCACTACATTGAAGTGCGGCTCGTACATAGCGGTACATGTTGGGGCCAGCAAGCTTTATCGAAGAGGGGCACATACCTCTTGGCACATCTCCAGTGACGCAAATGCTCGTCACCCACGGAAGTTCCTTGCAGATTGGTCCACAACTAGTTTCGTATGCCCACTTATGCAAGTTTTAGTGAGTTAGGTTTTTTTGATGAAAATCACATGGCAGTGGCACCTACGATGTGACCGACATTCACGTCAAAGATGAACATTGAATCTGGCACTAGCCTGCTTTCATCTATTCAGTCATGCAAGTCTGACGGAGCCCGTTTTGTTCAAGAAAACCACATGAAAACTGTCTCTTTTTCAGTTACACTGATTCCCGTTATATACTTTCATTGAATTGCGGCGCACACGCAGCCTCGGCAACGCATTTAAAGTGCGGTTACATTTTTTTTGTGACAGGTCTACGTGTAATCAGCGAAATATAACCAGTAAAACAGGTTCGCGTCAAATGAGTCAGCTGAGGAGAGCTGCACATGCAATGCCACATACCTAGGACACAACCTGTTCAGCCTATCGGCTAGTAATGCCGTTTCGCCATAAAAACAGCCCCTCATCATTGATATAGTGAGCGAAATGTGGACGACCCGATGTTACATTTAAGCGAGAAAGTTGACAGAGTCCACGAACTGCCCTAATGATGTCAAACCGTCGCAATCGTTACGACCCCCAGATATTCAGCTACTGGCTCGATAACCTGGGCCAAATACACTTTCAACCTGCAGAGCTGGAGAATCGCTGCACACCTACCTGGACTCATCACATTCATATGCCTGTATAACCTTACTCTATCACCCTTCGGGGTAGCCGAGTAGCTAAGGCGCTAGTATACTCGGCTCGAAATTGCGGGCTAATCCCCGGCTCCGGAGATTTCAGTTTGAATGGAGGCAAGCTGCGAATGCGCCCGTGTGCATCGTAGCGCACGTTGAAGATCCCCAGTTCGACAAAATTCTACGTAGACCTCCACTACGCCGTCCGTGGGACGTAACCCACTCCCCCCAATTGGCTATAAAACTATCGTTACTTTACCGCGTCTGTTCCTAGAAAATTCTTTTCCCGAACTTGTTAAAAAGACGCCTATTTTTTGCCACAGCGATCGGCCCATGTGGCTAACAATTATCTTTCGTACCAGTGAGAGCAGACAGAATAGTCAAATTATCAAGGTTGCACGAATGCCTTTCTTTTTTGTATGACTGACTACTTGACTGATCTTCTAATTTTACTACATTGAAGTGCGGCTCGCTCATAGCGGTACATGTTGGGGCCAGCAAGCTTTATTGAAGAGGGCCACATACCTCTTGACCCATCTCCAGTGACGCAAATGCTCGTCACGGAAGTTCCTTGCAGATTGATACACAACTAGTTTGGTATGCCCACTTATGCAAGTTTTAGTGAGTTAGGTTGTTTGAAGAAAAGCACATGGCAGTGGCACCTATGATGTGACCGACATTCACGTCAAAGATGTACATTGAATCTGGCACTAGCCTGCTTTCAGCTATTCAGTCATGCAAGTCTGGCGAAATCCGTTTTGTTGAAGAAAACCACATGAAAACTGTCTTCTTTTCCGTTACACTGATTCCCGTTATATACTTTAATTGAATTGTGGCGCACACCCAGCCTCGGCAACGCATTTAAAGTGCGGTTACATTGATTTTACGAAAGGTCCACATGTAATCAGCGAAATATAGCCAGTAAAACAGGTTCGCGTCAAATGGGTCAGCTGAGGAGAGCTGCACATGTAATGCCACATAACTAGGACACAACCTGTTCAGCCTATCGGCTAGTAATGCCGTTTCGCCATAAAAACAGCGCCTCATCATTGATATAGTGAGGGATAGTGGACGACCCGATGGCACATGTAGGCGAGAAAGTTGACAAAGTCCTCAAACTGCCATAATGATGTCAAACCGTCGCTATCATTACGACCCCCATATATCCAGCTACTAGCTCGACAACCTGGGTCAAATACACTTTCAACCTGCAGTGCTGGAGAATCGCAGCACACCTACCTGGACTCATCCCATTCATATGCCTGTATAACCTTCCTCTTATCACCCTTCGGGGTAGCCGAGTAGCTAAGGCGCTAGTATACTCGGCTCGAAATTGCGGGCTAATCCCCGGCTCCGGAGATTTCAGTTTGAATGGAGGCAAGCTGCGAAAGCGCCCGTGTGCATCGTAGCGCACGTTAAAGATCCCCAGTTGGGCAAAATTCTCCGTAGACCTCCACTACGGCGTCCTTGGGACGTAACCCACTCCCCCCAATTGGCTATAAAACTATCGTTACATTACCGCGTCTGTTCCTAAAAAATTATTTTCCCGAACTTGTTAAAAAGACGCCTATTTTTTGCCACAGCGATCGGCCCATGTGGCTAACAATTATCTTACGTACCAGTGAGAGCAGACAGAATGGTCAAATTTTCAAGGTTGCACGAATGCCTTTCTTGTTTGTATAACTGACTACTTGACTGATCTTCCAATTTCACTACATTGAAGTGCGGCTCGCTCATAACGGTACATGTTGGGGCCAGCAAGCTTTATTGAAGAGGGCCACATACCTCTTGGCACATCTCCAGTGACGCAAATGCTCGTCACTTACGGAAGTTCCTTGCAGATTGGTCTACAACTAGTTTCGTATGCCCACTTATGCAAGTTTTAGTGAGTTAGGTTTTTTTGATGAAAATCACATGGCAGTGGCGCCTACGATGTGACAGACATTCACGTCAAAGATTAACATTGAATCTGGCACTAGCCTGCTTTCATCTATTCAGTCATGCAAGTCTGGCGGAACCCGTTTTGTTGAAGAAAACCACATGAAAACTGTCTCCTTTTCAGTTACACTGATTCCCGTTATATACTTTCATTGAATTGTGGCGCACACGCAGCCTCTGCAACGCATTTAAAGTGCGGTTACATTGATTTTACGAATGTTCCACGTGTAATCAGCGAAATATAACCAGTAAAACAGGTTCGCGTCAAATGGGTCAGCTGAGGAGAGCTGCACATGCAATGTCACATACCTAGGACACAACCTGTTCAGCCTATCGGCTAGTAATGCCGTTTCGCCATAAAAACAGCCCCTCATCATTGATATAGTGAAGGGATAGTGGACGACCCGATGGTACATTTAAGCGAGAAAGCAGAGAAAGTCCTCAAACTGCCATAATGATGTCAAACCGTCGCTATCGTTACGACCCCCATATATCCAGGTACTAGCTCGACAACCTGGGTCAAATACAATTTCAACCTGCAGTGCTGGAGAATCGCAGCACGCCTACCTGGACTCATCACATTCATATGCCTGTATAACCTTACTCTATCACCCTTCGGGGTAGCCGAGTAGCTAAGGCGCTAGTATACGCGGCTCGAAATTGCGGGCTAATCCCCGGCTTCGGAGATTTCAGTTTGAATGGAGGCAAGCTGCGAAGGCGCCCGTGTACATCGTAGCGCAGGTTAAAAATCCTCAGTTGGGCAAAATTCTCCGTAGACCTCCACTACGGCGTCCTTGGAACGTAACCCACTCACCCCAATTGGCTATAAAAGTATCGTTACTTTACCGCGTCTGTTCCTAGAAAATTCTTTTCCCGAACTTGTTAAAAAGACGCCTATTTTTTGCCACAGCGATCGGCCCATGTGGCTAACAATTATCTTACGTACCAGTGAGAGCAGACAGAATAGTCAAATTATCAAGGTTGCACGAATGCTGTTCTTTTTTGTATGACTGACTATTTGACTGATCCTCCAATTTCACTACATTGAAGTGCGGCTCGTACATAGTGGTACATGTTGGGGCCAGCAAGCTTTATTGAAGAGGGGCACATACCTCTTGGCATATCTCCAGTGAGGCAAATGCTCGTCACTTACGGAACTTCCTTGCAGATTGGTCCACAACTAGTTTCGTATGCCCACTTATGCAAGTTTTAGTGAGTTAGGTTTTTTTGATGAAAATCACATGGCAGTATCACCTACGATGTGACCGCCATTCACGTCAAAGATGTACATTGAATCTGGCACTAGCCTGCTTTCATCTATTCAGTCATGCAAGTCTGGCGGAACCCGTTTTGTTGAAGAAAACCACATGAAAACTGTCTCCTTTTCAGTTACACTGATTCCCGTTATGTACTTTCATTGAATTGTGGCACACACCCAGTGTCGGCAACGCATTTAAAGTGCGGTTACATTTTTTTTCTGAAACGTCTACGTGTAATCAGCTAAATATAGCCAGTAAAACAGGTTCGCGTCAAATGGGTCAGCTGAAGAGAGCTGCACATGCAATGCCACATAACTAGGACACAACATGTTCCGCCTATAGGCTAGTAATGCCGTTTCGCCATAAAAACAACCCCTCATCATTGATATAGTGAGCGGATTGTGGACGACCCGATGGTACATTTAAGCGAGAAAGCAGAGAAAGTCCACGAACTGCCCTAATGACGTCAAACCGTCGCAATCGTTACGACCCCCAGATATTCAGCTACTGGCTCGATAACCTGGGCCAAATACACTTTCAGCCTGCAGAGCTGAAGAATCGCTGCACACCTACCTGGACTCATCACATTCATATGCCTGTATAACTTTACTCTATCACCCTTCGGGGTAGCGGAGTACCTGAGGCGCTAGTATACTCGGCTCGAAATTGCGGGCTAATCCCCGGCTCCGGAGATTTCAGTTTGAATGGAGGCAAGCTGCGAAGGCGCCCGTGTGCATCGTAGCGCAGGTTAAAAATCCTCAGTTGGGCAAAATTCTCCGTAGACCTCCACTACGGCGTCCTTGGGACGTAACCCACTCACCCCAATTGGCTATAAAACTATCGTTACATTAACGCGTCTGTTCCTAGAAAATTCTTTTCCCGAACTTGTTAAAAAGACGCCTATTTTTTGCCACAGCGATCGGCCCATGTGTTTAACAATTATCTTACGCACCAGTGAGAGCAGACAGAATAGTCAAATTATCAAGGTTGCACGAATGCCTTTCTTTTTTGTATAACTGACTACTTGACTGATCTTCCAATTTCACTACATTGAAGTGCGGCTCGTACATAGCGGTACATGTTGGGGCCAGCAAGCTTTACTGAAGAGGGCCACATACCTCTTGGCCCATCTCCAGTGACGCAAATGCTCGTCACGGAAGTTCCTTGCAGATTGGTACACAACTAGTTTGGTATGCCCACTTATGCAAGTTTTAGTGAGTTAGGTAGTTTGAAGAAAAGCACATGGCAGTGGCACCTATGATGTGACCGACATTCACGTCAAAGATGTACATTGAATCTGGCACTAGCCTGCTTTCAGCTATTCAGTCATGCAAGTCTGGCGGAACCCGTTTTGTTGAAGAAAACCACGTTAAAACTGTCTTATTTTCCGTTACACTGATTCCCGTTGTATACTTTCATTGATTTGTGGCGCACATCCAGCCTCGGCAACGCGTTTAAAGTGCGGTTACATTGATTTTACGAAAGGTCCACATCTAATCAGCGAAATATAGCCAGTAAAACAGGTTCGCGTCAAATGGGTCAGCTGAGGAGAGCTGCACATGTAATGCCAGATACCTAGGACACAACCTGTTCAGCCTATCGGCTAGTAATGCCGTTTCGCCATAAAAACAGCCCCTCATCATTGATATAGTGAGGGGATAGTGGACCACCCGATGGTACATGTAGGCGAGAAAGTTGACAAAGTCCTCAAACTGCCATAATGATGTCAAACCGTCGCTATCATTACGACCCCCATATATCCAGCTACTAGCTCGACAACCTGGGTCAAATACACTTTCAACCTGCAGTGATGGAGAATCGCAGCACACCTATTTGAACTCATCACATTCATATGCCTGTATGACCTTACTCTATCACCCTTCGGGGTAGCCGAGTAGCTAAGGCGCTAGTATACTCGGCTCGAAATTGCGGGCTAATCCCCGGCTCCGGAGATTTCAGTTTGAATGGAGGCAAGCTGCGAAGGCGCCCGTGTGCATCGTAGCGCACGTTAAAGATCCCCAGTTGGGCAAAATTCTCCGTAGACCTCCACTACGGCGTCCTTGGGACGTAACCCACTCCCCCCAATTGGCTATAACACTATCGTTACTTTACCGCGTCTGTTCCTAGAAAATTCTTTTCCCGAACTTGTTAAAAAGACGCCTATGTTTTGCCACAGCGATCGGCCCATGTGGCCAACAATTATCTTACGTACCAGTGAGAGCAGACAAAATAGTCAAATTATCAAGGTTGCACGAATGCCTTTCTTTTTTGTTTGACTGACTACTTGACTGATCTTCCAATTTCACTACATTCAAGTGCGGCTCGTACATAGCGGTACATGTTGGGACCAGCAAGCTTCATTGAAGAGGGGCACATACCTCTTGGCCCATCTCCAGTGACGCAAATGCTCGTCACTCAAAGAAGTTCCTTGCAGATTGGTAGACAACTAGTTTCGTATGCCCACCTATGCAAGTTTTAGTGAGTTAGGTTGTTTGATGAAAATCACATGGCAGTGGCACCTACGATGTGACCGACATTCACGTCAAAGATGTACATTGAATCTGTACTAGCCTGCTTTCATCTATTCAGTCATGCAAGTCTGACTGAGCCCATTTTGTTCAAGAAAACCACATGAAAACTGTCTCCTTTTCAGTTACACTGATTCCCGTTATATACTTTCATTGAATTGTGGCACACACGCAGCCTCGGCAACGCATTTAAAGTGCGGTTACATTTTTTTCGTGAAAGGTCTACGTGTAATCATCGAAATATAAGCAGTAAAACAGGTTCGCGTCAAATGGGTCAGCTGAAGAGAGCTGCACATGCAATGCCACATAACTAGGACACAACATGTTCCGCCTATAGGCTAGTAATGCCGTTTCGCCATAAAAACAGCCCCTCATCATTGATATAGTGAGGGGATAGTGGACAACCCGATGTTACATGTAGGCGAGAAAGTTGACAAAGTCCTCAAACTCCCTATTGATGTCAAACCGTCGCTATAGTTACGACCCCCAGATATCCAGCTACTGGCTCGACAACCTGGGCCAAATACACTTTCAACCTGCAGTGCTGGAGAATCGCAGCACACCTACCTGGACTCATCACATTCATATGCCTGTATAACCTTACTCTATCACCCTTCGGGGTAGCCGAGTAGCTAAGGCGCTAGTATGCTCGGCTCGAAATTGCGGGCTAATCCCCGGCTCCGGAGATTTCAGTTTGAATGGAGGCAAGCTGCGAAGGCGCCCGTGTGCATCGTAGCGCACGTTAAAGATCCCCAGTTGGGCAAAATTCTCCGTAGACCTCCACTACGGCGTCCTTGGGACGTAACCCACTCCCCCCAATTGGCTATAAAACTATCGTTACTTTACCGCGTCTGCTCCTAGAAAATTCTTTTCCCGAACTTGCCAAAAAGACGCCTATTTTTTGCCACAGCGATCGGCCCATGTGGCTAACAATTATCTTACGTACCAGTGAGAGCAGACAGAATAGTCAAATTGTCAAGGTTGCACGAATGCCTTTCTTGTTTGTATAACTTACTACTTGACTGATCTTCCAATTTCACTACATTGAAGTGCGGCTCGCTCATAACGGTACATGTTGGGGCCAGCAAGCTTTATTGAAGAGGGCCACATACCTCTTGGCACATCTCCAGTGACGCAAATGCTCGTCACTCAAAGAAGTTCCTTGCAGATTGGTAGACAACTAGTTTCATATTCCCACTTATGCAAGTTTTAGTGAGTTAGGTTTTTTTGATGAAAATCACATGGCAGTGGCACCTACGAGGTGACCGACATTCACGTCAAAGATGTATATTGAATCTGGCACTAGCCTGCTTTCATCTATTCAGTCATGCAAGTCTGGCGGAACCCGTTTTGTTCAAGAAAACCACATGAAAACTGTCTCCTTTTCAGTTACACTGATTCCCGTTATATACTTTCATTGAATTGTGGCGCACACGCAGCCTCGGCAACGCATTTAAAGTGCGGTTACATTGATTTTACGAATGTTCCCCGTGTAATCAGCGAAATATAACCAGTAAAACAGGTTCGCGTCAAATGGGTCAGCTGAGGAGAGCTGCACATGCAATGTCACATACCTAGGACACAACCTGTTCAGCCTATCGGCTAGTAATGCCGTTTCGCCATAAAAACAGCCCCTCATCATTGATATAGTGAGGGGATAGTGGACGACCTGATGGTACATTTAAGCGAGAAAGCAGAGAAAGTCCACGAACTGCCCTAATGATGTCAAACCGTCGCAATCGTTACGACCCCCAGATATTCAGCTACTGGCTCGATAACCTGGGCCAAATACACTTTCAACCTGCAGAGCTGAAGAATCGCTGCACACCTACCTGGACTCATCACATTCATATGCCTGTATAACCTTACTCTATCACCCTTCGGCGTAGCGGAGTACCTAAGGCGCTAGTATACTCGGCTCGAAATTGCGGGCTAATCCCCGGCTCCGGAGATTTCAGTTTGAATGGAGGCAAGCTGCGAAGGCGCCCGTGTGCATCGTAGCGCAGGTTAAAAATCCTCAGTTGGGCAAAATTCTCCGTAGACCTCCACTACGGCGTCCTTGGAACGTAACCCACTCCCCCCAATTGGCTATAAAACTATCGTTACTTTACCGCGTCTGTTCCTAGAAAATTCTTTTCCCGAACTTGTTAAAAAGACGCCTATTTTTTGCCACAGCGATCGGCCTATGTGGCTAACAATTATCTTACGTACCAGTGAGAGCAGACAGAATAGTCAAATTATCAAGGTTGCACGAATGCCGTTCTTTTTTGTATGACTGACTACTTGACTGATCTTCCAATTTCACTACATTGAAGTGCGGCTCGTACATAGCGGTACATGTTGGGTCCAGCAAGCTTTATTGAAGAGGGGCACATACCTCTTGGCACATCTCCAGTGATGCAAATGCTCGTCACTTACGGAAGTTCCTTGCAGATTGGTCCACAACTAGTTTCGTATGGCCACTTATGCAAGTTCTAGGGAGTTAGGTTTTTTTTGATGAAAATCACATGGCAGTGGCACCTACGATGTGACCGACATTCACGTCGAAGATGTACATTGAATCTGGCACTAGCCTGCTTTCATCTATTCAGTCATGCAAGTCTGGGGGAACCCGTTTTCTTCTAGAAAACCACATGAAAACTGTCTCCTTACATTTTTTTTTGTGACAGCTCTACGTGTAATCAGCGAAATATAACCAGTAAAACAGGTTCGCGTCAAATGGGTCAGCTGAGGAGAGCTGCACATGCAATGCCACATACGTAGGACACAACCTGTTCAGCCTATCGGCTAGTAATGCCATTTCGCCATAAAAACAGCCCCTCATCATTGATATAGTGAGGGGATAGTGGACGACCCGATGGTACATGTATGCTAGAAAGTTGACAAAGTCCTCAAACTGCCATAATGATGTCAAACCGTCGCTATCATTACGACCCCCATATGTCCAGCTACTAGCTCGACAACCTGGGTTAATTACACTTTCAACCTGCAGTGCTGGAGAATCGCAGCACACCTACCTGGACTCATCACATTCATATGCCTGTATAACCTTACTCTATCACCCTTCGGGGTAGCCGAGTAGCTAAGGCGCTAGTATACTCGGCTCGAAATTGCGGGCTAATCCCCGGCTCCGGAGATTTCAGTTTGAATGGAGGCAAGCTGCGAAGGCGCCCGTGTGCATCGTAGCGCACGTTAAAGATCCCCAGTTGGGCAAAATTCTCCATAGACCTCCACTACGGCGTCCTTGGGACGTAACCCACTCCCCCCAATTGGCTATAAAACTATCGTTACTTTACCGCGTCTGTTCCTAGAAAATTCTGTTCCCGAACTTGGTAAAAAGACGCCTATGTTTTGCCACAGCGATCGGCCCATGTGGCTAACAATTATCTTACGTACCAGTGAGAGCAGACAGAATAGTCAAATTATCAAGGTTGCACGAATGCATTTCTTTTTTGTATGACTGACTACTTGACTGATCTTCCAATTTTACTACATTGAAGTGCAACTCGCTCATAGCGGTACATGTTGGGGCCAGCAAGCTTTATTGAAGAGGGCCACATACCTCTTGACCCATCTCCAGTGACGCAAATGCTCGTCACGGAAGTTCCTTGCAGATTAATACACAACTAGTTTGGTGTGCCCACTTATGCAAGTTTTAGTGAGTTAGGTTGTTTGAAGAAAAGCACATGGCAGTGGCACCTATGATGTGACCGACATTCACGTCAAAGATGTACATTGAATCTGGCACTAGCCTGCTTTCATCTATTCAGTCATGCAAGTCTGGCGGAACCCGTTTTGTTCAAGAAAACCACATGAAAACTGTCTCCTTTTCAGTTACACTGATTCCCGTTATATACTTTCATTGAATTGTGGCGCACACGCAGCCTCGGCAACGCATTTAAAGTGCGGTTACATTTTTTTTGTGGCAGGTCTACGTGTAATCAGCGAAATATAACCAGTAAAACAAGTTCGCGTCAAATGAGTCAGCTGAGGAGAGCTGCACATGCAATGCCACATACCTAGGACACAACCTGTTCAGCCTATCGGCTAGTAATGCCGTTTCGCCATAAAAACAGCCCCTCATCATTGATATAGTGAGCGAAATGTGGACGACCCGATGTTACATTTAAACGAGAAAGTTGACAGAGTCCACGAACTGCCCTAATGATGTCAAACCGTCGCAATCGTTACGACCCCCAGATATTCAGCTACTGGCTCGATAACCTGGGCCAAATACACTTTCAACCTGCAGAGCTGGAGAATCGCTGCACACCTACCTGGACTCATCACATTCATATGCCTGTATAACCTTACTCTATCACCCTTCGGGGTAGCCGAGTAGCTAAGGCGCTAGTATACTCGGCTCGAAATTGCGGGCTAATCCCCGGCTCCGGAGATTTCAGTTTGAATGGAGGCAAGCTGCGAATGCGCCCGTGTGCATCGTAGCGCACGTTAAAGATCCCCAGTTGGACAAAATTCTACGTAGACCTCCACTACGCCGTCCGTGGGACGTAACCCACTCCCCCCAATTGGCTATAAAACTATCGTTACTTTACCGCGTCTGTTCCTAGAAAATTCTTTTCCCGAACTTGTTAAAAAGACGCCTATTTTTTGCCACAGCGATCGGCCCATGTGGCTAACAATTATCTTTCGTACCAGTGAGAGCAGACAGAATAGTCAAATTATCAAGGTTGCACGAATGCCTTTCTTTTTTGTATGACTGACTACTTGACTGATCTTCTAATTTTACTACATTGAAGTGCGGCTCGCTCATAGCGGTACATGTTGGGGCCAGCAAGCTTTATTGAAGAGGGCCACATACCTCTTGACCCATCTCCAGTGACGCAAATGCTCGTCACGGAAGTTCCTTGCAGATTAATACACAACTAGTTTGGTGTGCCCACTTATGCAAGTTTTAGTGAGTTAGGTTGTTTGAAGAAAAGCACATGGCAGTGGCACCTATGATGTGACCGACATTCACGTCAAAGATGTACATTGAATCTGGCACTAGCCTGCTTTCATCTATTCAGTCATGCAAGTCTGGCGGAACCCGTTTTGTTCAAGAAAACCACATGAAAACTGTCTCCTTTTCAGTTACACTGATTCCCGTTATATACTTTCATTGAATTGTGGCGCACACGCAGCCTCGGCAACGCATTTAAAGTGCGGTTACATTTTTTTTGTGGCAGGTCTACGTGTAATCAGCGAAATATAACCAGTAAAACAAGTTCGCGTCAAATGAGTCAGCTGAGGAGAGCTGCACATGCAATGCCACATACCTAGGACACAACCTGTTCAGCCTATCGGCTAGTAATGCCGTTTCGCCATAAAAACAGCCCCTCATCATTGATATAGTGAGCGAAATGTGGACGACCCGATGTTACATTTAAGCGAGAAAGTTGACAGAGTCCACGAACTGCCCTAATGATGTCAAACCGTCGCAATCGTTACGACCCCCAGATATTCAGCTACTGGCTCGATAACCTGGGCCAAATACACTTTCAACCTGCAGAGCTGGAGAATCGCTGCACACCTACCTGGACTCATCACATTCATATGCCTGTATAACCTTACTCTATCACCCTTCGGGGTAGCCGAGTAGCTAAGGCGCTAGTATACGCGGCTCGAAATTGCGGGCTAATCCCCGGCTTCGGAGATTTCAGTTTGAATGGAGGCAAGCTGCGAAGGCGCCCGTGTACATCGTAGCGCAGGTTAAAAATCCTCAGTTGGGCAAAATTCTCCGTAGACCTCCACTACGGCGTCCTTGGAACGTAACCCACTCCCCCCAATTGGCTATAAAAGTATCGTTACTTTACCGCGTCTGTTCCTAGAAAATTCTTTTCCCGAACTTGTTAAAAAGACGCCTATTTTTTGCCACAGCGATCGGCCCATGTGGCTAACAATTATCTTACGTACCAGTGAGAGCAGACAGAATAGTCAAATTATCAAGGTTGCACGAATGCTGTTCTTTTTTGTATGACTGACTACTTGACTGATCCTCCAATTTCACTACATTGAAGTGCGGCTCGTACATAGTGGTACATGTTGGGGCCAGCAAGCTTTATTGAAGAGGGGCACATACCTCTTGGCATATCTCCAGTGAGGCAAATGCTCGTCACTTACGGAACTTCCTTGCAGATTGGTCCACAACTAGTTTCGTATGCCCACTTATGCAAGTTTTAGTGAGTTAGGTTTTTTTGATGAAAATCACATGGCAGTATCACCTACGATGTGACCGCCATTCACGTCAAAGATGTACATTGAATCTGGCACTAGCCTGCTTTCATCTATTCAGTCATGCAAGTCTGGCGGAACCCGTTTTGTTGAAGAAAACCACGTGAAAACTGTCTTATTTTCCGTTACACTGATTCCCGTTGTATACTTTCATTGATTTGTGGCGCACATCCAGCCTCGGCAACGCGTTTAAAGTGCGGTTACATTGATTTTACGAAAGGTCCACATCTAATCAGCGAAATATAGCCAGTAAAACAGGTTCGCGTCAAATGGGTCAGCTGAGGAGAGCTGCACATGTAATGCCACATAACTAGGACACAACATGTTCCGCCTATAGGCTAGTAATGCCGTTTCGCCATAAAAACAGCCCCTCATCATTGATATAGTGAGGGGATAGTGGACAACCCGATGTTACATGTAGGCGAGAAAGTTGACAAAGTCCTCAAACTCCCTATTGATGTCAAACCGTCGCTATAGTTACGACCCCCAGATATCCAGCTACTGGCTCGACAACCTGGGCCAAATACACTTTCAACCTGCAGTGCTGGAGAATCGCAGCACACCTACCTGGACTCATCACATTCATATGCCTGTATAACCTTACTCTATCACCCTTCGGGGTAGCCGAGTAGCTAAGGCGCTAGTATGCTCGGCTCGAAATTGCGGGCTAATCCCCGGCTCCGGAGATTTCAGTTTGAATGGAGGCAAGCTGCGAAGGCGCCCGTGTGCATCGTAGCGCACGTTAAAGATCCCCAGTTGGGCAAAATTCTCCGTAGACCTCCACTACGGCGTCCTTGGGACGTAACCCACTCCCCCCAATTGGCTATAAAACTATCGTTACTTTACCGCGTCTGCTCCTAGAAAATTCTTTTCCCGAACTTGCCAAAAAGACGCCTATTTTTTGCCACAGCGATCGGCCCATGTGGCTAACAATTATCTTACGTACCAGTGAGAGCAGACAGAATAGTCAAATTGTCAAGGTTGCACGAATGCCTTTCTTGTTTGTATAACTTACTACTTGACTGATCTTCCAATTTCACTACATTGAAGTGCGGCTCGCTCATAACGGTACATGTTGGGGCCAGCAAGCTTTATTGAAGAGGGCCACATACCTCTTGGCACATCTCCAGTGACGCAAATGCTCGTCACTCAAAGAAGTTCCTTGCAGATTGGTAGACAACTAGTTTCATATGCCCACTTATGCAAGTTTTAGTGAGTTAGGTTTTTTTGATGAAAATCACATGGCAGTGGCACCTACGAGGTGACCGACATTCACGTCAAAGATGTATATTGAATCTGGCACTAGCCTGCTTTCATCTATTCAGTCATGCAAGTCTGGCGGAACCCGTTTTGTTCAAGAAAACCACATGAAAACTGTCTCCTTTTCAGTTACACTGATTCCCGTTATATACTTTCATTGAATTGTGGCGCACACGCAGCCTCGGCAACGCATTTAAAGTGCGGTTACATTGATTTTACGAATGTTCCACGTGTAATCAGCGAAATATAACCAGTAAAACAGGTTCGCGTCAAATGGGTCAGCTGAGGAGAGCTGCACATGCAATGTCACATACCTAGGACACAACCTGTTCAGCCTATCGGCTAGTAATGCCGTTTCGCCATAAAAACAGCCCCTCATCATTGATATAGTGAGGGGATAGTGGACGACCTGATGGTATATTTAAGCGAGAAAGCAGAGAAAGTCCACGAACTGCCCTAATGATGTCAAACCGTCGCAATCGTTACGACCCCCAGATATTCAGCTACTGGCTCGATAACCTGGGCCAAATACACTTTCAACCTGCAGAGCTGAAGAATCGCTGCACACCTACCTGGACTCATCACATTCATATGCCTGTATAACCTTACTCTATCACCCTTCGGCGTAGCGGAGTACCTAAGGCGCTAGTATACTCGGCTCGAAATTGCGGGCTAATCCCCGGCTCCGGAGATTTCAGTTTGAATGGAGGCAAGCTGCGAAGGCGCCCGTGTGCATCGTAGCGCAGGTTAAAAATCCTCAGTTGGGCAAAATTCTCCGTAGACCTCCACTACGGCGTCCTTGGAACGTAACCCACTCCCCCCAATTGGCTATAAAACTATCGTTACTTTACCGCGTCTGTTCCTAGAAAATTCTTTTCCCGAACTTGTTAAAAAGACGCCTATTTTTTGCCACAGCGATCGGCCCATGTGGCTAACAATTATCTTACGTACCAGTGAGAGCAGACAGAATAGTCAAATTATCAAGGTTGCACGAATGCCGTTCTTTTTTGTATGACTGACTACTTGACTGATCTTCCAATTTCACTACATTGAAGTGCGGCTCGTACAGAGCGGTACATGTTGGGTCCAGCAAGCTTTATTGAAGGGGGGCACATACCTCTCGGCCCATCTCCAGTGACGCAAATGCTCGTCACTCACGGAAGTTCCTTGCAGATTGGTACACAACTAGTTTGGTATGCCCACTTATGCAAGTTTTAGTGAGTTAGATTTTTTTGATGAAAATCACATGGCAGTGGCACCTACGATGTGACCAACATTCACGTCAAAGATGTACATTGAATCTGGCACTAGCCTGCTTTCATCTATTCAGTCATGCAAGTCTGACGGAGCCCGTTTTGTTCAAGAAAACCACATGAAAACTGTCTCCTTTTCAGTTACACTGATTCCCGTTATATACTTTCATTGAATTGTGGCACACACTCAGCCTCGGCAACGCATTTAAAGTGCGGTTACATTTTTTTGTGACAGGTCTACGTGTAATCAGCGAAATATAACCAGTAAAACAAGTTCGCGTTAAATGAATCAGCTGAGGAGAGCTGCACATGCAATGTCACATACCTAGGACACAACCTGTTCAGCCTATCGGCTAGTAATGCCGTTTCGCCATAAAAACAGCCCCTCATCATTGATATAGTGAGGGGATAGTGGACGACCCGATGGTACATGTAGACGAGAAAGTTGACAAAGTCCTCAAACTGCCATAATGATGTCAAACCGTCGCTATCGTTACGACCCCCATATATCCAGCTACTAGCTCGACAACCTGGGTCAAATACAATTTCAACCTGCAGAGCTGAAGAATCGCTGCACACCTACCTGGACTCATCACATTCATATGCCTGTATAACCTTACTCTATCACCCTTCGGCGTAGCGGAGTACCTAAGGCGCTAGTATACTCGGCTCGAAATTGCGGGCTAATCCCCGGCTCCGGAGATTTCAGTTTGAATGGAGGCAAGCTGCGAAGGCGCCCGTGTGCATCGTAGCGCAGGTTAAAAATCCTCAGTTGGGCAAAATTCTCCGTAGACCTCCACTACGGCGTCCTTGGAACGTAACCCACTCCCCCCAATTGGCTATAAAACTATCGTTACTTTACCGCGTCTGTTCCTAGAAAATTCTTTTCCCGAACTTGTTAAAAAGACGCCTATTTTTTGCCACAGCGATCGGCCCATGTGGCTAACAATTATCTTACGTACCAGTGAGAGCAGACAGAATAGTCAAATTATCAAGGTTGCACGAATGCCGTTCTTTTTTGTATGACTGACTACTTGACTGATCTTCCAATTTCACTACATTGAAGTGCGGCTCGTACATAGCGGTACATGTTGGGTCCAGCAAGCTTTATTGAAGAGGGGCACATACCTCTTGGCACATCTCCAGTGATGCAAATGCTCGTCACTTACGGAAGTTCCTTGCAGATTGGTCCACAACTAGTTTCGTATGGCCACTTATGCAAGTTCTAGGGAGTTAGGTTTTTTTGATGAAAATCACATGGCAGTGGCACCTACGATGTGACCGACATTCACGTCGAAGACGTACATTGAATCTGGCACTAGCCTGCTTTCATCTATTCAGTCATGCAAGTCTGGGGGAACCCGTTTTCTTCTAGAAAACCACATGAAAACTGTCTCCTTACATTTTTTTTTGTGACAGCTCTACGTGTAATCAGCGAAATATAACCAGTAAAACAGGTTCGCGTCAAATGGGTCAGCTGAGGAGAGCTGCACATGCAATGCCACATACGTAGGACACAACCTGTTCAGCCTATCGGCTAGTAATGCCATTTCGCCATAAAAACAGCCCCTCATCATTGATATAGTGAGGGGATAGTGGACGACCCGATGGTACATGTAGGCTAGAAAGTTGACAAAGTCCTCAAACTGCCATAATGATGTCAAACCGTCGCTATCATTACGACCCCCATATGTCCAGCTACTAGCTCGACAACCTGGGTCAATTACACTTTCAACCTGCAGTGCTGGAGAATCGCAGCACACCTACCTGGACTCATCACATTCATATGCCTGTATAACCTTACTCTATCACCCTTCGGGGTAGCCGAGTAGCTAAGGCGCTAGTATACTCGGCTCGAAATTGCGGGCTAATCCCCGGCTCCGGAGATTTCAGTTTGAATGGAGGCAAGCTGCGAAGGCGCCCGTGTGCATCGTAGCGCACGTTAAAGATCCCCAGTTGGGCAAAATTCTCCATAGACCTCCACTACGGCGTCCTTGGGACGTAACCCACTCCCCCCAATTGGCTATAAAACTATCGTTACTTTACCGCGTCTGTTCCTAGAAAATTCTGTTCCCGAACTTGGTAAAAAGACGCCTATTTTTTGCCACAGCGATCGGGCCATGTGGCTAAGAATTATCTTACGTACCAGTGAGAGCAGACAGAATAGTCAAATTATCAAGGTTGCACGAATGCCGTTCTTTTTTGTATGACTGACTACTTGACTGATCTTCCAATTTCACTACATTGAAGTGCGGCTCGTACATGCGGTACATGTTGGGGCCAGCAAGCTTTATTGAAGGGGGGCACATACCTCTCGGCCCATCTCCAGTGACGCAAATGCTCGTCACTCACGGAAGTTCCTTGCAGATTGGTACACAACTAGTTTGGTATGCCCACTTATGCAAGTTTTAGTGAGTTAGATTTTTTTGATGAAAATCACATGGCAGTGGCACCTACGATGTGACCAACATTCACGTCAAAGATGTACATTGAATCTGGCACTAGCCTGCTTTCATCTATTCAGTCATGCAAGTCTGACGGAGCCCGTTTTGTTCAAGAAAACCACATGAAAACTTTCTCCTTTTCAGTTACACTGATTCCCGTTATATACTTTCATTGAATTGTGGCACACACTCAGCCTCGGCAACGCATTTAAAGTGCGGTTACATTTTTTTGTGACAGGTCTACGTGTAATCAGCGAAATATAACCAGTAAAACAAGTTCGCGTCAAATGAATCAGCTGAGGAGAGCTGCACATGCAATGTCACATACCTAGGACACAACCTGTTCAGCCTATCGGCTAGTAATGCCGTTTCGCCATAAAAACAGCCCCTCATCATTGATATAGTGAGGGGATAGTGGACGACCCGATGGTACATGTAGACGAGAAAGTTGACAAAGTCCTCAAACTGCCATAATGATGTCAAACCGTCGCTATCGTTACGACCCCCATATATCCAGCTACTAGCTCGACAACCTGGGTCAAATACAATTTCAACCTGCAGTGCTGGAGAATCGCAGCACGCCTACCTGGACTCATCACATTCATATGCCTGTATAACCTTACTCTATCACCCTTCGGGGTAGCCGAGTAGCTAAGGCGCTAGTATACGCGGCTCGAAATTGCGGGCTAATCCCCGGCTTCGGAGATTTCAGTTTGAATGGAGGCAAGCTGCGAAGGCGCCTGTGTACATCGTAGCGCAGGTTACAAATCCTCAGTTGGGCAAAATTCTCCGTAGACCTCCACTACGGCGACCTTGCAAAGTAACCCACTCCCCCCAATTGGCTATAAAACTATCGTTACTTTACCGCGTCTGTTCCTAGAAAATTCTTTTCCCGAACTTGTTAAAAAGACGCCTATTTTTTGCCACAGCGATCGGCCCATGTGGCTAACAATTATCTTACGTACCAGTGAGAGCAGACAGAATAGTCAAATTATCAAGGTTGCACGAATGCTGTTCTTTTTTGTATGACTGACTACTTGACTGATCCTCCAATTTCACTACATTGAAGTGCGGCTCGTACATAGTGGTACATGTTGGGGCCAGCAAGCTTTATTGAAGAGGGGCACATACCTCTTGGCATATCTCCAGTGAGGCAAATGCTCGTCACTTACGGAAGTTCCTTGCAGATTGGTCCACAACTAGTTTCGTATGCCCACTTATGCAAGTTTTAGTGAGTTAGGTTGTTTGATGAAAATCACATGGCAGTGGCACCTACGATGTGACCGCCATTCACGTCAAAGATGTACATTGAATCTGGCACTAGCCTGCTTTCATCTATTCAGTCATGCAAGTCTGGCGGAACCCGTTTTGTTCAAGAAAACCACATGAAAACGGTCTCCTTTTCAGTTTCACTGATTCCCGTTATATACTTTCATTGAATTGTGGCGCACACGCAGCCTCGGCAACGCATTTAAAGTGCGGTTACACTGATTTTACGAAAGGTCCACGTGTAATCAGCGAAATATAACCAGTAAAACAGGTTCGCGTCAAATGGGCCAGCTGAGGAGAGCCGCACATGCAACGCCACATACATAGGACACAACCTGTTCAGCCTATCGGCTAGTAATGCCGTTTCGCCATAAAAACAGCCCCTCATCATTGATATAGTGAGGGGATAGTGGACGACCCGATGGTACATGTAGACGAGAAAGTTGACAAAGTCCTCAAACTGCCATAATGATGTCAAACCGTCGCTATCGTTACGACCCCCATATATCCAGCTACTAGCTCGACAACCTGGGTCAAATACAATTTCAACCTGCAGTGCTGGAGAATCGCAGCACGCCTACCTGGACTCATCACATTCATATGCCTGTATAACCTTACTCTATCACCCTTCGGGGTAGCCGAGTAGCTAAGGCGCTAGTATACGCGGCTCGAAATTGCGGGCTAATCCCCGGCTTCGGAGATTTCAGTTTGAATGGAGGCAAGCTGCGAAGGCGCCCGTGTGCATCGTAGCGGACGTTAAAGATCCCCAGTTGGGCAAAATTCTCCGTAGACCTCCACTACGGCGTCCTTGGGACGTAACCCACTCCCCCCAATTGGCTATAAAACTATCGTTACTTTACCGCGTCTGTTCCTAGAAAATTCTTTTCCCGAACTTGTTAAAAAGACGCCTATTTTTTGCCACAGCGATCGGCCCATGTGGCCAACAATTATCTTACGTACCAGTGAGAGCAGACAGAATAGTCAAATTATCAAGGTTGCACGAATGCCGTTCTTTTTTGTATGACTGACTACTTGACTGATCTTCCAATTTCACTACATTGAAGTGCGGCTCGTACATAGCGGTACATGTTGGGGCCAGCAAGCTTTATTGAAGAGGGGCACATACCTCTTGGCCCATCTCCAGTGACGCAAATGCTCGCCACTCACACAAGTTCCTAGCAGATTGGTAGGCAACTAGTTTCGTATGCCCACCTATGCAAGTTTTAGTGAGTTAGGTTGTTTGAAGAAAAGCACATGGCAGTGGCACCTATGATGTGACCGACATTCACGTCAAAGATGTACATTGAATCTGGCACTAGCCTGCTTTCATCTATTCAGTCATGCAAGTCTGGCGGAACCCGTTTTGTTCAAGAAAACCACATGAAAACGGTCTCCTTTTCAGTTTCACTGATTCCCGTTATATACTTTCATTGAATTGTGGCGCACACGCAGCCTCGGCAACGCATTTAAAGTGCGGTTACACTGATTTTACGAAAGGTCCACATCTAA
Organism: Dermacentor variabilis; assembly: GCF_050947875.1. Classification (NCBI taxonomy): domain Eukaryota; kingdom Metazoa; phylum Arthropoda; class Arachnida; order Ixodida; family Ixodidae; genus Dermacentor; species Dermacentor variabilis. The sequence goes on from NC_134569.1 coordinate 192,378,696, forward strand.
TCAGCGAAATATAGCCAGTAAAACAGGTTCGCGTCAAATGGGTCAGCTGAGGAGAGCTGCACATGTAATGCCAGATACCTAGGACACAACCTCTTCAGCCTATCGGCTAGTAATGCCCTTTCGCCATAAAAACAGCCCCTCATCATTGATATAGTGAGGGGATAGTGGACGACCCGATGGTACATGTAGGCGAGAAAGTTGACAAAGTCCTCAAACTGCCATAATGATGTCAAACCATCGCTATCATTACGACCCCCATATATCCAGCTACTAGCTCGACAACCTGGGTCAAATACACTTTCAACCTGCAGTGATGGAGAATCGCAGCACACCTATTTGAACTCATCACATTCATATGCCTGTATAACCTTACTCTATCACCCTTCGGGGTAGCCGAGTAGCTAAGGCGCTAGTATACTCGGCTCGAAATTGCGGGCTAATCCCCGGCTCCGGAGATTTCAGTTTGAATGGAGGCAAGCTGCGAAGGCGCCCGTGTGCATCGTAGCGCGCGTTAAAGATCCCCAGTTGGGCAAAATTCTCCGTAGACCTCCACTACAGCGTCCTTGGGACGTAACCCACTCCCCCCAATTGGCTATAAAACTATCGTTACTTTACCGCGTCTGTTCCTAGAAAATTCTTTTCCCGAACTTGTTAAAAAGACGCCTATGTTTTGCCACAGCGATCGGCCCATGTGGCCAACAATTATCTTACGTACCAGTGAGAGCAGACAGAATAGTCAAATTATCAAGGTTGCACGAATGCCTTACTTTTTTGTATGACTGACTACTTGACTGATCTTCCCATTTCACTACATTGAAGTGCGGCTCGTACATAGCGGTACATGTTGGGGCCAGCAAGCTTTATTGAAGAGGGGCACATACCTCTTGGCCCATCTCCAGTGACGCAAATGCTCGTCACTCAAAGAAGTTCCTTGCAGATTGGTAGACAACTAATTTCGTATGCCCACCTATGCAAGTTTTAGTGAGTTAGGTTGTTTGATGAAAATCACATGGCAGTGGCACCTACGATGTGACCGACATTCACGTCAAAGATGTACATTGAATCTGGCACTAGCCTGCTTTCATCTATTCAGTCATGCAAGTCTGACTGAGCCCATTTTGTTCAAGAAAACCACATGAAAACTGTCTCCTTTTCAGTTACACTGATTCCCGTCATATACTTTCATTGAATTGTGGCACACACGCAGCCTCGGCAACGCATTTAAAGTGCGGTTACATTTTTTTCGTGAAAGGTCTACGTGTAATCAGCGAAATATAACCAGTAAAACAGGTTCGCGTCAAATGGGTCAGCTGAAGAGAGCTGCACATGCAATGCCACATAACTAGGACACAACATGTTCCGCCTATAGGCTAGTAATGCCGTTTCGCCATAAAAACAGCCCCTCATCATTGATATAGTGAGGGGATAGTGGACAACCCGATGTTACATGTAGGCGAGAAAGTTGACAAAGTCCTCAAACTCCCTATTGATGTCAAACCGTCGCTATAGTTACGACCCCCAGATATCCAGCTACTGGCTCGACAACCTGGGCCAAATACACTTTCAACCTGCAGTGCTGGAGAATCGCAGCACACCTACCTGGACTCATCACATTCATATGCCTGTATAACCTTACTCTATCACCCTTCGGGGTAGCCGAGTAGCTAAGGCGCTAGTATGCTCGGCTCGAAATTGCGGGCTAATCCCCGGCTCCGGAGATTTCAGTTTGAATGGAGGCAAGCTGCGAAGACGCCCGTGTGCATCGTAGCGCACGTTAAAGATCCCCAGTTGGGCAAAATTCTCCGTAGACCTCCACTACGGCGTCCTTGGGACGTAACCCACTCCCCCCAATTGGCTATAAAACTATCGTTACTTTACCGCGTCTGTTCCTAGAAAATTCTTTTCCCGAACTTGCCAAAAAGACGCCTATTTTTTGCCACAGCGATCGGCCCATGTGGCTAACAATTATCTTACGCACCAGTGAGAGCAGACAGAATAGTCAAATTATCAAGGTTGCACGAATGCCGTTCTTTTTTGTATGACTGACTACTTGACTGATCTTCCAATTTTACTACATTGAAGTGCGGCTCGCTCATAGCGGTACATGCTGGGGCCAGCAAGCTTTATTGAAGAGGGGCACATACCTCTTGGAACATCTCCAGTGACGCAAATGCTCGTCACTTACGGAAGTTCCTTGCAGATTGGTCCACAGCTAGTTTCGTATGCCCACTTATGCAAGTTTTAGTGAGTTAGGTTTTTTTGATGAAAATCACATGGCAGTGGCACCTATGATGTGACCGACATTCACGTCAAAGATGTACATTGAATCTGGCACTAGCCTGCTTTCAGCTATTCAGTCATGCAAGTCTGGCGGAATCCGTTTTGTTGAAGAAAACCACATGAAAACTGTCTTCTTTTCCGCTACACTGATTCCCTTTATATACTTTCATTGAATTGTGGCGCACACCCAGCCTCGGTAACGCATTTAAAGTGCGGTTACATTGATTTTACGAAAGGTCCACATGTAATCAGCGAAATATAGCCAGTAAAACAGGTTCGCGTCAAATGGGTCAGCTGAGGAGAGCTGCACATGTAATGCCACATAACTAGGACACAACCTGTTCAGCCTATCGGCTAGTAATGCCGTTTCGCCATAAAAACAGCCCCTCATCATTGATATAGTGAGGGGATAGTGGACGACCCGATGGTACATGTAGGCGAGAAAGTTGACAAAGTCCTCAAACTGCCATAATGATGTCAAACCGTCGCTATCATTACGACCCCCATATATCCAGCTACTAGCTCGACAACCTGGGTCAAATACACTTTCAACCTGCAGTGCTGGAGAATCGCAGCACACCTACCTGGACTCATCACATTCATATGCCTGTATAACCTTACTCTTATCACCCTTCGGGGTAGCCGAGTAGCTAAGGCGCTAGTATACTCGGCTCGAAATTGCGGGCTAATCCCCGGCTCCGGAGATTTCAGTTTGAATGGAGGCAAGCTGCGAAGGCGCCCGTGTGCATCGTAGCGCACGTTAAAGATCCCCAGTTGGGCAAAATTCTCCGTAGACCTCCACTACGGCGTCCTTGGGACGTAACCCACTCCCCCCAATTGGCTATAAAACTATCGTTACATTATCGCGTCTGTTCCTAAAAGATTATTTTCCCGAACTTGTTAAAAAGACGCCTATTTTTTGCCACAGCGATCGGCCCATGTGGCTAACAATTATCTTACGTACCAGTGAGAGCAGACAGAATAGTCAAATTGTCAAGGTTGCACGAATGCCTTTCTTGTTTGTAAAACTGACTACTTGACTGATCTTCCAATTTCACTACATTGAAGTGCGGCTCGCTCATAACGGTACATGTTGGGGCCAGCAACCTTTATTGAAGAGGGCCACATACCTCTTGGCACATCTCCAGTGACGCAAATGCTCGTCACTTACGGAAGTTCCTTGCAGATTGGTCTACAACTAGTTTCGTATGCCCACTTATGCAAGTTTTAGTGAGTTAGGTTTTTTTGATGAAAATCACATGGCAGTGGCACCTACGATGTGACCGACATTCACGTCAAAGATGTACATTGAATCTGGCACTAGCCTGCTTTCATCTATTCAGTCATGCAAGTCTGGCGGAACCCGTTTTGTTCAAGAAAACCACATGAAAACTGTCTCCTTTTCAGTTACACTGATTCGCGTTATATACTTTCATTGAATTGTGGCACACACGCAGCCTCGGCAACGCATTTAAAGTGCGGTTACATTTTTTTGTGACAGGTCTAGGTGTAATCAGCGAAATATAACCAGTAAAACAGGTTCGCGTCAAATGAATCAGCTGAGGAGAGCTGCACATGCAATGTCACATACCTAGGACAAAACCTGTTCAGCCTATCGGCTAGTAATGCCGTTTCGCCATAAAAACAGCCCCTCATCATTGATATAGTGAGGGGATAGTGGACGACCCGATGGTACATTTAAGCGAGAAAGCAGAGAAAGTCCACGAACTGCCCTAATGATGTCAAACCGTCGCAATCGTTACGACCCCCAGATATTCAGCTACTGGCTCGATAACCTGGGCCAAATACACTTTCAACCTGCAGAGCTGAAGAATCGCTGCACACCTAACTGGACTCATCACATTCATATGCCTGTATAACCTTACTCTATCACCCTTCGGCGTAGCGGAGTACCTAAGGCGCTAGTATACTCGGCTCGAAATTGCGGGCTAATCCCCGGCTCCGGAAATTTCAGTTTGAATGGAGGCAAGCTGCGAAGGCGCCCGTGTGCATCGTAGCGCAGGTTAAAAATCCTCAGTTGGGCAAAATTCTCCGTAGACCTCCACTACGGCGTCCTTGGAACGTAACCCACTCCCCCCAATTGGCTATAAAACTATCGTTACTTTACCGCGTCTGTTCCTAGAAAATTCTTTTCCCGAACTTGTTAAAAAGACGCCTATTTTTTGCCACAGCGATCGGCCCATGTGGCTAACAATTATCTTACGTACCAGTGAGAGCAGACAGAATAGTCAAATTATCAAGGTTGCACGAATGCCGTTCTTTTTTGTATGACTGACCACTTGACTGATCTTCCAATTTCACTACATTGAAGTGCGGCTCATACATAGCGGTACATGTTGGGTCCAGCAAGCTTTATTGATGAGGGGCACATACCTCTTGGCACATCTCCAGTGATGCAAATGCTCGTCACTTACGGAAGTTCCTTGCAGATTGGTCCACAACTAGTTTCGTATGGCCACTTATGCAAGTTCTAGGGAGTTAGGTTTTTTTTGATGAAAATCACATGGCAGTGGCACCTACGATGTGACCGACATTCACGTCAAAGATGTACATTGAATCTGGCACTAGCCTGCTTTCATCTATTCAGTCATGCAAGTCTGGGGGAACCCGTTTTCTTCTAGAAAACCACATGAAAACTGTCTCCTTTTCAGTTACACTGATTCCCGTTATATACTTTCATTGAATTGTGGCACACACTCAGCCTCGGCAACGCATTTAAAGTGCGGTTACATTTTTTTGTGACAGGTCTACGTGTAATCAGCGAAATATAACCAGTAAATCAGGTTCGCGTCAAATGAATCAGCTGAGGAGAGCTGCACATGCAATGTCACATACCTAGGACACAACCTGTTCAGCCTATCGGCTAGTAATGCCGTTTCGCCATAAAAACAGCCCCTCATCATTGATATAGTGAGGGGATAGTGGACGACCCGATGGTACATGTAGACGAGAAAGTTGACAAAGTCCTCAAACTGCCATAATGATGTCAAACCGTCGCTATCGTTACGACCCCCATATATCCAGCTACTAGCTCGACAACCTGGGTCAAACACAATTTCAACCTGCAGTGCTGGAGAATCGCAGCACGCCTACCTGGACTCATCACATTCATATGCCTGTATAACCTTACTCTATCACCCTTCGGGGTAGCCGAGTAGCTAAGGCGCTAGTATACGCGGCTCGAAATTGCGGGCTAATCCCCGGCTTCGGAGATTTCAGTTTGAATGGAGGCAAGCTGCGAAGGCGCCCGTGTGCATCGTAGCGGACGTTAAAGATCCCCAGTTGGGCAAAATTCTCCGTAGACCTCCACTACGGCGTCCTTTGGACGTAACCCACTCCCCCCAATTGGCTATAAAACTATCGTTACTTTACCGCGTCTGTTCCTAGAAAATTCTTTTCCCGAACTTGTTAAAAAGACGCCTATTTTTTGCCACAGCGATCGGCCCATGTGGCTAACAATTATCTTACGTACCAGTGAGAGCAGACAGAATAGTCAAATTATCAAGGTTGCACGAATGCTGTTCTTTTTTGTATGACTGACTACTTGACTGATCCTCCAATTTCACTACATTGAAGTGCGGCTCGTACATAGCGGTACATGTTGGGGCCAGAAAGCTTTATTGAAGAGGGGCTCATACCTCTTGGCATATCTCCAGTGAGGCAAATGCTCGTCACTTACGGAAGTTCCTTGCAGATTGGTCCACAACTATTTTCGTATGCCCACTTATGCAAGTTTTAGTGAGTTAGGTTTTTTTGATGAAAATCACATAGCAGTGGCACCTACGATGAGACCGCCATTCACGTCAAATATGTACATTGAATCTAGCACTAGCCTGCTTTCATCTATTCAGTCATGCAAGTCTGGCGGAACCCGTTTTGTTCAAGAAAACCACATGAAAACGGTCTCCTTTTCAGTTTCACTGATTCCCGTTATATACTTTCATTGAATTGTGGCGCACACGCAGCCTCGGCAACGCATTTAAAGTGCGGTTACATTTTTTTTCTGAAACGTCTACGTGTAATCAGCTAAATATAGCCAGTAAAACAGGTTCGCGTCAAATGGGTCAGCTGAAGAGAGCTGCACATGCAATGCCACATAACTAGGACACAACATGTTCCGCCTATAGGCTAGTAATGCCGTTTCGCCATAAAAACAACCCCTCATCATTGATATAGTGAGCGGATTGTGGACGACCCGATGGTACATTTAAGCGAGAAAGCAGAGAAAGTCCACGAACTGCCCTAATGATGGCAAACCGTCGCAATCGTTACGACCCCCAGATATTCAGCTACTGTCTCGATAACCTGGGCCAAATACACTTTCAACCTGCAGAGCTGAAGAATCGCTGCACACCTACCTGGACTCATCACATTCATATGCCTGTATAACTTTACTCTATCACCCTTCGGGGTAGCGGAGTACCTAAGGCGCTAGTATACTCGGCTCGAAATTGCGGGCTAATCCCCGGCTCCGGAGATTTCAGTTTGAATGGAGGCAAGCTGCGAAGGCGCCCGTGTGCATCGTAGCGCAGGTTAAAAATCCTCAGTTGGGCAAAATTCTCGGTAGACCTCCACTACGGCGTCCTTGGGACGTAACCCACTCACCCCAATTGGCTATAAAACTATCGTTACATTAACGCGTCTGTTCCTAGAAAATTCTTTTCCCGAACTTGTTAAAAAGACGCCTATCTTTTGCCACAGCGATCGGCCCATGTGTTTAACAATTATCTTACGCACCAGTGAGAGCAGACAGAATAGTCAAATTATCAAGGTTGCACGAATGCCTTTCTTTTTTGTATAACTGACTACTTGACTGATCTTCCAATTTCACTACATTGAAGTGCGGCTCGTACATAGCGGTACATGTTGGGGCCAGCAAGCTTTATTGAAGAGGGCGACATACCTCTTGGCCCATCTCCAGTGACGCAAATGCTCGTCACGGAAGTTCCTTGCAGATTGGTACACAACTAGTTTGGTATGCCCACTTATGCAAGTTTTAGTGAGTTAGGTTGTTTGAAGAAAAGCACATGGCAGTGGCACCTATGATGTGACCGACATTCACGTCAAAGATGTACATTGAATCTGGCACTAGCCTGCTTTCAGCTATTCAGTCATGCAAGTCTGGCGGAACCCGTTTTGTTGAAGAAAACCACGTGAAAACTGTCTTATTTTCCGTTACACTGATTCCCGTTGTATACTTTCATTGATTTGTGGCGCACACCCAGCCTCGGCAACGCGTTCAAAGTGCGGTTACATTCATTTTACGAAAGGTCCACATCTAATCAGCGAAATATAGCCAGTAAAACAGGTTCGCGTCAAATGGGTCAGCTGAGGAGAGCTGCACATGTAATGCCAGATACCTAGGACACAACCTGTTCAGCCTATCGGCTAGTAATGCCGTTTCGCCATAAAAACAGCCCCTCATCATTGATATAGTGAGGGGATAGTGGACGACCCGATGGTACATGTAGGCGAGAAAGTTGACAAAGTCCTCAAACTGCCATAATGATGTCAAACCGTCGCTATCATTACGACCCCCATATATCCAGCTACTAGCTCGACAACCTGGGTCAAATACACTTTCAACCTGCAGTGATGGAGAATCGCAGCACACCTATTTGAACTCATCACATTCATATGCCTGTATAACCTTACTCTATCACCCTTCGGGGTAGCCGAGTAGCTAAGGCGCTAGTATACTCGGCTCGAAATTGCGGGCTAATCCCCGGCTCCGGAGATTTCAGTTTGAATGGAGGCAAGCTGCGAAGGCGCCCGTGTGCATCGTAGCGCGCGTTAAAGATCCCCAGTTGGGCAAAATTCTCCGTAGACCTCCACTACAGCGTCCTTGGGACGTAACCCACTCCCCCCAATTGGCTATAAAACTATCGTTACTTTACCGCGTCTGTTCCTAGAAAATTCTTTTCCCGAACTTGTTAAAAAGACGCCTATGTTTTGCCACAGCGATCGGCCCGTGTAGCCAACAATTATCTTACGTACCAGTGAGACCAGACAGAATATCAAATTATCAAGGTTGCACGAATGCCTTTCTTTTTTGTATGACTGACTACTTGACTGATCTTCCCATTTCACTACATTGAAGTGCGGCTCGTACATAGCGGTACATGTTGGGGCCAGCAAGCTTTATTGAAGAGGGGCACATACCTCTTGGCCCATCTCCAGTGACGCAAATGCTCGTCACTCAAAGAAGTTCCTTGCAGATTGGTAGACAACTAGTTTCGTATGCCCACCTATGCAAGTTTTAGTGAGTTAGGTTGTTTGATTAAAATCACATGGCAGTGGCACCTACGATGTGACCGACATTCACGTCAAAGATGTACATTGAATCTGGCACTAGCCTGCTTTCATCTATTCAGTCATGCAAGTCTGACTGAGCCCATTTTGTTCAAGAAAACCACATGAAAACTGTCTCCTTTTCAGTTACACTGATTCCCGTCATATACTTTCATTGAATTGTGGCACACACGCAGCCTCGGCAACGCATTTAAAGTGCGGTTACATTTTTTTCGTGAGAGGTCTACGTGTAATCAGCGAAATATAACCAGTAAAACAGGTTCGCGTCAAATGGGTCAGCTGAAGAGAGCTGCACATGCAATGCCACATAACTAGGACACAACATGTTCCGCCTATAGGCTAGTAATGCCGTTTCGCCATAAAAACAGCCCCTCATCATTGATATAGTGAGGAGATAGTGGACAACCCGATGTTACATGTAGGCGAGAAAGTTGACAAAGTCCTCTAACTCCCTATTGATGTCAAACCGTCGCTATAGTTACGACCCCCAGATATCCAGCTACTGGCTCGACAACCTGGGCCAAATACACTTTCAACCTGCAGTGCTGGAGAATCGCAGCACACCTACCTGGACTCATCACATTCATATGCCTGTATAACCTTACTCTATCACCCTTCGGGGTAGCCGAGTAGCTAAGGCGCTAGTATGCTCGGCTCGAAATTGCGGGCTAATCCCCGGCTCCGGAGATTTCAGTTTGAATGGAGGCAAGCTGCGAAGGCGCCCGTGTGCATCGTAGCGCACGTTAAAGATCCCCAGTTGGGCAAAATTCTCCGTAGACCTCCACTACGGCGTCCTTGGGACGTAACCCACTCCCCCAATTGGCTATAAAACTATCGTTACTTTACCGCGTCTGTTCCTAGAAAATTCCTTTCCCGAACTTGCCAAAAAGACGCCTATTTTTTGCCACAGCGATCGGCCCATGTGGCTAACAATTATCTTACGCACCAGTGAGAGCCGACAGAATAGTCAAATTATCAAGGTTGCACGAATGCCGTTCTTTTTTGTATGACTGACTACTTGACTGATCTTCCCATTTCACTACATTGAAGTGCGGCTCGTACATAGCGGTACATGTTTGGGCCAGCAAGCTTTATTGAAGAGGGGCACATACCTCTTGGCCCATCTCCAGTGACGCAAATGCTCGTCACTCAAAGAAGTTCCTTGCAGATTGGTAGACAACTAGTTTCGTATGCCCACCTATGCAAGTTTTAGTGAGTTAGGTTGTTTGATGAAAATCACATGGCAGTGGCACCTACGATGTGACCGACATTCACGTCAAAGATGTACATTGAATCTGGCACTAGCCTGCTTTCATCTATTCAGTCATGCAAGTCTGACTGAGCCCATTTTGTTCAAGAAAACCACATGAAAACTGTCTCCTTTTCAGTTACCCTGATTCCCGTCATATACTTTCATTGAATTGTGGCACACACGCAGCCTCGGCAACGCATTTAAAGTGCGGTTACATTTTTTTCGTGAAAGGTCTACGTGTAATCAGCGAAATATAACCAGTAAAACAGGTTCGCGTCAAATGGGTCAGCTGAAGAGAGCTGCACATGCAATGCCACATAATTAGGACACAACATGTTCCGCCTATAGGCTAGTAATGCCGTTTCGCCATAAAAACAACGCCTCATCATTGATATAGTGAGCGGATTGTGGACGACCCGATGGTACATGTAGGCGAGAAAGTTGACAAAGTCCTCAAACTGCCATAATGATGTCAAACCGTCGCTATCATTACGACCCCCATATATCCAGCTACTAGCTCGACAACCTGGGTCAAATACACTTTCAACCTGCAGTGCTGGAGAATCGCAGCACACCTACCTGGACTCATCACATTCATATGCCTGTATAACCTTACTCTTATCACCCTTCGGGGTAGCCGAGTAGCTAAGGCGCTAGTATACTCGGCTCGAAATTGCGGGCTAATCCCCGGCTCCGGAGATTTCAGTTTGAATGAAGGCAAGCTGCGAAGGCGCCCGTGTGCATCGTAGCGCAGGTTAAAGATCCCCAGTTGGGCAAAATTCTCCGTAGACCTCCACTACGGCGTCCTTGGGACGTAACCCACTCCCCCCAATTGGCTATAAAACTATCGTTACATTATCGCGTCTGTTCCTAAAAAATTATTTTCCCGCACTTCTTAAAAAGACGCCTATTTTTTGCCACAGCGATCGGCCCATGTGGCTAACAATTATCTGACGTACCAGTGAGAGCAGACAGAATAGTCAAATTGTCAAGGTTGCACGAATGCCTTTCTTGTTTGTATAACTGACTACTTGACTGATCTTCCAATTTCACTACATTGAAGTGCGGCTCGCTCATAACGGTACATGTTGGGGCCAGCAAGCTTTATTGAAGAGGGCCACATACCTCTTGGCACATCTCCAGTGACGCAAATGCTCGTCACTTACGGAAGTTCCTTGCAGATTGGTCTACAACTAGTTTCGTATGCCCACTTATGCAAGTTTTAGTGAGTTAGGTTTTTTTGATGAAAATCACATGGCAGTGGCACCTACGATGTGACCGACATTCACGTCAAAGATGTACATTGAATCTGGCACTAGCCTGCTTTCATCTAATCAGTCATGCAAGTCTGGCGGAACCCGTGTTGTTCAAGAAAACCACATGAAAACTGTCTCCTTTTAAGTTACACTGATTCCCGTTATATACTTTCATTGAATTGTGGCACACACGCAGCCTCGGCAACGCATTTAAAGTGCGGTTACATTTTTTTGTGACAGGTCTACGTGTAATCAGCGAAATATAACCAGTAAAACAGGTTCGCGTCAAATGAATCAGCTGAGGAGAGCTGCACATGCAATGTCACATACCTAGGACACAACCTGTTCAGCCTATCGGCTAGTAATGCCGTTTCGCCATAAAAACAGCCCCTCATCATTGATATAGTGAGGGGATAGTGGACGACCCGATGGTACATATAAGCGAGAAAGCAGAGAAAGTCCACGAACTGCCCTAATGATGTCAAACCGTCGTAATCGTTACGACCCCCAGATATTCAGCTACTGGCTCGATAACCTGGGCGAAATACAATTTCAACCTGCAGAGCTGAAGAATCGCTGCACACCTACCTGGACTCATCACATTCCTGTATAACCTTACTCTATCACCCTTCGGGGTAGCGGAGTACCTAAGGCGCTAGTATACTCGGCTCGAAATTGCGGGCTAATCCCCGGCTCCGGAGATTTCAGTTTGAATGGAGGCAAGCTGCGAAGGCGCCCGTGTACATCGTAGCGCAGGTTAAAAATCCTCAGTTGGGCAAAATTCTCCGTAGACCTCCACTACGGCGTCCTTGGAACGTAACCCACTCCCCCCAATTGGCTATAAAACTATCGTTACTTTACCGCGTCTGTTCCTAGAAAATTCTTTTCCCGAACTTGTTAAAAAGACGCCTATTTTTTGCCACAGCGATCGGCCCATGTGGCTAACAATTATCTTACGTACCAGTGAGAGCAGACATAATAGTCAAAATATCAAGGTTGCACGAATGCTGTTCTTTTTGTATGACTGACTACTTGACTGATCTTCCAATTTCACTACATTGAAGTGCGGCTCGTACATAGTGGTACATGTTGGGGCCAGCAAGCTTTATTGAAGAGGGGCACATACCTCTTGGCATATCTCCAGTGAGGCAAATGGTCGTCACTTACGGAAGTTCCTTGCAGATTGGTCCACAACTAGTTTCGTATGCCCACTTATGCAAGTTTTAGTGAGTTAGGTTTTTTTGATGAAAATCCCATGGCAGTGGCACATACGATGTGACCGCCATTCACGTCTAAGATGTACATTGAATCTGGCACTAGCCTGCTTTCATCTATTCAGTCATGCAAGTCTGGCGGAATCCGTTTTGTTGAAGAAAACCACATGAAAACTGTCTTCTTTTCCGTTACACTGATTCCCGTTATATACTTTCATTGAATTGTGGCGCACACCCAGCCTCGGCAACGCATTTAAAGTGCGGTTACATTGATTTTACGAAAGGTCCACATGTAATCAGCGAAATATAGCCAGTAAAACAGGTTCGCGTCAAATGGGTCAGCTGAGGAGAGCTGCACATGTAATGCCACATACATAGGACACAACCTGTTCAGCGTATCGGCTAGTAATGCCGTTTCGCCATAAAAACAGCCCCTCATCATTGATATAGTGAGGGGATAGTGGACGACCCGATGGTACATGTAGGCGAGAAAGTTGACAAAGTCCTCAAACTGCCATAATGATGTCAAACCGCCGCTATTATTACGACCCCCATATATCCAGCTACTAGCTCGACAACCTGGGTCAAATACACTTTCAACCTGCAGTGCTGGAGAATCGCAGCACAACTACCTGGACTCATCACATTCATATGCCTGTATAACCTTACTCTATCACCCTTCGGCGTAGCCGAGTAGCTAAGGCGCTAGTATACTCGGCTCAAATTGCGGGCTAATCCCCGGCTCCGGAGATTTCAGTTTGAATGGAGGCAAGCTGCGAAGGCGCCCGTGTGCATCGTAGCGCACGTTAAAGATAACCAGTTGGGCAAAATTCTCCGTAGACCTCCACAACGCCGTCCTTGGGACGTAATCCACTCCCCCCAATTGGCTATAAACTATCGTTACTTTACCGCGTCTGTTCCTAGAAAATTCTTTTCCCGAACTTGTTAAAAAGATGCCTATTTTTTGCCACAGCGATCGGCCCATGTGGCTAACAATTATCTTACGAACGAGTGAGAGCAGACAGAATAGTCAAATTATCAAGGTTCACGAATGCCTTTCTTTTTTGTGTAACTGACTACATGACTGATCTTCCAATTTCACTACATTGAAGTGCGGCTCGTACATAGCGGTACATGTTGGTGCCAGCAAGCATTATTGAAGAGGGGCACATACCCCTTGGCCCATCTCCAGTGACACAAATGCTCGTCACTCACGGAAGTTCCTTGCAGATTGGTAAACAACTAGTTTCGTATGCCCACTTGTGCAAGTTTTAGTGACTTAGGTTGTTTGAAGAAAAGCACATGGCAGTGGCACCTACGATGTGACCCACATTCACGTCAAAGATGTACATTGAATCTGGCACTAGCCTGCTTTCATCTATAGAGTCATGCAAGTTGGCGGAACCCATTTTGTTGAAGAAAACCACATGAAAACTGTCTTCTTTTCCGTTACACTGATTCCCGTTGTATACTTTCATTGAATTGTGGCAAACACCCAGCCTCGGCAACGCATTTAAAGTGCGGTTACATTGATTTTACGAAAGGTCCACATGTAATCAGCAAAATATAGCCAGTAAAACAGCTTCGCGTCAAATGGGTCAGCTGAGGATAGCTGCACATGCAATGCCACATACCTAGGACACAACCGGTTCCTCCTATCGGCTAGTAATGCCGTTTCGCCATTTAAAACAGCCCTTCATCATTGATATAGTGAGGGGATAGTGGACGACCCGATGTTACATGTAGGCGAGAAAGTTGACAAAGTCGTCAAACTGCCCTATTGATGTCAAACCGTCGCTATCATTACGACCCCTATATATCCAGCTACTAGCTCGACAACCTGGGTCAAATACACTTTCAACCTGCAGTGCTTGAGAATCGATGCACACCTACCTGGACTCATCACATTCATATGCCTGTATAACCTTACTCTAACACCCTTCGGGGTAGCCGAGTACCTAAGGCGCTAGTATACTCGGCTCGAAATTGCGGGCTAATCCCCTGCTCCGGAGATTTCAGTTTGAATGGAGGCAAGCTGCGAAGGCGCCCGTGTGCATCGTAGCGCACGTTAAAGATCCCCAGTGGGGCAAAATTCTCCATAGACCTCCACTACGGCGTCCTTGGGACGTAACCCACTCCCCCCAATTGGCTACAAAACTATCGTTAGTTTACCGCGTCTGTTCCTAGAAAATTCTTTTCCCGAACTTGTTAAAAAGACGCCTATTTTTTGCCACAGCGATCGGCCCATGTGGCTAACAATTATCTTACGTACCAGTGAGAGCAGACAGAATAGTCAAATTATCAAGGTTGCACGAATGCCTTTCTTTTTTGTATAACTGACTACTTTACTGATCTTCCGATTTCACTACATTGAAGTGCGGCTCGTACGTAGCGGTACATGTTGGGGCCAGCAAGCTTTATTGAAGAGGGCCACATACCTCTTGGCCCATCTCCAGTGACGCAAATGCTCGTCACGGAAGTTCCTTGCAGATTGGTACACAACTAGTTTGGTATGCCCACTTATGCAAGTTTTAGTGAGCTAGGTTGTTTGAAGAAAAGCACATGGCAGTGGCACCTATGATGTGACCGACATTTACGTCAAAGATGTACATTGAATCTCGCACTAGCCTGCTTTCAGCTATTCAGTCATGCATGTCTGGCGGAACCCGTTTTGTTGAAGAAAACCACATGAAAACTGTCTCCTTTTCAGTTACACTGATTCCCGTTATATGCTTTCATTGAAATGTGGCGCACACCCATCCTCGGCAACGCATTTAAAGTGCGGTTACATTTTTTTTTGTGACAGGTCCACATGTAATCAGCGAAATATAGCTAGTAAAATAGGTTCGCGTCAAATAGGTCAGCTGAGGAGAGCTGCACATGTAATGCCACATACCTAGGACACAACCTGTTCAGCCTATCGGCTAGTAATGCCGTGTCGCCATAAAAACAGTCCCTCATCATTGATATAGTGAGGGGAGAGTGGACGACCCTATGGTACATGTAGGCAAGAAAGTTGACAAAGTGCTCAAACTGCCACAATGATGTCAAACCGTCGCTATCGTTACGACCCCCATATATCCAGCTACTAGCTCGACAACCTGGGTCAAATACACTTTCAACCTGGAGTGCTGGAGAATCGCAGCACACCTACCTGGACTCATCACATTCATATGCCTGTATAACCTTACTCTATCACCCTTCGGGGTAGCCGAGAAGCTAAGGCGCTAGGATACTCGGCTCGAAATTGCGGGCTAATCCCCGGCTCCGGAGATTTCAGTTTGAATGGAGGCAAGCTGCGAAGGCGCCCGTGTGCATCGTAGCGCACGTTAAAGATCCCCAGTTGGGCAAAATTCTCCGTAGACCTCCACTACGGCGTCCTTGGGACGTAACCCACTCCCCCCAATTGGCTATAAAACTATCGTTACTTTACCGCGTCTGTTCCTAGAAAATTCTTTTCCCGAACTTGTTAAAAAAACGTCTATTTTTTGCCACAGCGATCGGCCCATGTGGCCAACAATTATCTTACGTACCAGTGAGAGCAGACAGAATAGTCAAATTATCAAGGTTGCACGAATGCCTTTCTTTTTTGTATGACTGACTACTTGACTGATCTTCCAATTTCAATACATTGAAGTGCGGCTCGTACATAGCGGTACATGTTGGGGCCAGCAAGCTTTATTGAAGAGGGGCACATACCTCTTGGCCCATCTCTAGTGACGCAAATGCTCGTCACTCAAAGAAGTTCCTTGCAGATTGGTAGACAACTAGTTTCGTATGCCCACCTATGCAAGTTTTAGTGAGTTAGGTTGTTTGATGAAAATCACATGGCAGTGGCACCTACGATGTGACCGACATTCACGTCAAAGATGTACATTGAATCTGGCACTAGCCTGCTTTCATCTATTCAGTCAAGCAAGTCTGACTGAGCCCATTTTGTTCAAGAAAACCACATGAAAACCGTCTCCTTTTCAGTTACACTGATTCCCGTTATATACTTTCATTGATTTGTGGCACACACGCAGCCTCGGCAAAGCATTTAAAGTGCGGTTACATTTTTTTCGTGAAAGGTCTACGTGTAATCAGCGAAATATAACCAGTAAAACAGGTTCGCGTCAAATGCGTCAGCTGAAGAGAGCTGCACATGCAATGCCACATAACTAGGACACAACATGTTCCGCCTATAGGCTAGTAATGCCGTTTCGCCATAAAAACAGCCCCTCATCATTGATATAGTGAGGGGATAATGGACAACCCGATGTTACATGTAGGCGAGAAAGTTGACAAAGTCCTCAAACTCCCTATTGATGTCAAACCGTCGCTATAGTTACGACCCCCAGATATCCAGCTACTGGCTCGACAACCTGGGCCAAATACACTTTCAACCTACAGAGCTGAAGAATCGCTGCACCCCTACCTGGACTCATCACATTCATATGCCTGTATAACCTTACTCTATCACCCTTCGGGTTACCGGAGTACCTAAGGCGCTAGTATACTCGGCTCGAAATTGCGGGCTAATCCCCGGCTCCGGAGATTTCAGTTTGAATGGAGGCAAGCTGCGAAGGCGCTCGCGTGCATCGTAGCGCGCGTTAAAAATCCCCAGTTGGGCAAAATTCTCCGTAGACCTCCACTACGGCGTCCTTGGGACGTAACCCACTCCCCCCTATTGGCTATAAAACTATCGTTACATTACCGCGTCTGTTCCTAGAAAATTATTTTCCCGAACTTGTTAAAAATACGCCTATTTTTTGCCACAGCGATCGGCCCATATGGCAAACAATTATCTTACGTACCAGTGAGAGCAGACAGAATAGTCAAATTGTCAAGGTTTGCACGAATGCCTTTCTTTTTTGTATAACTGACTACTTGACTGATCTTCCAATTTCACTACATTGAAGTGCGGCTCGCTCATAGTGGTACATGTTGGGTCCAGCAAGCTTTATTGAAGAGGGCCACATACCTCTTGGCCCATCTCCAGTGACGCAAATGCTTGTCACGGAAGTTCCTTGCAGATTGGTACACAACTAGTTTGGTATGCCCACTTATGCAAGTTTTAGTGAGTTAGGTTTTTTTGATGAAAATCCCATGGCAGTGGCACATACGATGTGACCGCCATTCACGTCTAAGATGTACATTGAATCTGGCACTAGCCTGCTTTCATCTATTCAGTCATGCAAGTCTGGCGGAATCCGTTTTGTTGAAGAAAACCACATGAAAACTGTCTTCTTTTCCGTTACACTGATTCCCGTTATATACTTTCATTGAATTGTGGCGCACACCCAGCCTCGGCAACGCATTTAAAGTGCGGTTACATTGATTTTACGAAAGGTCCACATGTAATCAGCGAAATATAGCCAGTAAAACAGGTTCGCGTCAAATGGGTCAGCTGAGGAGAGCTGCACATGTAATGCCACATACATAGGACACAACCTGTTCAGCGTATCGGCTAGTAATGCCGTTTCGCCATAAAAACAGCCCCTCATCATTGATATAGTGAGGGGATAGTGGACGACCCGATGGTACATGTAGGCGAGAAAGTTGACAAAGTCCTCAAACTGCCATAATGATGTCAAACCGCCGCTATTATTACGACCCCCATATATCCAGCTACTAGCTCGACAACCTGGGTCAAATACACTTTCAACCTGCAGTGCTGGAGAATCGCAGCACAACTACCTGGACTCATCACATTCATATGCCTGTATAACCTTACTCTATCACCCTTCGGCGTAGCCGAGTAGCTAAGGCGCTAGTATACTCGGCTCAAATTGCGGGCTAATCCCCGGCTCCGGAGATTTCAGTTTGAATGGAGGCAAGCTGCGAAGGCGCCCGTGTGCATCGTAGCGCACGTTAAAGATAACCAGTTGGGCAAAATTATCCGTAGACCTCCACAACGCCGTCCTTGGGACGTAATCCACTCCCCCCAATTGGCTATAAACTATCGTTACTTTACCGCGTCTGTTCCTAGAAAATTCTTTTCCCGAACTTGTTAAAAAGATGCCTATTTTTTGCCACAGCGATCGGCCCATGTGGCTAACAATTATCTTACGAACCAGTGAGAGCAGACAGAATAGTCAAATTATCAAGGTTCACGAATGCCTTTCTTTTTTGTGTAACTGACTACATGACTGATCTTCCAATTTCACTACATTGAAGTGCGGCTCGTACATAGCGGTACATGTTGGTGCCAGCAAGCATTATTGAAGAGGGGCACATACCCCTTGGCCCATCTCCAGTGACACAAATGCTCGTCACTCACGGAAGTTCCTTGCAGATTGGTAAACAACTAGTTTCGTATGCCCACTTGTGCAAGTTTTAGTGACTTAGGTTGTTTGAAGAAAAGCACATGGCAGTGGCACCTACGATGTGACCCACATTCACGTCAAAGATGTACATTGAATCTGGCACTAGCCTGCTTTCATCTATTGAGTCATGCAAGTTGGCGGAACCCATTTTGTTGAAGAAAACCACATGAAAACTGTCTTCTTTTCCGTTACACTGATTCCCGTTGTATACTTTCATTGAATTGTGGCAAACACCCAGCCTCGGCAACGCATTTAAAGTGCGGTTACATTGATTTTACGAAAGGTCCACATGTAATCAGCAAAATATAGCCAGTAAAACAGCTTCGCGTCAAATGGGTCAGCTGAGGATAGCTGCACATGCAATGCCACATACCTAGGACACAACCGGTTCCTCCTATCGGCTAGTAATGCCGTTTCGCCATGAAAACAGCCCTTCATCATTGATATAGTGAGGGGATAGTGGACGACCCGATGTTACATGTAGGCGAGAAAGTTGACAAAGTCGTCAAACTGCCCTATTGATGTCAAACCGTCGCTATCATTACGACCCCTATATATCCAGCTACTAGCTCGACAACCTGGGTCAAATACACTTTCAACCTGCAGTGCTTGAGAATCGATGCACACCTACCTGGACTCATCACATTCATATGCCTGTATAACCTTACTCTAACACCCTTCGGGGTAGCCGAGTACCTAAGGCGCTAGTATACTCGGCTCGAAATTGCGGGCTAATCCCCTGCTCCGGAGATTTCAGTTTGAATGGAGGCAAGCTGCGAAGGCGCCCGTGTGCATCGTAGCGCACGTTAAAGATCCCCAGTGGGGCAAAATTCTCCATAGACCTCCACTACGGCGTCCTTGGGACGTAACCCACTCCCCCCAATTGGCTACAAAACTATCGTTAGTTTACCGCGTCTGTTCCTAGAAAATTCTTTTCCCGAACTTGTTAAAAAGACGCCTATTTTTTGCCACAGCGATCGGCCCATGTGGCTAACAATTATCTTACGTACCAGTGAGAGCAGACAGAATAGTCAAATTATCAAGGTTGCACGAATGCCTTTCTTTTTTGTATAACTGACTACTTTACTGATCTTCCGATTTCACTACATTGAAGTGCGGCTCGTACGTAGCGGTACATGTTGGGGCCAGCAAGCTTTATTGAAGAGGGCCACATACCTCTTGGCCCATCTCCAGTGACGCAAATGCTCGTCACGGAAGTTCCTTGCAGATTGGTACACAACTAGTTTGGTATGCCCACTTATGCAAGTTTTAGTGAGCTAGGTTGTTTGAAGAAAAGCACATGGCAGTGGCACCTATGATGTGACCGACATTTACGTCAAAGATGTACATTGAATCTCGCACTAGCCTGCTTTCAGCTATTCAGTCATGCAAGTCTGGCGGAACCCGTTTTGTTGAAGAAAACCACATGAAAACTGTCTCCTTTTCAGTTACACTGATTCCCGTTATATGCTTTCATTGAAATGTGGCGCACACCCATCCTCGGCAACGCATTTAAAGTGCGGTTACATTTTTTTTTGTGACAGGTCCACATGTAATCAGCGAAATATAGCTAGTAAAATAGGTTCGCGTCAAATAGGTCAGCTGAGGAGAGCTGCACATGTAATGCCACATACCTAGGACACAACCTGTTCAGCCTATCGGCTAGTAATGCCGTGTCGCCATAAAAACAGTCCCTCATCATTGATATAGTGAGGGGAGAGTGGACGACCCTATGGTACATGTAGGCAAGAAAGTTGACATAGTGCTCAAACTGCCACAATGATGTCAAACCGTCGCTATCGTTACGACCCCCATATATCCAGCTACTAGCTCGACAACCTGGGTCAAATACACTTTCAACCTGGAGTGCTGGAGAATCGCAGCACACCTACCTGGACTCATCACATTCATATGCCTGTATAACCTTACTCTATCACCCTTCGGGGTAGCCGAGAAGCTAAGGCGCTAGGATACTCGGCTCGAAATTGCGGGCTAATCCCCGGCTCCGGAGATTTCAGTTTGAATGGAGGCAAGCTGCGAAGGCGCCCGTGTGCATCGTAGCGCACGTTAAAGATCCCCAGTTGGGCAAAATTCTCCGTAGACCTCCACTACGGCGTCCTTGGGACGTAACCCACTCCCCCCAATTGGCTATAAAACAATCGTTACTTTACCGCGTCTGTTCCTAGAAAATTCTTTTCCCGAACTTGTTAAAAAAACGTCTATTTTTTGCCACAGCGATCGGCCCATGTGGCCAACAATTATCTTACGTACCAGTGAGAGCAGACAGAATAGTCAAATTATCAAGGTTGCACGAATGCCTTTCTTTTTTGTATGACTGACTACTTGACTGATCTTCCAATTTCAATACATTGAAGTGCGGCTCGTACATAGCGGTACATGTTGGGGCCAGCAAGCTTTATTGAAGAGGGGCACATACCTCTTGGCCCATCTCTAGTGACGCAAATGCTCGTCACTCAAAGAAGTTCCTTGCAGATTGGTAGACAACTAGTTTCGTATGCCCACCTATGCAAGTTTTAGTGAGTTAGGTTGTTTGATGAAAATCACATGGCAGTGGCACCTACGATGTGACCGACATTCACGTCAAAGATGTACATTGAATCTGGCACTAGCCTGCTTTCATCTATTCAGTCAAGCAAGTCTGACTGAGCCCATTTTGTTCAAGAAAACCACATGAAAACCGTCTCCTTTTCAGTTACACTGATTCCCGTTATATACTTTCATTGAATTGTGGCACACACGCAGCCTCGGCAAAGCATTTAAAGTGCGGTTACATTTTTTTCGTGAAAGGTCTACGTGTAATCAGCGAAATATAACCAGTAAAACAGGTTCGCGTCAAATGCGTCAGCTGAAGAGAGCTGCACATGCAATGCCACATAACTAGGACACAACATGTTCCGCCTATAGGCTAGTAATGCCGTTTCGCCATAAAAACAGCCCCTCATCATTGATATAGTGAGGGGATAATGGACAACCCGATGTTACATGTAGGCGAGAAAGTTGACAAAGTCCTCAAACTCCCTATTGATGTCAAACCGTCGCTATAGTTACGACCCCCAGATATCCAGCTACTGGCTCGACAACCTGGGCCAAATACACTTTCAACCTACAGAGCTGAAGAATCGCTGCACCCCTACCTGGACTCATCACATTCATATGCCTGTATAACCTTACTCTATCACCCTTCGGGTTACCGGAGTACCTAAGGCGCTAGTATACTCGGCTCGAAATTGCGGGCTAATCCCCGGCTCCGGAGATTTCAGTTTGAATGGCGGCAAGCTGCGAAGGCGCCCGTGTGCATCGTAGCGCACGTTAAAGATCCCCAGTGGGGCAAAATTCTCCGTAGACCTCCACTACGGCGTCCTTGGGACGTAACCCACTCCCCCCAATTGTCTACAAAACTATCGTTAGTTTACCGCGTCTGTTCCTAGAAAATTCTTTTCCCGAACTTGTTAAAAAGACGCCTATTTTTTGCCACAGCGATCGGCCCATGTGGCTAACAATTATGTTGCGTACCAGTGAGAGCAGACAGAATAGTCAAATTATCAAGGTTGCACGAATGCCTTTCTTTTTTGTATAACTGAGTACTTTACTGATCTTCCGATTTCACTACATTGAAGTGCGGCTCGTACGTAGCGGTACATGTTGGGGCCAGCAAGCTTTATTGAAGAGGGCCACATACCTCTTGGCCCATCTCCAGTGACGCAAATGCTCGTCACGGAAGTTCCTTGCAGATTGGTACACAACTAGTTTGGTATGCCCACTTATGCAAGTTTTTGTGAGCTAGGTTGTTTGAAGAAAAGCACATGGCAGTGGCACCTATGATGTGACCGACATTCACGTCAAAGATGTACATTGAATATCGCACTAGCCTGCTTTCAGCTATTCAGTCATGCAAGTCTGGCGGAACCCGTTTTGTTGAAGAAAACCACATGAAAACTGTCTCCTTTTCAGTTACACTGATTCCCGTTATATGCTTTCATTGAAATGTGGCGCACACCCATCCTCGGCAACGCATTTAAAGTGCGGTTACATTTTTTTTTTGTGACAGGTCCACATGTAATCAGCGAAATATAGCTAGTAAAATAGGTTCGCGTCAAATAGGTCAGCTGAGGAGAGCTGCACATGTAATGCCACATACCTAGGACATAACCTGTTCAGCCTATCGGCTAGTAATGCCGTGTCGCCACAAAAACAGTCCCTCATCATTGATATAGTGAGGGGAGAGTGGACGACCCGATGGTACATGTAGGCAAGAAAGTTGACAAAGTGCTCAAACTGCCACAATGATGTCAAACCGTAGCTATCGTTACGACCCCCATATATCCAGCTACTAGCTCGACAACCTGGGTCAAATACACTTTCGACCTGCAGTGCTGGAGAGTCGCAGAACACCTACCTGGACTCATCACATTCATATGCCTGTATAACCTTATTCTATCACCCTTCGGGGTAGCCGAGTAGCTAAGGCGCTAGTATACTCGGCTCGAAATTGCGGGCTAATCCCCGGCTCCGGAGATTTCAGTTTGAATGGAGGCAAGCTGCGAAGGCGCCCGTGTGCATCGTAGCGCACGTTAAAGATCCTCTGTTGGGCAAAATTCTCCGTAGACCTCCACTACGGCGTCCTTGGGACGTAACCCACTGCCCCCAATTGGCTATAAAACTATCGTTACTTTACCGCGTCTGTTCCTAGAAAATTCTTTTCCCGAACTTGTTAAAAGACGCCTATTTTTTGCCACAGCGATCGGCCCATGTGGCTAACAATTATCTTACGTACCAGTGAGAGCAGACAGAATAGTCAAATTATCAAGGTTGCACGAATGCCTTTCTTTTTTGTATAACTGACTACTTGACTGATCTTCCAATTTCACTACATTGAAGTGCGGCTCGTTCATAGCAGTACATGTTGGGGCCAGCAAGCTTTATTGAAGAGGGTCACATACCTCTTGGCCCGTCTCCAGTGACGCAAATGCTCGTCACGGAAGTTCCTTGCAGATTGGTACACAACTAGTTTGGTATGCCCACCTATGCAAGTTTTAGTGAGCTAGGTTGTTTGAAGAAAAGCACATGGCAGTGGCACCTATGATGTGACCGACATTCACGTCAAAGATGTAAATTTAATCTCGCACTAGCCTGCTTTCAGCTATTCAGTCATGCAAGTCTGGCGGAACCCGTTTTGTTGAAGAAAACCACATGAAAACTGTCTCCTTTTCAGTTACACTGATTCCCGTTATATGCTTTCATTGAAATGTGGCGCACACCCATCCTCGGCAACGCATTTAAAGTGCGGTTACATTTTTTTGTGACAGGTCCACATGTAATCAGCGAAATATAGCTAGTAAAATAGGTTCGCGTCAAATAGGTCAGCTGAGGAGAGCTGCACATGTAATGCCACATACCTAGGACACAACCTGTTCAGCCTATCGGCTAGTAATGCCGTGTCGCCATAAAAACAGTCCCTCATCATTGATATAGTGAGGGGAGAGTGGACGACCCGATGGTACATGTAGGCAAGAAAGTTGACAAAGTGCTCAAACTGCCACAATGAGGTCAAACCGTCGCTATCGTTACGACCCCGATATATCCAGCTACTAGCTCGACAACCTGGGTCAAATACACTTTCAACCTGCAGTGCTGGAGAATCGCAGCACACCTACCTGGACTCATCACATTCATATGCCTGTATAACCTTACTCTATCACCCTTCGGGGTAGCCGAGTAGCTAATGCGCTAGTATACTCGGCTCGAAATTGCGGGCTAATCCCCGGCTCCGGAGATTTCAGTTTGAATGGAGGCAAGCTGCGAAGGCGCCCGTGTGCATCGTAGCGCACGTTAAAGATCCCCAGTTGGGCAAAATTCTCCGCAGACCTCCACTACGGCGTCCTTGGGACGTAACCCACTCCCCCCAATTGGCTATAAAACTATCGTTACTTTACCGCGTCTGTTCCTAGAAAATTCTTTTCCCGAACTTATTAAAAAGACGCCTATTTTTTGCCACAGCGATCGGCCCATGTGGCTAACAATTATCTTACGTACCAGTGAGAGCAGACAGAATAGTCAAATTATCAAGGTTGCACGAATGCCTTTCTTTTTTGTATAACTGATTACTTGACTGATCTTCCAATTTCACTACATTGAAGTGCGGCTCGTTCATAGCGGTACATGTTGGGGCCAGCAAGCTTTATTGAAGAGGGCCACATACCTCTGGCCCATCTCCAGTGACGCAAATGCTCGTCACGGAAGTTCCTTGCAGATTGGTGCACAACTAGTTTGGTATGCCCATCTATGCAAGTTTTAGTGAGTTAGGTTGTTTGAAGAAAAGCACATGGCAGTGGCACCTATGATGTGACCGACATTCACGTCAAAGATGTACATTGAATCTCGCACTAGCCTGCTTTCAGCTATTCAGTCATGCAAGTCTGGCGGAACCCGTTTTGTTGAAGAAAACCACATGAAAACTGTCTCCTTTTCAGTTACACTGATTCCCGTTATATGCTTTCATTGAAATGTGGCGCACACCCATCCTCGGCAACGCATTTAAAGTGCGGTTACATTTTTTTGTGACAGGTCCACATGTAATCAGCGAAATATAGCTAGTAAAATAGGTTCGCGTCAAATAGGTCAGCTGAGGAGAGCTGCACATGTAATGCCACATACCTAGGACACAACCTGTTCAGCCTATCGGCTAGTAATGCCGTGTCGCCATAAAAACAGTCCCTCATCATTGATATAGTGAGGGGAGAGTGGACGACCCGATGGTACATGTAGGCAAGAAAGTTGACAAAGTGCTCAAACTGCCACAATGAGGTCAAACCGTCGCTATCGTTACGACCCCGATATATCCAGCTACTAGCTCGACAACCTGGGTCAAATACACTTTCAACCTGCAGTGCTGGAGAATCGCAGCACACCTACCTGGACTCATCACATTCATATGCCTGTATAACCTTACTCTATCACCCTTCGGGGTAGCCGAGTAGCTAATGCGCTAGTATACTCGGCTCGAAATTGCGGGCTAATCCCCGGCTCCGGAGATTTCAGTTTGAATGGAGGCAAGCTGCGAAGGCGCCCGTGTGCATCGTAGCGCACGTTAAAGATCCCCAGTTGGGCAAAATTCTCCGCAGACCTCCACTACGGCGTCCTTGGGACGTAACCCACTCCCCCCAATTGGCTATAAAACTATCGTTACTTTACCGCGTCTGTTCCTAGAAAATTCTTTTCCCGAACTTATTAAAAAGACGCCTATTTTTTGCCACAGCGATCGGCCCATGTGGCTAACAATTATCTTACGTACCAGTGAGAGCAGACAGAATAGTCAAATTATCAAGGTTGCACGAATGCCTTTCTTTTTTGTATAACTGATTACTTGACTGATCTTCCAATTTCACTACATTGAAGTGCGGCTCGTTCATAGCGGTACATGTTGGGGCCAGCAAGCTTTATTGAAGAGGGCCACATACCTCTGGCCCATCTCCAGTGACGCAAATGCTCGTCACGGAAGTTCCTTGCAGATTGGTGCACAACTAGTTTGGTATGCCCATCTATGCAAGTTTTAGTGAGTTAGGTTGTTTGAAGAAAAGCACATGGCAGTGGCACCTATGATGTGACCGACATTCACGTCAAAGATGTACATTGAATCTCGCACTAGCCTGCTTTCAGCTATTCAGTCATGCAAGTCTGGCGGAACCCGTTTTGTTGAAGAAAACCACATGAAAACTGTCTCCTTTTCAGTTACACTGAATCCCGTTATATACTTTCATTGAAATGTGGCGCACACCCAGCCTCGGCAACGCATTTAAAGTGCGGTTACATTGATTTTACGAAAGGTCCACATGTAATCAGCGAAATATAGCTAGTAAAACAGGTTCGCGTCAAATAGGTCAGCTTAGGAGAGCTGCACATGTAATGCCACATACCTAGGACACAACCTGTTCAGCCTATCGGCTAGTAATGCCGTGTCGCCATAAAAACAGTCCCTCATCATTGATATAGTGAGGAGATAGTGGACGACCCGATGTTACATGTAGGCGAGAAAGTTGACAAAGTCCTCAAACTGCCCTATTGATGTCAAACCGTCGCTATCATTACGACCCCTATATATCCAGCTACTAGCTCGACAACCTGGGTCAAATACACTTTCAACCTGCAGTGCTTGAGAATCGATGCACACCTACCTGGACTCATCACATTCATATGCCTGTATAACCTTACTCTAACACCCTTCGGGGTAGCCGAGTACCTAAGGCGCTAGTATACTCGGCTCGAAATTGCGGGCTAATCCGCGGCTCCGCAGATTTGAGTTTGAATGGAGGCAAGCTGCAAGGCGCCCGTGTGCATCGTAGCGCACGTTAAATATCCCCAGTGGGGCAAAATTCTCCGTAGACCTCCACTACGGCGTCCTTGGGACGTAACCCACTCCGCTCAATTGGCTACAAAACTATCGTTAGTTTACCGCGTCTGTTCCTAGAAAATTCTTTTCCCGAACTTGTTAAAAGACGCCTATTTTTTGCCACAGCGATCGGCCCATGTGGCTAACAATTATCTTACGTACCAGTGAGAGCAGACAGAATAGTCAAATTATCAAGGTTGCACGAATGCCTTTTTTTTTGTATAACTGACTACTTTACTGATCTTCCGATTTCACTACATTTAAGTGCGGCTCGTACGTAGCGGTACATGTTGGGGCCAGCAAGCTTTATTGAAGAGGGCCACATACCTCTTGGCCCATCTCCAGTGACGCAAATGCTCGTCACGGAAGTTCCTTGCAGATTGGTACACAACTAGTTTGGTATGCCCACTTATGCAAGTTTTAGTGAGCTAGGTTGTTTGAAGAAAAGCACATGGCAGTGGCACCTATGATGTGACCGACATTCACGTCAAAGATGTACATTGAATATCGCACTAGCCTGCTTTCAGCTATTCAGTCATGCAAATCTGGCGGAACCCGTTTTGTTGAAGAAAACCACATGAAAACTGTCTCCTTTTCAGTTACACTGATTCCCGTTATATGCTTTCATTGAAATGTGGCGCACACCCATCCTCGGCAACGCATTTAAAGTGCGGTTACATTTTTTTTTGTGACAGGTCCACATGTAATCAGCGAAATATAGCTAGTAAAAAAGGTTCGCGTCAAATAGGTCAGCTGAGGAGAGCTGCACATGTAATGCCACATACCTAGGACATAACCTGTTCAGCCTATCGGCTAGTAATGCCGTGTCGCCACAAAAACAGTCCCTCATCATTGATATAGTGAGGGGAGAGTGGACGACCCGATGGTACATGTAGGCAAGAAAGTTGACACAGTGCTCAAACTGCCACAATGATGTCAAACCGTCGCTATCGTTACGACCCCCATATATCCAGCTACTAGCTCGACAACCTGGGTCAAATACACTTTCAACCTGCAATGCTGGAGAGTCGCAGAACACCTACCTGGACTCATCACATTCATATGCCTGTATAACCTTATTCTATCACCCTTCGGGGTAGCCGAGTAGCTAAGGCGCTAGTATACTCGGCTCGAAATTACGGGCTAATCCCCGGCTCCGGAGATTTCAGTTTGAATGGAGGCAAGCTGCGAAGGCGCCCGTGTGCATCGTAGCGCACGTTAAAGATCCTCTGTTGGGCAAAATTCTCCGTAGACCTCCACTACGGCCTCCTTGGGACGTAACCCACTGCCCCCAATTGGCTATAAAACTATCGTTACTTTACCGCGTCTGTTCCTAGAAAATTCTTTTCCCGAACTTGTTAAAAGACGCCTATTTTTTTGGCACAGCGATCGGCCCATGTGGCTAACAATTATCTTACGTACCAGTGAGAGCAGACAGAATAGTCAAATTATCAAGGTTTCACGAATGCCTTTCTTTTTTGTATAACTGACTACTTGACTGATCTTCCAATTTCACTACATTGAAGTGCGGCTCGTTCATAGCAGTACATGTTGGGGCCAGCAAGCTTTATTGAAGAGGGTCACATACCTCTTGGCCCATCTCCAGTGACGCAAATGCTCGTCAAGGAAGTTCCTTGCAGATTGGTACACAACTAGTTTGGTATGCCCACCTATGCAAGTTTTAGTGAGCTAGGTTGTTTGAAGAAAAGCACATGGCAGTGGCACCTATGATGTGACCGACATTCACGTCAAAGATGTAAATTTAATCTCGCACTAGCCTGCTTTCAGCTATTCAGTCATGCAAGTCTGGCGGAACCCGTTTTGTTGAAGAAAACCACATGAAAACTGTCTCCTTTTCAGTTACACTGATTCCCGTTATATGCTTTCATTGAAATGTGGCGCACACCCATCCTCGGCAACGCATTTAAAGTGCGGTTACATTTTTTTTGTGACAGGTCCACATGTAATCAGCGAAATATAGCTAGTAAAATAGGTTCGCGTCAAATAGGTCAGCTGAGGAGAGCTGCACATGTAATGCCACATACCTAGGACACAACCTGTTCAGCCTATCGGCTAGTAATGCCGTGTCGCCATAAAAACAGTTCCTCATCATTGATATAGTGAGGGGAGAGTGGACGACCCGATGGTACATGTAGGCAAGAAAGTTGACAAAGTGCTCAAACTGCCACAATGATGTCAAACCGTCGCTATCGTTACGACCCCCATATATCCAGCTACTAGCTCGACAACCTGGGTCAAATACACTTTCAACCTGCAGTGCTGGAGAATCGCAGCACACCTACCTGGACTCATCACATTCATATGCCTGTATAACCTTACTCTATCACCCTTCGGGGTAGCCGAGTAGCTAAGGCGCTAGTATACTCGGCTCGAAATTGCGGGCTAATCCCCGGCTCCGGAGATTTCAGTTTGAATGGAGGCAAGCTGCGAAGGCGCCCGTGTGCATCGTAGCGCACGTTAAAGATCCCCAGTTGGGCAAAATTCTCCGTAGACCTCCACTACGGCGTCCTTGGGACGTAACCCACTCCCCCCAATTGGCTATAAAACTATCGTTACTTTACCGCGTCTGTTCCTAGAAAATTCTTTTCCCGAACTTGTTAAAAGACGCCTATTTTTTGCCACAGCGATCGGCCCATGTGGCTAACAATTATCTTACGTACCAGTGAGAGCAGACAGAATAGTCAAATTATCAAGGTTGCACGAATGCCTTTCTTTTTTGTATAACTGACTACTTTACTGATCTTCCGATTTCACTACATTGAAGTGCGGCTCGTACGTAACGGTACATGTTGGGGCCAGCAAGCTTTATTGAAGAGGGCCACATACCTCTTGGCCCATATCCAGTGACGCAAATGCTCGTCACGGAAGTTCCTTGCAGATTGGTACACAACTAGTTTGGTATGCCCACTTATGCAAGTTTTAGTGAGCTAGGTTGTTTGAAGAAAAGCACATGGCAGTGGCACCTATGATGTGACCGACATTCACGTCAAAGATGTACATTGAATATCGCACTAGCCTGCTTTCAGCTATTCAGTCATGCAAGTCTGGCGGAACCCGTTTTGTTGAATAAAACCACATGAAAACTGTCTCCTTTTCAGTTACACTGATTCCCGTTATATGCTTTCATTGAAATGTGGCGCACACCCATCCTCGGCAACGCATTTAAAGTGCGGTTACATTTTTTTTTTTTGTGACAGGTCCACATGTAATCAGCGAAATATAGCTAGTAAAAAAGGTTCGCGTCAAATAGGTCAGCTGAGGAGAGCTGCACATGTAATGCCACATACCTAGGACATAACCTGTTCAGCCTATCGGCTAGTAATGCCGTGTCGCCACAAAAACAGTCCCTCATCATTGATATAATGAGGGGAGAGTGGACGACCCGATGGTACATGTAGGCAAGAAAGTTGACAAAGTGCTCAAACTGCCACAATGATGTCAAACCGTCGCTATCTTTACGACCCCCATATATCCAGCTACTAGCTCGACAACCTGGGTCAAATACACTTTCAACCTGCAATGCTGGAGAGTCGCAGAACACCTACCTGGACTCATCACATTCATATGCCTGTATAACCTTATTCTATCACCCTTCGGGGTAGTCGAGTAGCTTAGGCGCTAGTATACTCGGCTCGAAATTACGGGCTAATCCCCGGCTCCGGAGATTTCAGTTTGAATGGAGGCAAGCTGCGAAGGCGCTCGTGTGCATCGTAGCGCACGTTAAAGATCCTCTGTTGGGCAAAATTCTCCGTAGACCTCCACTACGGCGTCCTTGGGACGTAACCCACTGCCCCCAATTGGCTATAAAACTATCGTTACTTTACCGCGTCTGTTCCTAGAAAATTCTTTTCCCGAACTTGTTAAAAGACGCCTATTTTTTGCCACAGCGATCGGCCCATGTGGCTAACAATTATCTTACGTACCAGTGAGAGCAGACAGAATAGTCAAATTATCAAGGTTGCACGAATGCCTTTCTTTTTTGTATAACTGACTACTTGACTGATCTTCCAATTTCACTACATTGAAGTGCGGCTCGTTCATAGCAGTACATGTTGGGGCCAGCAAGCTTTATTGAAGAGGGTCACATACCTCTTGGCCCATCTCCAGTGACGCAAATGCTCGTCAAGGAAGTTCCTTGCAGATTGGTACACAACTAGTTTGGTATGCCCACCTATGCAAGTTTTAGTGAGCTAGGTTGTTTGAAGAAAAGCACATGGCAGTGGCACCTATGATGTGACCGACATTCACGTCAAAGATGTAAATTTAATCTCGCACTAGCCTGCTTTCAGCTATTCAGTCATGCAAGTCTGGCGAAACCCGTTTTGTTGAAGAAAACCACATGAAAACTGTCTCCTTTTCAGTTACACTGATTCCCGTTATATGCTTTCATTGAAATGTGGCGCACACCCATCCTCGGCAACGCATTTAAAGTGCGGTTACATTTTTTTTGTGACAGGTCCACATGTAATCAGCGAAATATAGCTAGTAAAATAGGTTCGCGTCAAATAGGTCAGCTGAGGAGAGCTGCACATGTAATGCCACATACCTAGGACACAACCTGTTCAGCCTATCGGCTAGTAATGCCGTGTCGCCATAAAAACAGTCCCTCATCATTGATATAGTGAGGGGAGAGTGGACGACCCGATGGTACATGTAGGCAAGAAAGTTGACAAAGTGCTCAAACTGCCACAATGATGTCAAACCGTCGCTATCGTTACGACCCCCATATATCCAGCTACTAGCTCGACAACCTGGGTCAAATACACTTTCAACCTGCAGTGCTGGAGAATCGCAGCACACCTACCTGGACTCATCACATTCATATGCCTGTATAACCTTACTCTATCACCCTTCGGGGTAGCCGAGTAGCTAAGGCGCTAGTATACTCGGCTCGAAATTGCGGGCTAATCCCCGGCTCCGGAGATTTCAGTTTGAATGGAGGCAAGCTGCGAAGGCGCCCGTGTGCATCGTAGCGCACGTTAAAGATCCCCAGTTGGGCAAAATTCTCCGTAGACCTCCACTACGGCGTCCTTGGGACGTAACCCACTCCCCCCAATTGGCTATAAAACTATCGTTACTTTACCGCGTCTGTTCCTAGAAAATTCTTTTCCCGAACTTATTAAAAAGACGCCTATTTTTTGCCACAGCGATCGGCCCATGTGGCTAACAATTATCTTACGTACCAGTGAGAGCAGACAGAATAGTCAAATTATCAAGGTTGCACGAATGCCTTTCTTTTTTGTATAACTGACTACTTGACTGATCTTCCAATTTCACTACATTGAAGTGCGGCTCGTTCATAGCGGTACATGTTGGGGCCAGCAAGCTTTATTGAAGAGGGCCACATACCTCTTGGCCCATCTCCAGTGACGCAAATGCTCGTCACGGAAGTTCCTTGCAGATTGGTGCACAACTAGTTTGGTATGCCCATCTATGCAAGTTTTAGTGAGTTAGGTTGTTTGAAGAAAAGCACATGGCAGTGGCACCTATGATGTGACCGACATTCACGTCAAAGATGTACATTGAATCTCGCACTAGCCTGCTTTCAGCTATTCAGTCATGCAAGTCTGGCGGAACCCGTTTTGTTGAAGAAAACCACATGAAAACTGTCTCCTTTTCAGTTACACTGATTCCCGTTATATACTTTCATTGAAATGTGGCGCACACCCAGCCTCGGCAACGCATTTAAAGTGCGGTTACATTGATTTTACGAAAGGTCCACATGTAATCAGCGAAATATAGCTAGTAAAACAGGTTCGCGTCAAATAGGTCAGCTGAGGAGAGCTGCACATGTAATGCCACATACCTAGGACACAACCTGTTCAGCCTATCGGCTAGTAATGCCGTGTCGCCATAAAAACAGTCCCTCATCATTGATATAGTGAGGGGATAGTGGACGACCCGATGTTACATGTAGGCGAGAAAGTTGACAAAGTCCTCAAACTGCCCTATTGATGTGAAACCGTCGCTATCATTACGACCCCTATATATCCAGCTACTAGCTCGACAACCTGGGTCAAATACACTTTCAACCTGCAGTGCTTGAGAATCGATGCACACCTACCTGGACTCATCACATTCATATGCCTGTATAACCTTATTCTATCACCCTTCGGGGTAGCCGAGTAGCTAAGGCGCTAGTATACTCGGCTCGAAATTACGGGCTAATCCCCGGCTCCGGAGATTTCAGTTTGAATGGAGGCAAGCTGCGAAGGCGCCCGTGTGCATCGTATCGCACGTTAAAGATCCTCTGTTGGGCAAAATTCACCGTAGACCTCCACTACGGCGTCCTTGGGACGTAACCCACTGCCCCCAATTGGCTATAAAACTATCGTTACTTTACCGCGTCTGTTCCTAGAAAATTCTTTTCCCGAACTTGTTAAAAGACGCCTATTTTTTGCCACAGCGATCGGCCCATGTGGCTAATAATTATCTTACGTACCAGTGAGAGCAGACAGAATAGTCAAATTATCAAGGTTGCACGAATGCCTTTCTTTTTTGTATAACTGACTACTTGACTGATCTTCCAATTTCACTACATTGAAGTGCGGCTCGTTCATAGCAGTACATGTTGGGGCCAGCAAGCTTTATTGAAGAGGGCCACATACCTCTTGGCCCATCTCCAGTGACGCAAATGCTCGTCACGGAAGTTCCTTGCAGATTGGTACACAACTAGTTTGGTATGCCCACTTATGCAAGTTTTAGTGAGCTAGGTTGTTTGAAGAAAAGCACATGGCAGTGGCACCTATGATGTGACCGACATTCACGTCAAAGATGTACATTGAATATCGCACTAGCCTGCTTTCAGCTATTCAGTCATGCAAGTCTGGCGGAACCCGTTTTGTTGAAGAAAACCACATGAAAACTGTCTCCTTTTCAGTTACACTGATTCCCGTTATATGCTTTCATTGAAATGTGGCGCACACCCATCCTCGGCAACGCATTTAAAGTGCGGTTACATTTTTTTTTTGTGACAGGTCCACATGTAATCAGCGAAATATAGCTAGTAAAAAAGGTTCGCGTCAAATAGGTCAGCTGAGGAGAGCTGCACATGTAATGCCACATACCTAGGACATAACCTGTTCAGCCTATCGGCTAGTAATGCCGTGTCGCCACAAAAACAGTCCCTCATCATTGATATAGTGAGGGGAGAGTGGACGACCCGATGGTACATGTAGGCAAGAAAGTTGACAAAGTGCTCAAACTGCCACAATGATGTCAAACCGTCGCTATCGTTACGACCCCCATATATCCAGCTACTAGCTCGACAACCTGGGTCAAATACACTTTCAACCTGCAGTGCTGGAGAGTCGCAGAACACCTACCTGGACTCATCACATTCATATGCCTGTATAACCTTATTCTATCACCCTTCGGGGTAGCCGAGTAGCTAAGGCGCTAGTATACTCGGCTCGAAATTGCGGGCTAATCCCCGGCTCCGGAGATTTCAGTTTGAATGGAGGCAAGCTGCGAAGGCGCCCGTGTGCATCGTAGCGCACGTTAAAGATCCCCAGTTGGGCAAAATTCTCCGTAGACCTCCACTACGGCGTCCTTGGGACGTAACCCACTCCCCCCAATTGGCTATAAAACTATCGTTACTTTACCGCGTCTGTTCCTAGAAAATTCTTTTCCCGAACTTATTAAAAAGACGCCTATTTTTTGCCACAGCGATCGGCCCATGTGGCTAACAATTATCTTACGTACCAGTGAGAGCAGACAGAATAGTCAAATTATCAAGGTTGCACGAATGCCTTTCTTTTTTGTATAACTGACTACTTGACTGATCTTCCAATTTCACTACATTGAAGTGCGGCTCGTTCATAGCGGTACATGTTGGGGCCAGCAAGCTTTATTGAAGAGGGCCACATACCTCTTGGCCCATCTCCAGTGACGCAAATGCTCGTCACGGAAGTTCCTTGCAGATTGGTGCACAACTAGTTTGGTATGCCCATCTATGCAAGTTTTAGTGAGTTAGGTTGTTTGAAGAAAAGCACATGGCAGTGGCACCTATGATGTGACCGACATTCACTTCAAAGATGTACATTGAATCTCGCACTAGCCTGCTTTCAGCTATTCAGTCATGCAAGTCTGGCAGAACCCGTTTTGTTGAAGAAAACCACATGAAAACTGTCTCCTTTTCAGTTACACTGATTCCCGTTATATGCTTTCATTGAAATGTGGCGCACACCCATCCTCGGCAACGCATTTAAAGTGCGGTTACATTTTTTTTGTGACAGGTCCACATGTAATCAGCGAAATATAGCTAGTAAAATAGGTTCGCGTCAAATAGGTCAGCTGAGGAGAGCTGCACATGTAATGCCACATACCTAGGACACAACCTGTTCAGCCTATCGGCTAGTAATGCCGTGTCGGCATAAAAACAGTCCCTCGTCATTGATATAGTGAGGGGAGAGTGGACGACCCGATGGTACATGTAGGCAAGAAAGTTGACAAAGTGCTCAAACTGCCACAATGATGTCAAACCGTCGCTATCGTTACGACCCCCATATATCCAGCTACTAGCTCGACAACCTGGGTCAAATACACTTTCAACCTGCAGTGCTGGAGAGTCGCAGAACACCTACCTGGACTCATCACATTCATATGCCTGTATAACCTTATTCTATCACCCTTCGGGGTAGCCGAGTAGCTAAGGCGCTAGTATACTCGGCTCGAAATTGCGGGCTAATCCCCGGCTCCGGAGATTTCAGTTTGAATGGAGGCAAGCTGCGAAGGCGCCCGTGTGCATCGTAGCGCACGTTAAAGATCCCCAGTTGGGCAAAATTCTCCGTAGACCTCCACTACGGCGTCCTTGGGACGTAACCCACTCCCCCCAATTGGCTATAAAACTATCGTTACTTTACCGCGTCTGTTCCTAGAAAATTCTTTTCCCGAACTTATTAAAAAGACGCCTATTTTTTGCCACAGCGATCGGCCCATGTGGCTAACAATTATCTTACGTACCAGTGAGAGCAGACAGAATAGTCAAATTATCAAGGTTGCACGAATGCCTTTCTTTTTTGTATAACTGACTACTTGACTGATCTTCCAATTTCACTACATTGAAGTGCGGCTCGTTCATAGCGGTACATGTTGGGGCCAGCAAGCTTTATTGAAGAGGGCCACATACCTCTTGGCCCATCTCCAGTGACGCAAATGCTCGTCACGGAAGTTCCTTGCAGATTGGTGCACAACTAGTTTGGTATGCCCATCTATGCAAGTTTTAGTGAGTTAGGTTGTTTGAAGAAAAGCACATGGCAGTGGCACCTATGATGTGACCGACATTCACTTCAAAGATGTACATTGAATCTCGCACTAGCCTGCTTTCAGCTATTCAGTCATGCAAGTCTGGCAGAACCCGTTTTGTTGAAGAAAACCACATGAAAACTGTCTCCTTTTCAGTTACACTGATTCCCGTTATATGCTTTCATTGAAATGTGGCGCACACCCATCCTCGGCAACGCATTTAAAGTGCGGTTACATTTTTTTTGTGACAGGTCCACATGTAATCAGCGAAATATAGCTAGTAAAATAGGTTCGCGTCAAATAGGTCAGCTGAGGAGAGCTGCACATGTAATGCCACATACCTAGGACACAACCTGTTCAGCCTATCGGCTAGTAATGCCGTGTCGGCATAAAAACAGTCCCTCGTCATTGATATAGTGAGGGGAGAGTGGACGACCCGATGGTACATGTAGGCAAGAAAGTTGACAAAGTGCTCAAACTGCCACAATGATGTCAAACCGTCGCTATCGTTACGACCCCCATATATCCAGCTACTAGCTCGACAACCTGGGTCAAATACACTTTCAACCTGCAGTGCTGGAGAATCGCAGCACACCTACCTGGACTCATCACATTCATATGCCTGTATAACCTTACTCTATCACCCTTCGGGGTAGCCGAGTAGCTAAGGCGCTAGTATACTCGGCTCGAAATTGCGGGCTAATCCCCGGCTCCGGAGATTTCAGTTTGAATGGAGGCAAGCTGCGAAGGCGCCCGTGTGCATCGTAGCGCACGTTAAAGATCCTCTGTTGGGCAAAATTCTCCGTAGACCTCCACTACGGCGTCCTTGGGACGTAACCCACTGCCCCCAATTGGCTATAAAACTATCGTTACTTTACCGCGTCTGTTCCTAGAAAATTCTTTTCCCGAACTTGTTAAAAGACGCCTATTTTTTGCCACAGCGATCGGCCCATGTGGCTAACAATTATCTTACGTACCAGTGAGAGCAGACAGAATAGTCAAATTATCAAGGTTGCACGAATGCCTTTCTTTTTTGTATAACTGACTACTTTACTGATCTTCCGATTTCACTACATTGAAGTGCGGCTCGTACGTAGCGGTACATGTTGGGGCCAGCAAGCTTTATTGAAGAGGGCCACATACCTCTTGGCCCATATCCAGTGACGCAAATGCTCGTCACGGAAGTTCCTTGCAGATTGGTACACAACTAGTTTGGTATGCACACTTATGCAAGTTTTAGTGAGCTAGGTTGTTTGAAGAAAAGCACATGGCAGTGGCACCTATGATGTGACCGACATTCACGTCAAAGATGTACATTGAATATCGCACTAGCCTGCTTTCAGCTATTCAGTCATGCAAGTCTGGCGGAACCCGTTTTGTTGAAGAAAACCACATGAAAACTGTCTCCTTTTCAGTTACACTGATTCCCGTTATATGCTTTCATTGAAATGTGGCGCACACCCATCCTCGGCAACGCATTTAAAGTGCGGTTACATTTTTTTTTGTGACAGGTCCACATGTAATCAGCGAAATATAGCTAGTAAAATAGGTTCGCGTCAAATACGTCAGCTGAGGAGAGCTGCGCATGTAATGCCACATACCTAGGACACAACCTGTTCAGCCTATCGGCTAGTAATGCCGTGTCGCCATAAAAACAGTCCCTCATCATTGATATAGTGAGGGGAGAGTGGACGACCCGATGGTACATGTAGGCAGGAAAGTTGACAAAGTGCTCAAACTGCCACAATGATGTCAAACCGTCGCTATCGTTACGACCCCCATATATCCAGCTACTAGCTCGACAACCTGGGTCAAATACACTTTCAACCTGCAGTGCTGGAGAGTCGCAGAACACCTACCTGGACTCATCACATTCATATGCCTGTATAACCTTATTCTATCACCCTTCGGGGTAGCCGAGTAGCTAAGGCGCTAGTATACTCGGCTCGAAATTGCGGGCTAATCCCCGGCTCCGGAGATTTCAGTTTGAATGGAGGCAAGCTGCGAAGGCGCCCGTGTGCATCGTAGCGCACGTTAAAGATCCTCTGTTGGGCAAAATTCTCCGTAGACCTCCACTACGGCGTCCTTGGGACGTAACCCACTGCCCCCAATTGGCTATAAAACTATCGTTACTTTACCGCGTCTGTTCCTAGAAAATTCTTTTCCCGAACTTGTTAAAAGACGCCTATTTTTTGCCACAGCGATCGGCCCATGTGGCTAACAATTATCTTACGTACCAGTGAGAGCAGACAGAATAGTCAAATTATCAAGGTTGCACGATTGCCTTTCTTTTTTGTATAACTGACTACTTGACTGATCTTCCAATTTCACTACATTGAAGTGCGGCTCGTTCATAGCGGTACATGTTGGGGCCAGCAAGCTTTATTGAAGAGGGCCACATACCTCTTGGCCCATCTCCAGTGACGCAAATGCTCGTCACGGAAGTTCCTTGCAGATTGGTACACAACTAGTTTGGTATGCCCACCTATGCAAGTTTTAGTGAGTTAGGTTGTTTGAAGAAAAGCACATGGCAGTGGCACCTATGATGTGACCGACATTCACGTCAAAGATGTACATTGAATCTCGCACTAGCCTGCTTTCAGCTATTCAGTCATGCAAGTCTGGCGGAACCCGTTTTGTTGAAGAAAACCACATGAAAACTGTCTCCTTTTCAGTTACACTGATTCCCGTTATATACTTTCATTGAAATGTTGCACACACCCAGTGTCGGCAACGCATTTAAAGTGCGGTTACATTTTTTTTGTGAAAGGTCTACGTGTAATCAGCGAAATAAAGCCAGTAAAACAGGTTCGCGTCAAATGGGTCAGCTGAGGAGAGCTGCACATGTAATGCCACATACCTAAGACACAACCTGTTCAGCCTATCGGCTAGTAATGCCGTGTCGCCATAAAAACCGTCCCTCATCATTGATATAGTGAGGGGATAGTGGACGACCCGATGTTACATGTAGGCGAGAAAGTTGACAAAGTCCTCAAACTGCCCTATTGATGTCAAACCGTCGCTATCATTACGACCCCTATATATCCAGCTACTAGCTCGACAACCTGGGTCAAATACACTTTCAACCTGCAGTGCTTGAGAATCGATGCACACCTACCTGGACTCATCACATTCATATGCCTGTATAACCTTACTCTAAAACCCTTCGGGGTAGCCGATTACCTAAGGCGCTAGTATACTCGGCTCGAAATTGCGGGCTAATCCCCGGCTCCGGAGATTTGAGTTTGAATGGAGGCAAGCTGCGAAGGCGCCCGTGTGCATCGTAGCGCACGTTAAAGATCCCCAGTGGGGCAAAATTCTCCGTACACCTCCACTACGGCGTCCTTGGGACGTAACCCACTCCCCCCAATTGGCTACAAAACTATCGTTAGTTTACCGCGTCTGTTCCTAGAAAATTCTTTTCCCGAACTTGTTAAAAAGACGCCTATTTTTTGCCACAGCGATCGGCCCATGTGGCTAACAATTATGTTACGTACCAGTGAGAGCAGACAGAAAAGTCAAATTATCAAGGTTGCACGAATGCCTTTCTTTTTTGTATAACTGACTACTTTACTGATCTTCCGATTTCACTACATTGAAGTGCCGCTCGTACGTAGCGGTACATGTTGGGGCCAGCAAGCTTTATTGAAGAGGGCCACATACCTCTTGGCCCATCTCCAGTGACGCAAATGCTCGTCACGGAAGTTCCTTGCAGATTGGTGCACAACTAGTTTGGTATGCCCATCTATGCAAGTTTTAGTGAGTTAGGTTGTTTGAAGAAAAGCACATGGCAGTGGCACCTATGATGTGACCGACATTCACGTCAAAGATGTACATTGAATCTCGCACTAGCCTGCTTTCAGCTATTCAGTCATGCAAGTCTGGCGGAACCCGTTTTGTTGAAGAAAACCACATGAAAACTGTCTCCTTTTCAGTTACACTGATTCCCGTTATATACTTTCATTGAAATGTTGCACACACCCAGTGTCGGCAACGCATTTAAAGTGCGGTTACATTGATTTTACGAAAGGTCCACATGTAATCAGCGAAATATAGCTAGTAAAACAGGTTCGCGTCAAATAGGTCAGCTGAGGAGAGCTGCACATGTAATGCCACATACGTAAGACACAACCTGTTCAGCCTATCGGCTAGTAATGCCGTGTCGCCATAAAAACAGTCCCTCATCATTGATATAGTGTGGGGATAGTGGACGACCCGATGTTACATGTAGGCGAGAAAGTTGACAAAGTCCTCAAACTGCCCTATTGATGTCAAACCGTCGCTATCATTACGACCCCTATATATCCAGCTACTAGCTCGACAACCTGTGTCAAATACACTTTCAACCTGCAGTGCTTGAGAATCGATACACACCTACCTGGACTCATCACATTCATATGCCTGTATAACCTTACTCTAACACCCTTCGGGGTAGCCGAGTACCTAAGGCGCTAGTATACTCGGCTCGAAATTGCGGGCTAATCCCCGGCTCCGGAGATTTGAGTTTGAATGGAGGCAAGCTGCGAAGGCGCCCGTGTGCATCGTAGCGCACGGTAAAGATCCCCAGTGGGGCAAAATTCTCCGTACACCTCCACTACGGCGTCCTTGGGACATAACCCACTCCCCCCAATTGGCTACAAAACTATCGTTAGTTTACCGCGTCTGTTCCTAGAAAATTCTTTTCCCGAACTTGTTAAAAAGACGCCTATTTTTTGCCACAGCGATCGGCCCATGTGGCTAACAATTATGTTACGTACCAGTGAGAGCAGACAGAATAGTCAAATTATCAAGGTTGCACGAATGCCTTTCTTTTTTGTATAACTGACTACTTTACTGATCTTCCGATTTCACTACATTGAAGTGCAGCTCGTACGTAGCGGTACATGTTGGGGCCAGCAAGCTTTATTGAAGAGGGCCACATACCTCTTGGCCCATCTCCAGTGACGCAAATGCTCGTCACGGAAGTTCCTTGCAGATTGGTGCACAACTAGTTTGGTATGCCCACCTATGCAAGTTTTAGTGAGTTAGGTTGTTTGAAGAAAAGCACATGGCAGTGGCACCTATGATGTGACCGACATTCACGTCAAAGATGTACATTGAATCTCGCGCTAGCCTGCTTTCAGCTATTCAGTCATGCAAGTCTGGCGGAACCCGTTTTGTTGAAGAAAACCACATGAAAACTGTCTCCTTTTCAGTTACACTGATTCCCGTTATATACTTTCATTGGAATGTTGCACACACCCAGTGTCGGCAACGCATTTAAAGTGCGGTTACATTGATTTTACGAAAGGTCCACATGTAATCAGCGAAATATAGCTAGTAAAACAGGTTCGCGTCAAATAGGTCAGCTGAGGAGAGCTGCACATGTAATGCCACATACCTAAGACACAACCTGTTCAGCCTATCGGCTAGTAATGC
Source organism: Dermacentor variabilis (assembly GCF_050947875.1). Taxonomy (NCBI): domain Eukaryota; kingdom Metazoa; phylum Arthropoda; class Arachnida; order Ixodida; family Ixodidae; genus Dermacentor; species Dermacentor variabilis. The sequence goes on from NC_134569.1 coordinate 192,420,431, forward strand.
CGTGTCGCCATAAAAACACTCCCTCATCATTGATATAGTGAGGGGAGAGTGGACGACCCGATGGTACATGTAGGCGAGAAAGTTGACAAAGTCCTCAAACTGCCACAATGATGTCAAACCGTCGCTATCATTACGACCCCCATATAACCAGCTACTAGCTCGACAACCTGGGTCAAATACAATTTGAACCTGCAGTGCTGGAGAATCGCAGAACACCTACCTGGACTCATCACATTCATATGCCTGTATAACCTTACTCTATCACCTTTCGGGGTAGCCGAGTAGCTAAGGCGCTAGTATACTCGGCTCGAAATTGCGGGCTAATCCTCGGCTCCGGAGATTTCAGTTTGAATGGAGGCAAGCTGCGAAGGCGCCCGTGTGCATCGTAGCGCACGTTAAAGATCCTCAGTTGGGCAAAATTCTCCACAGACCTCCTCTACGGCGTCCTTGGGACGTAACCCACTCCCCCCAATTGGCTATAAAACTATCGTTACTCTACCGCGTCTGTTCCTAGAAAATTCTTTTCCCGAACTTGTTAAAAAGACGCCTATTTTTTGCCACAGCGATCGGCCCATGTGACTAACAATTATCTTACGTACCAGTGAGAGCAGACAGAATAGTCAAATTATCAAGGTTGCACGAATGCCTTTCTTTTTTGTATAACTGACTACTTGACTGATCTTCCAATTTCACTACATTGAAGTGCGGCTCGTTCATAGCGGTACATGTTGGGGCCAGCAAGCTTTATTGAAGAGGGCCACATACCTCTTGGCCCATCTCCAGTGATGCAAATGCTCGTCACGGAAGTTCCTTGCAGATTGGTACACAACTAGTTTGGTATGCCCACCTATGCAACTTGTAGTGAGTTAGGTTGTTTGAAGAAAAGCACATGGCAGTGGCACCTATGATGTGACCGACATTCACGTCAAAGATGTACATTGCATCTCGCACTAGCCTGCTTTCAGCTATTCAGTCATGCAAGTCTGGCGGAACCCGTTTTGTTGAAGAAAACCACATGAAAACTGTCTCCTTTTCAGTTACACTGATTCCCGTTATATACTTTCATTGAAATGTGGCACACACCCAGTGTCGGCAACGCATTTAAAGTGCGGTTACATTTTTTTTGTGAAAGTTCTACGTGTAATCAGCGAAATATAGCCAGTAAAACAGGTTCGCGTCAAATGGGTCAGCTGAGGAGAGCCGCACATGCAATGCCACATACCTAGGAGAACACCTGTTCAGCCTATCGGCTAGTAATGCCGTTTCGCTATAAAAACAGCCCCTCATCATTGATATAGTGAGGGGATAGTGGACGACACGATGGTACATGTAGGCGAGAAAGTTGACAAAGCCCTCAAACTGCCATAATGATGTCAAACCGTCGCTATCATTACGACCCCCATATATCCAGCTACTAGCTCGACAACCTGGGTCAAATACACTTTCAACCTGCAGTGCTGGAGAATCGCAGCACACCTACCTGGACTCATCACATTCATATGCCTGTATAACCTTACTCTATCACCCTTCGGGGTAGCCGAGTAGCTAAGGTGCTAGTATACTCGGCTCGAAATTGCGGGCTTATCCCCGGCTCCGGAGATTTCAGTTTGAATGGAGGCAAGCTGCGAAGGCGCCCGTGTGCATCGTAGCGCACGTTAAAGATGCCCAGTTGGTCAAAATTCTCCGTAGACCTCCACTACGGCGTCCTTGGGACGTAACCCACTCCCCCAATTGGCTATAAAACTATCGTTACTTTACCGCGTCCGTTCCTAGAAAATTCTTTTCCCGAACTTCTTAAAAAGACGCCTATTTTTGCCACAGCGATCGGCCCATATGGCTGACAATTATCTTACGTACCAGTGAGAGCAGACAGAATAGTCAAATTATCAAGGTTGCACAAATGCCTTTCTTTTTTGTATAACTGACTACTTGACTGATCTTCCAATTTCACTACATTGAAGTGCGGCTCGTACGTAGCGGTACATGTTGGGGCCAGCAAGCTTTATTGAAGAGGGCCACATACCTCTTGGCCCATCTCCAGTGACGCAAATGCTCGTCACGGAAGTTCCTTGCAGATTGGTACACAACTAGTTTGGTATGCCCACTTATGCAAGTTTTAGTGAGCTAGGTTGTTTGAAGAAAAGCACATGGCAGTGGCACCTATGATGTGACCGACATTTACGTCAAAGATGTACATTGAATCTCGCACTAGCCTGCTTTCAGCTATTCAGTCATGCAAGTCTGGCGGAACCCGTTTTGTTGAAGAAAACCACATGAAAACTGTCTCCTTTTCAGTTACACTGATTCCCGTTATATGCTTTCATTGAAATGTGGCGCACACCCATCCTCGGCAACGCATTTAAAGTGCGGTTACATTTTTTTTTGTGACAGGTCCACATGTAATCAGCGAAATATAGCTAGTAAAATAGGTTCGCGTCAAATAGGTCAGCTGAGGAGAGCTGCACATGTAATGCCACATACCTAGGACACAACCTGTTCAGCCTATCGGCTAGTAATGCCGTGTCGCCATAAAAACAGTCCCTCATCATTGATATAGTGAGGGGAGAGTGGACGACCCTATGGTACATGTAGGCAAGAAAGTTGACAAAGTGCTCAAACTGCCACAATGATGTCAAACCGTCGCTATCGTTACGACCCCCATATATCCAGCTACTAGCTCGACAACCTGGGTCAAATACACTTTCAACCTGGAGTGCTGGAGAATCGCAGCACACCTACCTGGACTCATCACATTCATATGCCTGTATAACCTTACTCTATCACCCTTCGGGGTAGCCGAGAAGCTAAGGCGCTAGGATACTCGGCTCGAAATTGCGGGCTAATCCCCGGCTCCGGAGATTTCAGTTTGAATGGAGGCAAGCTGCGAAGGCGCCCGTGTGCATCGTAGCGCACGTTAAAGATCCCCAGTTGGGCAAAATTCTCCGTAGACCTCCACTACGGCGTCCTTGGGACGTAACCCACTCCCCCCAATTGGCTATAAAACAATCGTTACTTTACCGCGTCTGTTCCTAGAAAATTCTTTTCCCGAACTTGTTAAAAAAACGTCTATTTTTTGCCACAGCGATCGGCCCATGTGGCCAACAATTATCTTACGTACCAGTGAGAGCAGACAGAATAGTCAAATTATCAAGGTTGCACGAATGCCTTTCTTTTTTGTATGACTGACTACTTGACTGATCTTCCAATTTCAATACATTGAAGTGCGGCTCGTACATAGCGGTACATGTTGGGGCCAGCAAGCTTTATTGAAGAGGGGCACATACCTCTTGGCCCATCTCTAGTGACGCAAATGCTCGTCACTCAAAGAAGTTCCTTGCAGATTGGTAGACAACTAGTTTCGTATGCCCACCTATGCAAGTTTTAGTGAGTTAGGTTGTTTGATGAAAATCACATGGCAGTGGCACCTACGATGTGACCGACATTCACGTCAAAGATGTACATTGAATCTGGCACTAGCCTGCTTTCATCTATTCAGTCAAGCAAGTCTGACTGAGCCCATTTTGTTCAAGAAAACCACATGAAAACCGTCTCCTTTTCAGTTACACTGATTCCCGTTATATACTTTCATTGAATTGTGGCACACACGCAGCCTCGGCAAAGCATTTAAAGTGCGGTTACATTTTTTTCGTGAAAGGTCTACGTGTAATCAGCGAAATATAACCAGTAAAACAGGTTCGCGTCAAATGCGTCAGCTGAAGAGAGCTGCACATGCAATGCCACATAACTAGGACACAACATGTTCCGCCTATAGGCTAGTAATGCCGTTTCGCCATAAAAACAGCCCCTCATCATTGATATAGTGAGGGGATAATGGACAACCCGATGTTACATGTAGGCGAGAAAGTTGACAAAGTCCTCAAACTCCCTATTGATGTCAAACCGTCGCTATAGTTACGACCCCCAGATATCCAGCTACTGGCTCGACAACCTGGGCCAAATACACTTTCAACCTACAGAGCTGAAGAATCGCTGCACCCCTACCTGGACTCATCACATTCATATGCCTGTATAACCTTACTCTATCACCCTTCGGGTTACCGGAGTACCTAAGGCGCTAGTATACTCGGCTCGAAATTGCGGGCTAATCCCCGGCTCCGGAGATTTCAGTTTGAATGGCGGCAAGCTGCGAAGGCGCCCGTGTGCATCGTAGCGCACGTTAAAGATCCCCAGTGGGGCAAAATTCTCCGTAGACCTCCACTACGGCGTCCTTGGGACGTAACCCACTCCCCCCAATTGTCTACAAAACTATCGTTAGTTTACCGCGTCTGTTCCTAGAAAATTCTTTTCCCGAACTTGTTAAAAAGACGCCTATTTTTTGCCACAGCGATCGGCCCATGTGGCTAACAATTATGTTGCGTACCAGTGAGAGCAGACAGAATAGTCAAATTATCAAGGTTGCACGAATGCCTTTCTTTTTTGTATAACTGAGTACTTTACTGATCTTCCGATTTCACTACATTGAAGTGCGGCTCGTACGTAGCGGTACATGTTGGGGCCAGCAAGCTTTATTGAAGAGGGCCACATACCTCTTGGCCCATCTCCAGTGACGCAAATGCTCGTCACGGAAGTTCCTTGCAGATTGGTACACAACTAGTTTGGTATGCCCACTTATGCAAGTTTTTGTGAGCTAGGTTGTTTGAAGAAAAGCACATGGCAGTGGCACCTATGATGTGACCGACATTCACGTCAAAGATGTACATTGAATATCGCACTAGCCTGCTTTCAGCTATTCAGTCATGCAAGTCTGGCGGAACCCGTTTTGTTGAAGAAAACCACATGAAAACTGTCTCCTTTTCAGTTACACTGATTCCCGTTATATGCTTTCATTGAAATGTGGCGCACACCCATCCTCGGCAACGCATTTAAAGTGCGGTTACATTTTTTTTTTGTGACAGGTCCACATGTAATCAGCGAAATATAGCTAGTAAAATAGGTTCGCGTCAAATAGGTCAGCTGAGGAGAGCTGCACATGTAATGCCACATACCTAGGACATAACCTGTTCAGCCTATCGGCTAGTAATGCCGTGTCGCCACAAAAACAGTCCCTCATCATTGATATAGTGAGGGGAGAGTGGACGACCCGATGGTACATGTAGGCAAGAAAGTTGACAAAGTGCTCAAACTGCCACAATGATGTCAAACCGTAGCTATCGTTACGACCCCCATATATCCAGCTACTAGCTCGACAACCTGGGTCAAATACACTTTCGACCTGCAGTGCTGGAGAGTCGCAGAACACCTACCTGGACTCATCACATTCATATGCCTGTATAACCTTATTCTATCACCCTTCGGGGTAGCCGAGTAGCTAAGGCGCTAGTATACTCGGCTCGAAATTGCGGGCTAATCCCCGGCTCCGGAGATTTCAGTTTGAATGGAGGCAAGCTGCGAAGGCGCCCGTGTGCATCGTAGCGCACGTTAAAGATCCTCTGTTGGGCAAAATTCTCCGTAGACCTCCACTACGGCGTCCTTGGGACGTAACCCACTGCCCCCAATTGGCTATAAAACTATCGTTACTTTACCGCGTCTGTTCCTAGAAAATTCTTTTCCCGAACTTGTTAAAAGACGCCTATTTTTTGCCACAGCGATCGGCCCATGTGGCTAACAATTATCTTACGTACCAGTGAGAGCAGACAGAATAGTCAAATTATCAAGGTTGCACGAATGCCTTTCTTTTTTGTATAACTGACTACTTGACTGATCTTCCAATTTCACTACATTGAAGTGCGGCTCGTTCATAGCAGTACATGTTGGGGCCAGCAAGCTTTATTGAAGAGGGTCACATACCTCTTGGCCCGTCTCCAGTGACGCAAATGCTCGTCACGGAAGTTCCTTGCAGATTGGTACACAACTAGTTTGGTATGCCCACCTATGCAAGTTTTAGTGAGCTAGGTTGTTTGAAGAAAAGCACATGGCAGTGGCACCTATGATGTGACCGACATTCACGTCAAAGATGTAAATTTAATCTCGCACTAGCCTGCTTTCAGCTATTCAGTCATGCAAGTCTGGCGGAACCCGTTTTGTTGAAGAAAACCACATGAAAACTGTCTCCTTTTCAGTTACACTGATTCCCGTTATATGCTTTCATTGAAATGTGGCGCACACCCATCCTCGGCAACGCATTTAAAGTGCGGTTACATTTTTTTGTGACAGGTCCACATGTAATCAGCGAAATATAGCTAGTAAAATAGGTTCGCGTCAAATAGGTCAGCTGAGGAGAGCTGCACATGTAATGCCACATACCTAGGACACAACCTGTTCAGCCTATCGGCTAGTAATGCCGTGTCGCCATAAAAACAGTCCCTCATCATTGATATAGTGAGGGGAGAGTGGACGACCCGATGGTACATGTAGGCAAGAAAGTTGACAAAGTGCTCAAACTGCCACAATGAGGTCAAACCGTCGCTATCGTTACGACCCCGATATATCCAGCTACTAGCTCGACAACCTGGGTCAAATACACTTTCAACCTGCAGTGCTGGAGAATCGCAGCACACCTACCTGGACTCATCACATTCATATGCCTGTATAACCTTACTCTATCACCCTTCGGGGTAGCCGAGTAGCTAAGGCGCTAGTATACTCGGCTCGAAATTGCGGGCTAATCCCCGGCTCCGGAGATTTCAGTTTGAATGGAGGCAAGCTGCGAAGGCGCCCGTGTGCATCGTAGCGCACGTTAAAGATCCCCAGTTGGGCAAAATTCTCCGCAGACCTCCACTACGGCGTCCTTGGGACGTAACCCACTCCCCCCAATTGGCTATAAAACTATCGTTACTTTACCGCGTCTGTTCCTAGAAAATTCTTTTCCCGAACTTATTAAAAGACGCCTATTTTTTGCCACAGCGATCGGCCCATGTGGCTAACAATTATCTTACGTACCAGTGAGAGCAGACAGAATAGTCAAATTATCAAGGTTGCACGAATGCCTTTCTTTTTTGTATAACTGATTACTTGACTGATCTTCCAATTTCACTACATTGAAGTGCGGCTCGTTCATAGCGGTACATGTTGGGGCCAGCAAGCTTTATTGAAGAGGGCCACATACCTCTGGCCCATCTCCAGTGACGCAAATGCTCGTCACGGAAGTTCCTTGCAGATTGGTGCACAACTAGTTTGGTATGCCCATCTATGCAAGTTTTAGTGAGTTAGGTTGTTTGAAGAAAAGCACATGGCAGTGGCACCTATGATGTGACCGACATTCACGTCAAAGATGTACATTGAATCTCGCACTAGCCTGCTTTCAGCTATTCAGTCATGCAAGTCTGGCGGAACCCGTTTTGTTGAAGAAAACCACATGAAAACTGTCTCCTTTTCAGTTACACTGAATCCCGTTATATACTTTCATTGAAATGTGGCGCACACCCAGCCTCGGCAACGCATTTAAAGTGCGGTTACATTGATTTTACGAAAGGTCCACATGTAATCAGCGAAATATAGCTAGTAAAACAGGTTCGCGTCAAATAGGTCAGCTTAGGAGAGCTGCACATGTAATGCCACATACCTAGGACACAACCTGTTCAGCCTATCGGCTAGTAATGCCGTGTCGCCATAAAAACAGTCCCTCATCATTGATATAGTGAGGGGATAGTGGACGACCCGATGTTACATGTAGGCGAGAAAGTTGACAAAGTCCTCAAACTGCCCTATTGATGTCAAACCGTCGCTATCATTACGACCCCTATATATCCAGCTACTAGCTCGACAACCTGGGTCAAATACACTTTCAACCTGCAGTGCTTGAGAATCGATGCACACCTACCTGGACTCATCACATTCATATGCCTGTATAACCTTACTCTAACACCCTTCGGGGTAGCCGAGTACCTAAGGCGCTAGTATACTCGGCTCGAAATTGCGGGCTAATCCGCGGCTCCGCAGATTTGAGTTTGAATGGAGGCAAGCTGCAAGGCGCCCGTGTGCATCGTAGCGCACGTTAAATATCCCCAGTGGGGCAAAATTCTCCGTAGACCTCCACTACGGCGTCCTTGGGACGTAACCCACTCCGCTCAATTGGCTACAAAACTATCGTTAGTTTACCGCGTCTGTTCCTAGAAAATTCTTTTCCCGAACTTGTTAAAAGACGCCTATTTTTTGCCACAGCGATCGGCCCATGTGGCTAACAATTATCTTACGTACCAGTGAGAGCAGACAGAATAGTCAAATTATCAAGGTTGCACGAATGCCTTTTTTTTTGTATAACTGACTACTTTACTGATCTTCCGATTTCACTACATTTAAGTGCGGCTCGTACGTAGCGGTACATGTTGGGGCCAGCAAGCTTTATTGAAGAGGGCCACATACCTCTTGGCCCATCTCCAGTGACGCAAATGCTCGTCACGGAAGTTCCTTGCAGATTGGTACACAACTAGTTTGGTATGCCCACTTATGCAAGTTTTAGTGAGCTAGGTTGTTTGAAGAAAAGCACATGGCAGTGGCACCTATGATGTGACCGACATTCACGTCAAAGATGTACATTGAATATCGCACTAGCCTGCTTTCAGCTATTCAGTCATGCAAATCTGGCGGAACCCGTTTTGTTGAAGAAAACCACATGAAAACTGTCTCCTTTTCAGTTACACTGATTCCCGTTATATGCTTTCATTGAAATGTGGCGCACACCCATCCTCGGCAACGCATTTAAAGTGCGGTTACATTTTTTTTTTGTGACAGGTCCACATGTAATCAGCGAAATATAGCTAGTAAAAAAGGTTCGCGTCAAATAGGTCAGCTGAGGAGAGCTGCACATGTAATGCCACATACCTAGGACATAACCTGTTCAGCCTATCGGCTAGTAATGCCGTGTCGCCACAAAAACAGTCCCTCATCATTGATATAGTGAGGGGAGAGTGGACGACCCGATGGTACATGTAGGCAAGAAAGTTGACACAGTGCTCAAGCTGCCACAATGATGTCAAACCGTCGCTATCGTTACGACCCCCATATATCCAGCTACTAGCTCGACAACCTGGGTCAAATACACTTTCAACCTGCAATGCTGGAGAGTCGCAGAACACCTACCTGGACTCATCACATTCATATGCCTGTATAACCTTATTCTATCACCCTTCGGGGTAGCCGAGTAGCTAAGGCGCTAGTATACTCGGCTCGAAATTACGGGCTAATCCCCGGCTCCGGAGATTTCAGTTTGAATGGAGGCAAGCTGCGAAGGCGCCCGTGTGCATCGTAGCGCACGTTAAAGATCCTCTGTTGGGCAAAATTCTCCGTAGACCTCCACTACGGCCTCCTTGGGACGTAACCCACTGCCCCCAATTGGCTATAAAACTATCGTTACTTTACCGCGTCTGTTCCTAGAAAATTCTTTTCCCGAACTTGTTAAAAGACGCCTATTTTTTTGGCACAGCGATCGGCCCATGTGGCTAACAATTATCTTACGTACCAGTGAGAGCAGACAGAATAGTCAAATTATCAAGGTTTCACGAATGCCTTTCTTTTTTGTATAACTGACTACTTGACTGATCTTCCAATTTCACTACATTGAAGTGCGGCTCGTTCATAGCAGTACATGTTGGGGCCAGCAAGCTTTATTGAAGAGGGTCACATACCTCTTGGCCCATCTCCAGTGACGCAAATGCTCGTCAAGGAAGTTCCTTGCAGATTGGTACACAACTAGTTTGGTATGCCCACCTATGCAAGTTTTAGTGAGCTAGGTTGTTTGAAGAAAAGCACATGGCAGTGGCACCTATGATGTGACCGACATTCACGTCAAAGATGTAAATTTAATCTCGCACTAGCCTGCTTTCAGCTATTCAGTCATGCAAGTCTGGCGGAACCCGTTTTGTTGAAGAAAACCACATGAAAACTGTCTCCTTTTCAGTTACACTGATTCCCGTTATATGCTTTCATTGAAATGTGGCGCACACCCATCCTCGGCAACGCATTTAAAGTGCGGTTACATTTTTTTTGTGACAGGTCCACATGTAATCAGCGAAATATAGCTAGTAAAATAGGTTCGCGTCAAATAGGTCAGCTGAGGAGAGCTGCACATGTAATGCCACATACCTAGGACACAACCTGTTCAGCCTATCGGCTAGTAATGCCGTGTCGCCATAAAAACAGTTCCTCATCATTGATATAGTGAGGGGAGAGTGGACGACCCGATGGTACATGTAGGCAAGAAAGTTGACAAAGTGCTCAAACTGCCACAATGATGTCAAACCGTCGCTATCGTTACGACCCCCATATATCCAGCTACTAGCTCGACAACCTGGGTCAAATGCACTTTCAACCTGCAGTGCTGGAGAATCGCAGCACACCTACCTGGACTCATCACATTCATATGCCTGTATAACCTTACTCTATCACCCTTCGGGGTAGCCGAGTAGCTAAGGCGCTAGTATACTCGGCTCGAAATTGCGGGCTAATCCCCGGCTCCGGAGATTTCAGTTTGAATGGAGGCAAGCTGCGAAGGCGCCCGTGTGCATCGTAGCGCACGTTAAAGATCCCCAGTTGGGCAAAATTCTCCGTAGACCTCCACTACGGCGTCCTTGGGACGTAACCCACTCCCCCCAATTGGCTATAAAACTATCGTTACTTTACCGCGTCTGTTCCTAGAAAATTCTTTTCCCGAACTTGTTAAAAGACGCCTATTTTTTGCCACAGCGATCGGCCCATGTGGCTAACAATTATCTTACGTACCAGTGAGAGCAGACAGAATAGTCAAATTATCAAGGTTGCACGAATGCCTTTCTTTTTTGTATAACTGACTACTTTACTGATCTTCCGATTTCACTACATTGAAGTGCGGCTCGTACGTAGCGGTACATGTTGGGGCCAGCAAGCTTTATTGAAGAGGGCCACATACCTCTTGGCCCATATCCAGTGACGCAAATGCTCGTCACGGAAGTTCCTTGCAGATTGGTACACAACTAGTTTGGTATGCCCACTTATGCAAGTTTTAGTGAGCTAGGTTGTTTGAAGAAAAGCACATGGCAGTGGCACCTATGATGTGACCGACATTCACGTCAAAGATGTACATTGAATATCGCACTAGCCTGCTTTCAGCTATTCAGTCATGCAAGTCTGGCGGAACCCGTTTTGTTGAAGAAAACCACATGAAAACTGTCTCCTTTTCAGTTACACTGATTCCCGTTATATGCTTTCATTGAAATGTGGCGCACACCCATCCTCGGCAACGCATTTAAAGTGCGGTTACATTTTTTTTTTTTGTGACAGGTCCACATGTAATCAGCGAAATATAGCTAGTAAAAAAGGTTCGCGTCAAATAGGTCAGCTGAGGAGAGCTGCACATGTAATGCCACATACCTAGGACATAACCTGTTCAGCCTATCGGCTAGTAATGCCGTGTCGCCACAAAAACAGTCCCTCATCATTGATATAATGAGGGGAGAGTGGACGACCCGATGGTACATGTAGGCAAGAAAGTTGACAAAGTGCTCAAACTGCCACAATGATGTCAAACCGTCGCTATCTTTACGACCCCCATATATCCAGCTACTAGCTCGACAACCTGGGTCAAATACACTTTCAACCTGCAATGCTGGAGAGTCGCAGAACACCTACCTGGACTCATCACATTCATATGCCTGTATAACCTTATTCTATCACCCTTCGGGGTAGTCGAGTAGCTTAGGCGCTAGTATACTCGGCTCGAAATTACGGGCTAATCCCCGGCTCCGGAGATTTCAGTTTGAATGGAGGCAAGCTGCGAAGGCGCTCGTGTGCATCGTAGCGCACGTTAAAGATCCTCTGTTGGGCAAAATTCTCCGTAGACCTCCACTACGGCGTCCTTGGGACGTAACCCACTGCCCCCAATTGGCTATAAAACTATCGTTACTTTACCGCGTCTGTTCCTAGAAAATTCTTTTCCCGAACTTGTTAAAAGACGCCTATTTTTTGCCACAGCGATCGGCCCATGTGGCTAACAATTATCTTACGTACCAGTGAGAGCAGACAGAATAGTCAAATTATCAAGGTTGCACGAATGCCTTTCTTTTTTGTATAACTGACTACTTGACTGATCTTCCAATTTCACTACATTGAAGTGCGGCTCGTTCATAGCAGTACATGTTGGGGCCAGCAAGCTTTATTGAAGAGGGTCACATACCTCTTGGCCCATCTCCAGTGACGCAAATGCTCGTCAAGGAAGTTCCTTGCAGATTGGTACACAACTAGTTTGGTATGCCCACCTATGCAAGTTTTAGTGAGCTAGGTTGTTTGAAGAAAAGCACATGGCAGTGGCACCTATGATGTGACCGACATTCACGTCAAAGATGTAAATTTAATCTCGCACTAGCCTGCTTTCAGCTATTCAGTCATGCAAGTCTGGCGAAACCCGTTTTGTTGAAGAAAACCACATGAAAACTGTCTCCTTTTCAGTTACACTGATTCCCGTTATATGCTTTCATTGAAATGTGGCGCACACCCATCCTCGGCAACGCATTTAAAGTGCGGTTACATTTTTTTTGTGACAGGTCCACATGTAATCAGCGAAATATAGCTAGTAAAATAGGTTCGCGTCAAATAGGTCAGCTGAGGAGAGCTGCACATGTAATGCCACATACCTAGGACACAACCTGTTCAGCCTATCGGCTAGTAATGCCGTGTCGCCATAAAAACAGTCCCTCATCATTGATATAGTGAGGGGAGAGTGGACGACCCGATGGTACATGTAGGCAAGAAAGTTGACAAAGTGCTCAAACTGCCACAATGATGTCAAACCGTCGCTATCGTTACGACCCCCATATATCCAGCTACTAGCTCGACAACCTGGGTCAAATACACTTTCAACCTGCAGTGCTGGAGAATCGCAGCACACCTACCTGGACTCATCACATTCATATGCCTGTATAACCTTACTCTATCACCCTTCGGGGTAGCCGAGTAGCTAAGGCGCTAGTATACTCGGCTCGAAATTGCGGGCTAATCCCCGGCTCCGGAGATTTCAGTTTGAATGGAGGCAAGCTGCGAAGGCGCCCGTGTGCATCGTAGCGCACGTTAAAGATCCCCAGTTGGGCAAAATTCTCCGTAGACCTCCACTACGGCGTCCTTGGGACGTAACCCACTCCCCCCAATTGGCTATAAAACTATCGTTACTTTACCGCGTCTGTTCCTAGAAAATTCTTTTCCCGAACTTATTAAAAAGACGCCTATTTTTTGCCACAGCGATCGGCCCATGTGGCTAACAATTATCTTACGTACCAGTGAGAGCAGACAGAATAGTCAAATTATCAAGGTTGCACGAATGCCTTTCTTTTTTGTATAACTGACTACTTGACTGATCTTCCAATTTCACTACATTGAAGTGCGGCTCGTTCATAGCGGTACATGTTGGGGCCAGCAAGCTTTATTGAAGAGGGCCACATACCTCTTGGCCCATCTCCAGTGACGCAAATGCTCGTCACGGAAGTTCCTTGCAGATTGGTGCACAACTAGTTTGGTATGCCCATCTATGCAAGTTTTAGTGAGTTAGGTTGTTTGAAGAAAAGCACATGGCAGTGGCACCTATGATGTGACCGACATTCACGTCAAAGATGTACATTGAATCTCGCACTAGCCTGCTTTCAGCTATTCAGTCATGCAAGTCTGGCGGAACCCGTTTTGTTGAAGAAAACCACATGAAAACTGTCTCCTTTTCAGTTACACTGATTCCCGTTATATACTTTCATTGAAATGTGGCGCACACCCAGCCTCGGCAACGCATTTAAAGTGCGGTTACATTGATTTTACGAAAGGTCCACATGTAATCAGCGAAATATAGCTAGTAAAACAGGTTCGCGTCAAATAGGTCAGCTGAGGAGAGCTGCACATGTAATGCCACATACCTAGGACACAACCTGTTCAGCCTATCGGCTAGTAATGCCGTGTCGCCATAAAAACAGTCCCTCATCATTGATATAGTGAGGGGATAGTGGACGACCCGATGTTACATGTAGGCGAGAAAGTTGACAAAGTCCTCAAACTGCCCTATTGATGTCAAACCGTCGCTATCATTACGACCCCTATATATCCAGCTACTAGCTCGACAACCTGGGTCAAATACACTTTCAACCTGCAGTGCTTGAGAATCGATGCACACCTACCTGGACTCATCACATTCATATGCCTGTATAACCTTATTCTATCACCCTTCGGGGTAGCCGAGTAGCTAAGGCGCTAGTATACTCGGCTCGAAATTACGGGCTAATCCCCGGCTCCGGAGATTTCAGTTTGAATGGAGGCAAGCTGCGAAGGCGCCCGTGTGCATCGTATCGCACGTTAAAGATCCTCTGTTGGGCAAAATTCACCGTAGACCTCCACTACGGCGTCCTTGGGACGTAACCCACTGCCCCCAATTGGCTATAAAACTATCGTTACTTTACCGCGTCTGTTCCTAGAAAATTCTTTTCCCGAACTTGTTAAAAGACGCCTATTTTTTGCCACAGCGATCGGCCCATGTGGCTAACAATTATCTTACGTACCAGTGAGAGCAGACAGAATAGTCAAATTATCAAGGTTGCACGAATGCCTTTCTTTTTTGTATAACTGACTACTTGACTGATCTTCCAATTTCACTACATTGAAGTGCGGCTCGTTCATAGCAGTACATGTTGGGGCCAGCAAGCTTTATTGAAGAGGGCCACATACCTCTTGGCCCATCTCCAGTGACGCAAATGCTCGTCACGGAAGTTCCTTGCAGATTGGTACACAACTAGTTTGGTATGCCCACTTATGCAAGTTTTAGTGAGCTAGGTTGTTTGAAGAAAAGCACATGGCAGTGGCACCTATGATGTGACCGACATTCACGTCAAAGATGTACATTGAATATCGCACTAGCCTGCTTTCAGCTATTCAGTCATGCAAGTCTGGCGGAACCCGTTTTGTTGAAGAAAACCACATGAAAACTGTCTCCTTTTCAGTTACACTGATTCCCGTTATATGCTTTCATTGAAATGTGGCGCACACCCATCCTCGGCAACGCATTTAAAGTGCGGTTACATTTTTTTTTTGTGACAGGTCCACATGTAATCAGCGAAATATAGCTAGTAAAAAAGGTTCGCGTCAAATAGGTCAGCTGAGGAGAGCTGCACATGTAATGCCACATACCTAGGACATAACCTGTTCAGCCTATCGGCTAGTAATGCCGTGTCGCCACAAAAACAGTCCCTCATCATTGATATAGTGAGGGGAGAGTGGACGACCCGATGGTACATGTAGGCAAGAAAGTTGACAAAGTGCTCAAACTGCCACAATGATGTCAAACCGTCGCTATCGTTACGACCCCCATATATCCAGCTACTAGCTCGACAACCTGGGTCAAATACACTTTCAACCTGCAGTGCTGGAGAGTCGCAGAACACCTACCTGGACTCATCACATTCATATGCCTGTATAACCTTATTCTATCACCCTTCGGGGTAGCCGAGTAGCTAAGGCGCTAGTATACTCGGCTCGAAATTGCGGGCTAATCCCCGGCTCCGGAGATTTCAGTTTGAATGGAGGCAAGCTGCGAAGGCGCCCGTGTGCATCGTAGCGCACGTTAAAGATCCCCAGTTGGGCAAAATTCTCCGTAGACCTCCACTACGGCGTCCTTGGGACGTAACCCACTCCCCCCAATTGGCTATAAAACTATCGTTACTTTACCGCGTCTGTTCCTAGAAAATTCTTTTCCCGAACTTATTAAAAAGACGCCTATTTTTTGCCACAGCGATCGGCCCATGTGGCTAACAATTATCTTACGTACCAGTGAGAGCAGACAGAATAGTCAAATTATCAAGGTTGCACGAATGCCTTTCTTTTTTGTATAACTGACTACTTGACTGATCTTCCAATTTCACTACATTGAAGTGCGGCTCGTTCATAGCGGTACATGTTGGGGCCAGCAAGCTTTATTGAAGAGGGCCACATACCTCTTGGCCCATCTCCAGTGACGCAAATGCTCGTCACGGAAGTTCCTTGCAGATTGGTGCACAACTAGTTTGGTATGCCCATCTATGCAAGTTTTAGTGAGTTAGGTTGTTTGAAGAAAAGCACATGGCAGTGGCACCTATGATGTGACCGACATTCACTTCAAAGATGTACATTGAATCTCGCACTAGCCTGCTTTCAGCTATTCAGTCATGCAAGTCTGGCAGAACCCGTTTTGTTGAAGAAAACCACATGAAAACTGTCTCCTTTTCAGTTACACTGATTCCCGTTATATGCTTTCATTGAAATGTGGCGCACACCCATCCTCGGCAACGCATTTAAAGTGCGGTTACATTTTTTTTGTGACAGGTCCACATGTAATCAGCGAAATATAGCTAGTAAAATAGGTTCGCGTCAAATAGGTCAGCTGAGGAGAGCTGCACATGTAATGCCACATACCTAGGACACAACCTGTTCAGCCTATCGGCTAGTAATGCCGTGTCGGCATAAAAACAGTCCCTCGTCATTGATATAGTGAGGGGAGAGTGGACGACCCGATGGTACATGTAGGCAAGAAAGTTGACAAAGTGCTCAAACTGCCACAATGATGTCAAACCGTCGCTATCGTTACGACCCCCATATATCCAGCTACTAGCTCGACAACCTGGGTCAAATACACTTTCAACCTGCAGTGCTGGAGAGTCGCAGAACACCTACCTGGACTCATCACATTCATATGCCTGTATAACCTTATTCTATCACCCTTCGGGGTAGCCGAGTAGCTAAGGCGCTAGTATACTCGGCTCGAAATTGCGGGCTAATCCCCGGCTCCGGAGATTTCAGTTTGAATGGAGGCAAGCTGCGAAGGCGCCCGTGTGCATCGTAGCGCACGTTAAAGATCCCCAGTTGGGCAAAATTCTCCGTAGACCTCCACTACGGCGTCCTTGGGACGTAACCCACTCCCCCCAATTGGCTATAAAACTATCGTTACTTTACCGCGTCTGTTCCTAGAAAATTCTTTTCCCGAACTTATTAAAAAGACGCCTATTTTTTGCCACAGCGATCGGCCCATGTGGCTAACAATTATCTTACGTACCAGTGAGAGCAGACAGAATAGTCAAATTATCAAGGTTGCACGAATGCCTTTCTTTTTTGTATAACTGACTACTTGACTGATCTTCCAATTTCACTACATTGAAGTGCGGCTCGTTCATAGCGGTACATGTTGGGGCCAGCAAGCTTTATTGAAGAGGGCCACATACCTCTTGGCCCATCTCCAGTGACGCAAATGCTCGTCACGGAAGTTCCTTGCAGATTGGTGCACAACTAGTTTGGTATGCCCATCTATGCAAGTTTTAGTGAGTTAGGTTGTTTGAAGAAAAGCACATGGCAGTGGCACCTATGATGTGACCGACATTCACTTCAAAGATGTACATTGAATCTCGCACTAGCCTGCTTTCAGCTATTCAGTCATGCAAGTCTGGCAGAACCCGTTTTGTTGAAGAAAACCACATGAAAACTGTCTCCTTTTCAGTTACACTGATTCCCGTTATATGCTTTCATTGAAATGTGGCGCACACCCATCCTCGGCAACGCATTTAAAGTGCGGTTACATTTTTTTTGTGACAGGTCCACATGTAATCAGCGAAATATAGCTAGTAAAATAGGTTCGCGTCAAATAGGTCAGCTGAGGAGAGCTGCACATGTAATGCCACATACCTAGGACACAACCTGTTCAGCCTATCGGCTAGTAATGCCGTGTCGGCATAAAAACAGTCCCTCGTCATTGATATAGTGAGGGGAGAGTGGACGACCCGATGGTACATGTAGGCAAGAAAGTTGACAAAGTGCTCAAACTGCCACAATGATGTCAAACCGTCGCTATCGTTACGACCCCCATATATCCAGCTACTAGCTCGACAACCTGGGTCAAATACACTTTCAACCTGCAGTGCTGGAGAATCGCAGCACACCTACCTGGACTCATCACATTCATATGCCTGTATAACCTTACTCTATCACCCTTCGGGGTAGCCGAGTAGCTAAGGCGCTAGTATACTCGGCTCGAAATTGCGGGCTAATCCCCGGCTCCGGAGATTTCAGTTTGAATGGAGGCAAGCTGCGAAGGCGCCCGTGTGCATCGTAGCGCACGTTAAAGATCCTCTGTTGGGCAAAATTCTCCGTAGACCTCCACTACGGCGTCCTTGGGACGTAACCCACTGCCCCCAATTGGCTATAAAACTATCGTTACTTTACCGCGTCTGTTCCTAGAAAATTCTTTTCCCGAACTTGTTAAAAGACGCCTATTTTTTGCCACAGCGATCGGCCCATGTGGCTAACAATTATCTTACGTACCAGTGAGAGCAGACAGAATAGTCAAATTATCAAGGTTGCACGAATGCCTTTCTTTTTTGTATAACTGACTACTTTACTGATCTTCCGATTTCACTACATTGAAGTGCGGCTCGTACGTAGCGGTACATGTTGGGGCCAGCAAGCTTTATTGAAGAGGGCCACATACCTCTTGGCCCATATCCAGTGACGCAAATGCTCGTCACGGAAGTTCCTTGCAGATTGGTACACAACTAGTTTGGTATGCACACTTATGCAAGTTTTAGTGAGCTAGGTTGTTTGAAGAAAAGCACATGGCAGTGGCACCTATGATGTGACCGACATTCACGTCAAAGATGTACATTGAATATCGCACTAGCCTGCTTTCAGCTATTCAGTCATGCAAGTCTGGCGGAACCCGTTTTGTTGAAGAAAACCACATGAAAACTGTCTCCTTTTCAGTTACACTGATTCCCGTTATATGCTTTCATTGAAATGTGGCGCACACCCATCCTCGGCAACGCATTTAAAGTGCGGTTACATTTTTTTTTGTGACAGGTCCACATGTAATCAGCGAAATATAGCTAGTAAAATAGGTTCGCGTCAAATACGTCAGCTGAGGAGAGCTGCGCATGTAATGCCACATACCTAGGACACAACCTGTTCAGCCTATCGGCTAGTAATGCCGTGTCGCCATAAAAACAGTCCCTCATCATTGATATAGTGAGGGGAGAGTGGACGACCCGATGGTACATGTAGGCAGGAAAGTTGACAAAGTGCTCAAACTGCCACAATGATGTCAAACCGTCGCTATCGTTACGACCCCCATATATCCAGCTACTAGCTCGACAACCTGGGTCAAATACACTTTCAACCTGCAGTGCTGGAGAGTCGCAGAACACCTACCTGGACTCATCACATTCATATGCCTGTATAACCTTATTCTATCACCCTTCGGGGTAGCCGAGTAGCTAAGGCGCTAGTATACTCGGCTCGAAATTGCGGGCTAATCCCCGGCTCCGGAGATTTCAGTTTGAATGGAGGCAAGCTGCGAAGGCGCCCGTGTGCATCGTAGCGCACGTTAAAGATCCTCTGTTGGGCAAAATTCTCCGTAGACCTCCACTACGGCGTCCTTGGGACGTAACCCACTGCCCCCAATTGGCTATAAAACTATCGTTACTTTACCGCGTCTGTTCCTAGAAAATTCTTTTCCCGAACTTGTTAAAAGACGCCTATTTTTTGCCACAGCGATCGGCCCATGTGGCTAACAATTATCTTACGTACCAGTGAGAGCAGACAGAATAGTCAAATTATCAAGGTTGCACGATTGCCTTTCTTTTTTGTATAACTGACTACTTGACTGATCTTCCAATTTCACTACATTGAAGTGCGGCTCGTTCATAGCGGTACATGTTGGGGCCAGCAAGCTTTATTGAAGAGGGCCACATACCTCTTGGCCCATCTCCAGTGACGCAAATGCTCGTCACGGAAGTTCCTTGCAGATTGGTACACAACTAGTTTGGTATGCCCACCTATGCAAGTTTTAGTGAGTTAGGTTGTTTGAAGAAAAGCACATGGCAGTGGCACCTATGATGTGACCGACATTCACGTCAAAGATGTACATTGAATCTCGCACTAGCCTGCTTTCAGCTATTCAGTCATGCAAGTCTGGCGGAACCCGTTTTGTTGAAGAAAACCACATGAAAACTGTCTCCTTTTCAGTTACACTGATTCCCGTTATATACTTTCATTGAAATGTTGCACACACCCAGTGTCGGCAACGCATTTAAAGTGCGGTTACATTTTTTTTGTGAAAGGTCTACGTGTAATCAGCGAAATAAAGCCAGTAAAACAGGTTCGCGTCAAATGGGTCAGCTGAGGAGAGCTGCACATGTAATGCCACATACCTAAGACACAACCTGTTCAGCCTATCGGCTAGTAATGCCGTGTCGCCATAAAAACCGTCCCTCATCATTGATATAGTGAGGGGATAGTGGACGACCCGATGTTACATGTAGGCGAGAAAGTTGACAAAGTCCTCAAACTGCCCTATTGATGTCAAACCGTCGCTATCATTACGACCCCTATATATCCAGCTACTAGCTCGACAACCTGGGTCAAATACACTTTCAACCTGCAGTGCTTGAGAATCGATGCACACCTACCTGGACTCATCACATTCATATGCCTGTATAACCTTACTCTAAAACCCTTCGGGGTAGCCGATTACCTAAGGCGCTAGTATACTCGGCTCGAAATTGCGGGCTAATCCCCGGCTCCGGAGATTTGAGTTTGAATGGAGGCAAGCTGCGAAGGCGCCCGTGTGCATCGTAGCGCACGTTAAAGATCCCCAGTGGGGCAAAATTCTCCGTACACCTCCACTACGGCGTCCTTGGGACGTAACCCACTCCCCCCAATTGGCTACAAAACTATCGTTAGTTTACCGCGTCTGTTCCTAGAAAATTCTTTTCCCGAACTTGTTAAAAAGACGCCTATTTTTTGCCACAGCGATCGGCCCATGTGGCTAACAATTATGTTACGTACCAGTGAGAGCAGACAGAAAAGTCAAATTATCAAGGTTGCACGAATGCCTTTCTTTTTTGTATAACTGACTACTTTACTGATCTTCCGATTTCACTACATTGAAGTGCCGCTCGTACGTAGCGGTACATGTTGGGGCCAGCAAGCTTTATTGAAGAGGGCCACATACCTCTTGGCCCATCTCCAGTGACGCAAATGCTCGTCACGGAAGTTCCTTGCAGATTGGTGCACAACTAGTTTGGTATGCCCATCTATGCAAGTTTTAGTGAGTTAGGTTGTTTGAAGAAAAGCACATGGCAGTGGCACCTATGATGTGACCGACATTCACGTCAAAGATGTACATTGAATCTCGCACTAGCCTGCTTTCAGCTATTCAGTCATGCAAGTCTGGCGGAACCCGTTTTGTTGAAGAAAACCACATGAAAACTGTCTCCTTTTCAGTTACACTGATTCCCGTTATATACTTTCATTGAAATGTTGCACACACCCAGTGTCGGCAACGCATTTAAAGTGCGGTTACATTGATTTTACGAAAGGTCCACATGTAATCAGCGAAATATAGCTAGTAAAACAGGTTCGCGTCAAATAGGTCAGCTGAGGAGAGCTGCACATGTAATGCCACATACGTAAGACACAACCTGTTCAGCCTATCGGCTAGTAATGCCGTGTCGCCATAAAAACAGTCCCTCATCATTGATATAGTGTGGGGATAGTGGACGACCCGATGTTACATGTAGGCGAGAAAGTTGACAAAGTCCTCAAACTGCCCTATTGATGTCAAACCGTCGCTATCATTACGACCCCTATATATCCAGCTACTAGCTCGACAACCTGTGTCAAATACACTTTCAACCTGCAGTGCTTGAGAATCGATACACACCTACCTGGACTCATCACATTCATATGCCTGTATAACCTTACTCTAACACCCTTCGGGGTAGCCGAGTACCTAAGGCGCTAGTATACTCGGCTCGAAATTGCGGGCTAATCCCCGGCTCCGGAGATTTGAGTTTGAATGGAGGCAAGCTGCGAAGGCGCCCGTGTGCATCGTAGCGCACGGTAAAGATCCCCAGTGGGGCAAAATTCTCCGTACACCTCCACTACGGCGTCCTTGGGACATAACCCACTCCCCCCAATTGGCTACAAAACTATCGTTAGTTTACCGCGTCTGTTCCTAGAAAATTCTTTTCCCGAACTTGTTAAAAAGACGCCTATTTTTTGCCACAGCGATCGGCCCATGTGGCTAACAATTATGTTACGTACCAGGGAGAGCAGACAGAATAGTCAAATTATCAAGGTTGCACGAATGCCTTTCTTTTTTGTATAACTGACTACTTTACTGATCTTCCGATTTCACTACATTGAAGTGCAGCTCGTACGTAGCGGTACATGTTGGGGCCAGCAAGCTTTATTGAAGAGGGCCACATACCTCTTGGCCCATCTCCAGTGACGCAAATGCTCGTCACGGAAGTTCCTTGCAGATTGGTGCACAACTAGTTTGGTATGCCCACCTATGCAAGTTTTAGTGAGTTAGGTTGTTTGAAGAAAAGCACATGGCAGTGGCACCTATGATGTGACCGACATTCACGTCAAAGATGTACATTGAATCTCGCGCTAGCCTGCTTTCAGCTATTCAGTCATGCAAGTCTGGCGGAACCCGTTTTGTTGAAGAAAACCACATGAAAACTGTCTCCTTTTCAGTTACACTGATTCCCGTTATATACTTTCATTGGAATGTTGCACACACCCAGTGTCGGCAACGCATTTAAAGTGCGGTTACATTGATTTTACGAAAGGTCCACATGTAATCAGCGAAATATAGCTAGTAAAACAGGTTCGCGTCAAATAGGTCAGCTGAGGAGAGCTGCACATGTAATGCCACATACCTAAGACACAACCTGTTCAGCCTATCGGCTAGTAATGCCGTGTCGCCATAAAAACACTCCCTCATCATTGATATAGTGAGGGGAGAGTGGACGACCCGATGGTACATGTAGGCGAGAAAGTTGACAAAGTCCTCAAACTGCCACAATGATGTCAAACCGTCGCTATCATTACGACCCCCATATAACCAGCTACTAGCTCGACAACCTGGGTCAAATACAATTTGAACCTGCAGTGCTGGAGAATCGCAGAACACCTACCTGGACTCATCACATTCATATGCCTGTATAACCTTACTCTATCACCTTTCGGTGTAGCCGAGTAGCTAAGGCGCTAGTATACTCGGCTCGAAATTGCGGGCTAATCCTCGGCTCCGGAGATTTCAGTTTGAATGGAGGCAAGCTGCGAAGGCGCCCGTGTGCATCGTAGCGCACGTTAAAGATCCTCAGTTGGGCAAAATTCTCCACAGACCTCCTCTACGGCGTCCTTGGGACGTAACCCACTCCCCCCAATTGGCTATAAAACTATCGTTACTCTACCGCGTCTGTTCCTAGAAAATTCTTTTCCCGAACTTGTTAAAAAGACGCCTATTTTTTGCCACAGCGATCGGCCCATGTGACTAACAATTATCTTACGTACCAGTGAGAGCAGACAGAATA
Source organism: Dermacentor variabilis (assembly GCF_050947875.1). NCBI lineage: Eukaryota > Metazoa > Arthropoda > Arachnida > Ixodida > Ixodidae > Dermacentor > Dermacentor variabilis. The sequence continues at coordinate 192,443,731 of NC_134569.1, forward strand.
GTCAAATTATCAAGGTTGCACGAATGCCTTTCTTTTTTGTATAACTGACTACTTGACTGATCTTCCAATTTCACTACATTGAAGTGCGGCTCGTTCATAGCGGTACATGTTGGGGCCAGCAAGCTTTATTGAAGAGGGCCACATACCTCTTGGCCCATCTCCAGTGATGCAAATGCTCGTCACGGAAGTTCCTTGCAGATTGGTACACAACTAGTTTGGTATGCCCACCTATGCAACTTGTAGTGAGTTAGGTTGTTTGAAGAAAAGCACATGGCAGTGGCACCTATGATGTGACCGACATTCACGTCAAAGATGTACATTGCATCTCGCACTAGCCTGCTTTCAGCTATTCAGTCATGCAAGTCTGGCGGAACCCGTTTTGTTGAAGAAAACCACATGAAAACTGTCTCCTTTTCAGTTACACTGATTCCCGTTATATACTTTCATTGAAATGTGGCACACACCCAGTGTCGGCAACGCATTTAAAGTGCGGTTACATTTTTTTTGTGAAAGTTCTACGTGTAATCAGCGAAATATAGCCAGTAAAACAGGTTCGCGTCAAATGGGTCAGCTGAGGAGAGCCGCACATGCAATGCCACATACCTAGGAGAACACCTGTTCAGCCTATCGGCTAGTAATGCCGTTTCGCTATAAAAACAGCCCCTCATCATTGATATAGTGAGGGGATAGTGGACGACACGATGGTACATGTAGGCGAGAAAGTTGACAAAGCCCTCAAACTGCCATAATGATGTCAAACCGTCGCTATCATTACGACCCCCATATATCCAGCTACTAGCTCGACAACCTGGGTCAAATACACTTTCAACCTGCAGTGCTGGAGAATCGCAGCACACCTACCTGGACTCATCACATTCATATGCCTGTATAACCTTACTCTATCACCCTTCGGGGTAGCCGAGTAGCTAAGGTGCTAGTATACTCGGCTCGAAATTGCGGGCTTATCCCCGGCTCCGGAGATTTCAGTTTGAATGGAGGCAAGCTGCGAAGGCGCCCGTGTGCATCGTAGCGCACGTTAAAGATGCCCAGTTGGTCAAAATTCTCCGTAGACCTCCACTACGGCGTCCTTGGGACGTAACCCACTCCCCCCAATTGGCTATAAAACTATCGTTACTTTACCGCGTCCGTTCCTAGAAAATTCTTTTCCCGAACTTCTTAAAAAGACGCCTATTTTTGCCACAGCGATCGGCCCATATGGCTGACAATTATCTTACGTACCAGTGAGAGCAGACAGAATAGTCAAATTATCAAGGTTGCACAAATGCCTTTCTTTTTTGTATAACTGACTACTTGACTGATCTTCCAATTTCACTACATTGAAGTGCGGCTCGTTCATAGCGGTACATGTTGGGGCCAGCAAGCTTTATTGAAGAGGGCCACATACCTCTTGACCCATCTCCAGTGACGCAAATGCTCGTCACGGAAGTTCCTTGCAGATTGGTGCACAACTAGTTTGGTATGCCCATCTATGCAAGTTTTAGTGAGTTAGGTTGTTTGAAGTAAAGCACATGGCAGTGGCACCTATGATGTGACCGACATTCACGTCAAAGATGTACATTGAATCTCGCACTAGCCTGCTTTCAGCTATTCAGTAAATGCAAGTCTGGTGGAACCCGTTTTGTTGAAGAAAACCACATGAAAACTGTCTCCTTTTCAGTTACACTGATTCCCGTTATATACTTTCATTGAAATGTGGCGCACACCCAGCCTCGGCAACGCATTTAAAGTGCGGTTACATTGATTTTACGAAAGGTCCACATGTAATCTGCGAAATATAGCTAGTAAAACAGGTTCGCGTCAAATAGGTCAGCTGAGGAGAGCTGCACATGTAATGCCACATACCTAGGACACAACCTGTTCAGCCTATCGGCTAGTAATGCCGTGTCGCCATAAAAACAGTCCCTCATCATTAATATAGTGAGGGGATAGTGGACGACCCGATGTTACATGTAGGCGAGAAAGTTGACAAAGTCCTCAAACTGCCCTATTGATGTCAAACCGTCGCTATTATTACGACCCCCATATATCCAGCTACTAGCTCGACAACCTGGGTCAAATGCACTTTCAACCTGCAGTGCTTGAGAATCGATGCACACCTACCTGGACTCATCACATTCATATGCCTGTATAACCTTACTCTAACACCCTTCGGGGTAGCCGAGTACCTAAGGCGCTAGTATACTGGCTCGAAATTGCGGGCTAATCCCCGGCTCCGGAGATTTCAGTTTGAATGGAGGCAAGCTGCGAAGGCGCCCGTGTGCATCGTAGCGCACGTTAAAGATCCCCAGTGGGGCAAAATTCTCCGTAGACCTCCACTACGGCGTCCTTGGGACGTAACCCACTCCCCCCAATTGGCTACAAAACTATCGTTAATTTACCGCGTCTGTTCCTAGAAAATTCTTTTCCCGAACTTGTTAAGAAGACGCCTATTTTTTGCCACAGCGATCGGCCCATGTGGCTAACAATTATCTTACGTACCAGTGAGAGCAGACAGAATAGTCAAATTATCAAGGTTGCACGAATGCCTTTCTTTTTTGTATAACTGACTACTTGACTAATCTTCCAATTTCACTACACTGAAGTGCGGCTCGTTCATAGCGGTACATGTTGGGGCCAGCAAGCTTTATTGAAGAGGGCCACATACCTCTTGGCCCATCTCCAGTGACGCAAATGCTCGTCACGGAAGTTCCTTGCAGATTGGTGCACAACTAGTTTGGTATGCCCATCTATGCAAGTTTTAGTGAGTTAGGTTGTTTGAAGTAAAGCACATGGCAGTGGCACCTATGATGTGACCGACATTCACGTCAAAGATGTACATTGAATCTCGCACTAGCCTGCTTTCAGCTATTCAGTCATGCAAGTCTGGCGGAACCCGTTTTGTTGAAGAAAACCACATGAAAACTGTCTCCTTTTCAGTTACACTGATTCCCGTTATATACTTTCATTGAAATGTTGCACACACCCAGTGTCGGCAACGCATTTAAAGTGCGGTTACATTTTTTTTGTGAAAGGTCTACGTGTAATCAGCGAAATATAGCCAGTAAAACAGGTACGCGTCAAATGGGTCAGCTGAGGAGAGCTGCACATGCAATGCCACATACCTAGGACACAACCTGTTCAGCCTATCGGCTAGTAATGCCGTGTCGCCATAAAAACAATCCCTCATCATTGATATAGTGAGGGGATAGTGGACGACACGATGGTACATGTAGGCGAGAAAGTTGACAAAGCCCTCAAACTGCCATAATGATGTCAAACCGTCGCTATCATTACGACCCCCATATATCCAGCTACTAGCTCGACAACCTGGGTCAAATACACTTTCAACCTGCAGTGCTTGCGAATCGATGCACACCTACCTGGACTCATCACATTCATATGCCTGTATAACCTTACTCTAACACCCTTCGGGGTAGCCGAGTACCTAAAGCGCTAGTATACTCGGCTCGAAATTGCGGGCTAATCCCCGGCTCCGGAGATTTCAGTTTGAATGGAGGCAAGCTGCGAAGGCGCCCGTGTGCATCGTAGCGCACGTTAAAGATGCCCAGTTGGTCAAAATTCTCCGTAGACCTCCACTACGGCGTCCTTGGGACGTAACCCACTCCCCCCAATTGGCTATAAAACTATCGTTACTTTACCGCGTCCGTTCCTAGAAAATTCTTTTCCCGAACTTCTTAAAAAGACGCCTATTTTTGCCACAGCGATCGGCCCATGTGGCTGACAATTATCTTACGTACCAGTGAGAGCAGATAGAATAGTCAAATTATCAAGGTTGCACGAATGCCTTTCTTTTTTGTATAACTGACTACTTGACTGATCTTCCAATTTCACTACATTGAAGTGCGGCTCGTTCATAGCGGTACATGTTGGGGCCAGCAAGCTTTATTGAAGAGGGCCACATACCTCTTGACCCATCTCCAGTGACGCAAATGCTCGTCACGGAAGTTCCTTGCAGATTGGTGCACAACTAGTTTGGTATGCCCATCTATGCAAGTTTTAGTGAGTTAGGTTGTTTGAAGTAAAGCACATGGCAGTGGCACCTATGATGTGACCGACATTCACGTCAAAGATGTACATTGAATCTCGCACTAGCCTGCTTTCAGCTATTCAGTCATGCAAGTCTGGCGGAACCCGTTTTGTTGAAGAAAACCACATGAAAACTGTCTCCTTTTCAGTTACACTGATTCCCGTTATATACTTTCATTGAAATGTGGCGCACACCCAGCCTCGGCAACGCATTTAAAGTGCGGTTACATTGATTTTACGAAAGGTCCACATGTAATCTGCGAAATATAGCTAGTAAAACAGGTTCGCGTCAAATAGGTCAGCTGAGGAGAGCTGCACATGTAATGCCACATACCTAGGACACAACCTGTTCAGCCTATCGGCTAGTAATGCCGTGTCGCCATAAAAACAGTCCCTCATCATTAATATAGTGAGGGGATAGTGGACGACCCGATGTTACATGTAGGCGAGAAAGTTGACAAAGTCCTCAAACTGCCCTATTGATGTCAAACCGTCGCTATTATTACGACCCCCATATATCCAGCTACTAGCTCGACAACCTGGGTCAAATGCACTTTCAACCTGCAGTGCTTGAGAATCGATGCACACCTACCTGGACTCATCACATTCATATGCCTGTATAACCTTACTCTAACACCCTTCGGCGTAGCCGAGTACCTAAGGCGCTAGTATACTCGGCTCGAAATTGCGGGCTAATCCCCGGCTCCGGAGATTTCAGTTTGAATGGAGGCAAGCTGCGAAGGCGCCCGTGTGCATCGTAGCGCACGTTAAAGATCCCCAGTGGGGCAAAATTCTCCGTAGACCTCCACTACGGCGTCCTTGGGACGTAACCCACTCCCCCCAATTGGCTACAAAACTATCGTTAATTTACCGCGTCTGTTCCTAGAAAATTCTTTTCCCGAACTTGTTAAGAAGACGCCTATTTTTTGCCACAGCGATCGGCCCATGTGGCTAACAATTATCTTACGTACCAGTGAGAGCAGACAGAATAGTCAAATTATCAAGGTTGCACGAATGCCTTTCTTTTTTGTATAACTGACTACTTGACTAATCTTCCAATTTCACTACACTGAAGTGCGGCTCGTTCATAGCGGTACATGTTGGGGCCAGCAAGCTTTATTGAAGAGGGCCACATACCTCTTGGCCCATCTCCAGTGACGCAAATGCTCGTCACGGAAGTTCCTTGCAGAATGGTGCACAACTAGTTTGGTATGCCCATCTATGCAAGTTTTAGTGAGTTAGGTTGTTTGAAGTAAAGCACATGGCAGTGGCACCTATGATGTGACCGACATTCACGTCAAAGATGTACATTGAATCTCGCACTAGCCTGCTTTCAGCTATTCAGTCATGCAAGTCTGGCGGAACCCGTTTTGTTGAAGAAAACCACATGAAAACTGTCTCCTTTTCAGTTACACTGATTCCCGTTATATACTTTCATTGAAATGTTGCACACACCCAGTGTCGGCAACGCATTTAAAGTGCGGTTACATTTTTTTTGTGAAAGGTCTACGTGTAATCAGCGAAATATAGCCAGTAAAACAGGTACGCGTCAAATGGGTCAGCTGAGGAGAGCTGCACATGCAATGCCACATACCTAGGACACAACCTGTTCAGCCTATCGGCTAGTAATGCCGTGTCGCCATAAAAACAGTCCCTCATCATTGATATAGTGAGGGGATAGTGGACGACACGATGGTACATGTAGGCGAGAAAGTTGACAAAGCCCTCAAACTGCCATAATGATGTCAAACCGTCGCTATCATTACGACCCCCATATATCCAGCTACTAGCTCGACAACCTGGGTCAAATACACTTTCAACCTGCAGTGCTTGAGAATCGATGCACACCTACCTGGACTCATCACATTCATATGCCTGTATAACCTTACTCTAACACCCTTCGGGGTAGCCGAGTACCTAAGGCGCTAGTATACTCGGCTCGAAATTGCGGGCTAATCCCCGGCTCCGGAGATTTCAGTTTGAATGGAGGCAAGCTGCGAAGGCGCCCGTGTGCATCATAGCGCACGTTAAAGATCCCCAGTGGGGCAAAATTCTCCGTAGACCTCCACTACGGCGTCCTTCGGACGTAACCCACTCCCCCCATTTGGCTACAAAACTATCGTTAATTTACCGCGTCTGTTCCTAGAAAATTCTTTTCCCGAACTTGTTAAGAAGACGCCTATTTTTTGCCACAGCGATCGGCCCATTTGGCTAACAATTATCTTACGTACCAGTGAGAGCAGACAGAATAGTCAAATTATCAAGGTTGCACGAATGCCTTTCTTTTTTGTATAACTGACTACTTGACTGATCTTCCAATTTCACTACATTGAAGTGCGGCTCGTTCATAGCGGTACATGTTGGGGCCAGCAAGCTTTATTGAAGAGGGCCACATACCTCTTGGCCCATCTCCAGTGACGCAAATGCTCGTCACGGAAGTTCCTTGCAGATTGGTGCACAACTAGTTTGGTATGCCCACCTATGCAAGTTTTAGTGAGTTAGGTTGTTTGAAGAAAAGCACATGGCAGTGGCACCTATGATGTGACCGACATTCACGTCAAAGATGTACATTGAATCTCGCACTAGCCTGCTTTCAGCTATTCAGTCATGCAAGTCTGGCGGAACCCGTTTTGTTGAAGAAAACCACATGAAAACTGTCTCCTTTTCAGTTACACTGATTCCCGTTATATACTTTCATTGAAATGTTGGACACACCCACTGTCGGCAACGCATTTAAAGTGCGGTTACATTTTTTTTGTGAAAGGTCTACGTGTAATCAGCGAAATATAGCCAGTAAAACAGGTTCGCGTCAAATGGGTCAGCTGAGGAGAGCTGCACATGCAATGCCACATACCTAGGACACAACCTGTTCAGCCTATCGGCTAGTAATGCCGTGTCGCCATAAAAACAATCCCTCATCATTGATATAGTGAGGGGATAGTGGACGACACGATGGTACATGTAGGCGAGAAAGTTGACAAAGCCCTCAAACTGCCATAATGATGTCAAACCTTCGCTATCATTACGACCCCCATATATCCAGCTACTAGCTCGACAACCTGGGTCAAATACACTTTCAAACTGCAGTGCTGGAGAATCGCAGCACACCTGCCTGGACTCATCACATTCTTATGCCTGTATAACCTTACTCTATCACCCTTCGGGGTAGCCGAGTAGCTAAGGCGCTAGTATACTCGGCTCGAAATTGCGGGCTAATCCCCGGCTCCGGAGATTTCAGTTTGAATGGAGGCAAGCTGCGAAGGCGCCCGTGTGCATCGTAGCGCACGTTAAAGATCCCCAGTTGGGCAAAATTCTCCGTAGACCTCCAATACGGCGTCCTTGGGACGTAACCCACTCCCCCCAATTGGCTATAAAACTATCGTTACTTTACCGCGTCTGTTCCTAGACAATTCTTTTCCCGAACTTGTTAAAAAGACGCCTATTTTTTTGCCACAGCAATCGGCGCATGTGGCTAACAATTATCTTACGTACCAGTGAGAGCAGACAGAATAGTCAAATTATCAAGGTTGCACGAATGCCTTTCTTTTTTGTATAATTGACTACTTGACTGATCTTCCAATTTCACTACATTGAAGTGCGGCTCGTTCATAGCGGTACATGTTGGGGCCAGCAAGCTTTATTGAAGAGGGCCACATACCTCTTGGCCCATCTCCAGTGACGCAAATGCTCGTCACGGAAGTTCCTTGCAGATTGGTGCACAACTGGTTTGGTATGCCCATCTATGCAAGTTTTAGTGAGTTAGGTTGTTTGAAGAAAAGCACATGGCAGTGGCACCTATGATGTGACCGACATTCACGTCAAAGATGTACACTGAATCTCGCACTAGCCTGCTTTCAGCTATTCAGTCATGCAAGTCTGGCGGAACCCGTTTTGTTGAAGAAAACCACATGAAAACTGTCTCCTTTTCAGTTACACTGATTCCCGTTATATACTTTCATTGAAATGTGGCGCACACCCATCCTCGGCAACGCATTTAAAGTGCGGTTACATTGATTTTACGAAAGGTCCACATGTAATCAGCGAAATATAGCTAGTAAAACAGGTTCGCGTCAAATAGGTCAGCTGAGGAGAGCTGCACATGCAATGCTACATAACTAGAACACATGTTCCGCCTATAGGCTAGTGATGCCCTTTCGCCATAAAAACAGCCCTTCATCATTGATATAGTGAGGGGATAGTGGACGACCCGATCGTACATGTAGGCGAGAAAGTTGACAAAGTCCTCAAACTGCCATAATGATGTCAAACCGTCGCTATCATTACGACCCCCATATATCCAGCTACTAGCTCGACAACCTGGGCAAATACACTTTCAACCTGCAGTGCTGGAGAATCACAGCACACCTACCTGGACTCATCACATTCATATGCCTGTATAACCTTACTCTATCACCCTTCGGGGTAGCCGAGTAGCTAAGGCGCTAGTATACTCGGCTCGAAATTGCGGGCAAATCCCCGGCTCCGGAGATTTCAGTTTGAATGGAGGCAAGCTGCGAAGGCGCCCGTGTGCATCGTAGCGCACGTTAAAGATCCCCAGTTGGGCAAAATTCTCCGTAGACCTCCAATACGGCGTCCTTGGGACGTAACCCACTCCCCCCAATTGGCTATAAAACTATCGTTACTTTACCGCGTCTGTTCCTAGACAATTCTTTTCCCGAACTTGTTAAAAAGACGCCTATTTTTTGCCACAGCAATCGGCGCATGTGGCTAACAATTATCTTACGTACCAGTGAGAGCAGACAGAATAGTCGAATTATCAAGGTTGCACGAATGCCGTTCTTTTTTGTATGACTGACTACTTGACTGATCTTCCAATTTCACTACATTGAAGTGCGGCTCGTACATAGCTGTACATGTTGGGGCCAGCAAGCTTTATTGAAGAGGGCCACATACCTCTTGGCCCATCTCCAGTGACGCAAATGCTCGTCACTTACGGAAGTTCCTTGCAGATTGGTACACAACTAGTTTGGTATGCCCACTTATGCAAGTTTTAGTGAGTTAGGTTGTTCGATCAAAATCACATGGCAGTGGCACCTACGATGTGACCGACATTCACGTCAAAGATGTACATTGAATCTGGCACTAGCCTGCTTTCATCTATTCAGTCATGCAAGTCTGACTGAGCCCGTTTTGTTCAAGAAAACCACATGAAAACTGTCTCCTTTTCAGTTACACTAATTCCCGTTATGTACTTTCATTGAATTGTGGCACACACCCAGTGTCGGCAACGCATTTAAAGTGCGGTTACATTTTTTTTGTGAAAGGTCTACGTGTAATCAGCGAAATATAGCCATTAAAACAGGTTCGCGTCAAATGGGTCAGCTGAGGAGAGCTGCACATGCAATGCCACATACCTAGGACACAACCTGTTCAGCCTATCGGCTAGTAATGCCGTTTCGCCATAAAAACAGCCCCTCATCATTGATATAGTGAGGGGATAGTGGACGACCTGATGGTACATGTAGGCGAGAAAGTTGACAAAGTCCTCAAACTGCCATAATGATGTCAAACCGTCGCTATCATTACGACCCCCATATATCCAGCTACTAGCTCGACAACCTGGGTCAAATACACTTTCAACCTGCAGTGCTGGAGAATCACAGCACACCTACCTGGACTCATCACATTCATATGCCTGTATAACCTTACTCTATCACCCTTCGGGGTAGCCGAGTAGCTAAGGCGCTAGTATACTCGGCTCGAAATTGCGGGCAAATCCCCGGCTCCGGAGATTTCAGTTTGAATGGAGGCAAGCTGCGAAGGCGCCCGTGTGCATCGTAGCGCACGTTAAAGATCCCCAGTTGGGCAAAATTCTCCGTAGACCTCCACTACGGCGTCCTTGGAACGTAACCCACTCCCCCCAATTGGCTATAAAACTATCGTTACTTTACCGAGTCTGTTCCTAGAAAATTCTTTTCCCGAACTTGTTAAAAACGCGCCTATTTTTTTTCCACAGCGATCGGCCCATGTGGCTAACAATTATCTTACTTACCAGTGAGAGCAGACAGAATAGTCAAATTATCAAGGTTGCTCGAATGCCTGTCTTTTTTGTATAACTGACTACTTGACTGATCTTCCAATTTTACTACATTGAAGTGCGGCTCGTACATAGCGGTACATGTTGGGGCCAGCAAGCTTTATTGAAGAGGGCCACATACCTCTTGGCCCATCTCCAGTGACGCAAATGCTCGTCACGGAAGTTCCTTGCAGATTGGTGCACAACTAGTTTGGTATGCCCACCTATGCAAGTTTTAGTGAGTTAGGTTGTTTGAAGAAAAGCACATGGCAGTGGCACCTATGATGTGACCGACATTCACGTCAAAGATGTACATTGAATCTCGCACTAGCCTGCTTTCAGCTATTCAGTCATGCAAGTCTGGCGGAACCCGTTTTGTTGAATTAAACCACATGAAAACTGTCTCCTTTTCAGTTACACTGATTCCCGTTATATACTTTCAATGAAATGTGGCACACACCCAGTGTCGGCAACGCATTTAAAGTGCGGTTACATTTTTTTTGTGAAAGGTCTACGTGTAATCAGCGAAATATAGCCAGTAAAACAGGTTCGCGGCAAATGGGTCAGCTGAAGAGAGCTGCACATGCAATGCCACATAACTAGGACACAACATGTTCTGCCTACAGGCTAGTAATGCCGTTTCGCCATAAAAACAGCCCCTCATCATTGATATAGTGAGGGGATAGTGGACGACACGATGGTACATGTAGGCGAGAAAGTTGACAAAGCCCTCAAACTGCCATAATGATGTCAAACCGTCGCTATCATTACGACCCGCATATATCCAGATACAAGTTCGACAACCTGGGTCAAATACACTTTCAACCTGCAGTGCTGGAGAATCGCAGCACACCTACCTGGACTCATCACATTCATATGCCTGTATAACCTTACTCTATCACCCTTCGGGGTAGCCGAGTAGCTAAGGCGCTAGTATACTCGGCTCGAAATTGCGGGCTAATCCCCGGCTCCGGAGATTTCAGTTTGAATGGAGGCAAGCTGCGAAGGCGCCCGTGTGCATCGTAGCGCACGTTAAAGATCCCCAGTTGGGCAAAATTCTCCGTAGACCCCCACTACGGCGTCCTTGGGACGTAACCCACTCCCCCCAATTGGCTATAAAACTATCGTTACTTTACCGCCTCTGTTCCTAGAAAATTCTTTTCCCGAACTTGTTAAAAACACGCCTATTTTTTTTCCACAGCGATCGGCCCATGTGGCTAACAATTATCTTTCGTACCAATGAGAGCAGACAGAATAGTCAAATTATCAAGGTTGCACGAATGCCTTTCTTTTTTGTATGACTGACTACTTGACTGATCTTCCAATTTCACAACATTGAAGTGCGGCTCGTACATAGCGGTACATGTTGGGGCAAGAAAGATTTATTGAAGAGGGGCACATACCTCTTGGCCCATCTCCAGCGACGCAAATGCTCGTCACTCACAGAAGTTCCTTGCAGATTGGTAGACAACTAGTTTCGTATGCCCACCTATGCATGTTTTAGTGAGTTAGGTTGTTTGATGAAGATCACATGGCAGTGGCACCTACGATGTGACCGACATTCACGTCAAAGATGTACATTGAATCTGGCACTAGCCTGCTTTCATCCATTCAATCATGCAAGTCTGACTGAGCCCGTTTTGTTGAAGAAAACCACATGAAAACTGTCTCCTTTTCAGTTACACTGATTTCCGTTATGTACTTTCATTGAATTGTGGCACACACCCAGTGTCGGCAACGCATTTAAAGTGCGGTTACATTTTTTTTGTGAAAGCTCTACGTGTAATCAGCGAAATATAGCCAGTAAACAGGTTCGCGTCAAATGGGTCAGCTGAAGAGAGCTACACATGCAATGCCACATAACTAGGACACAACATGTTCCGCCTATAGGCTAGTAATGCCGTTTCGCCATAAAAACAACCCCTCATCATTGATATAGTGAGCGGATTGTGGACGACCCGATGGTACATTTAAGCGAGAAAGCAGAGAAAGTCCACGAACTGCCCTAATAATGTCAAACCGTCGCAATCGTTACGACCCCCAGGTATTCAGCTACTGGCTCGATAACCTGGGCCAAATACATTTTCAACCTGCAGAGCTGAAGAATCGCTGCACACCTACCTGGACTCATCACATTCATATGCCTGTATAACCTTACTCTATCACCCTTCGGGGTAGCCGAGTACCTAAGGCGCTAGTATACTCGGCTCGAAATTGCGGGCTAATCCCCGGCTCCGGAGATTTCAGTTTGAATGGAGGCAAGCTGCGAAGGCGCCCGTGTGCATCGTAGCGCAGGTTAAAAATCCCCATTTGGGCAAAATTCTCCGTAGACCTCCACTACGGCGTCCTTGGGACGTAACCCACTCCCCCCAATTGGCTATAAAACTGTCGTTACATTAACCCGTCTGTTCCTAGAAAATTCTTTTCCCGAACTTGTTAAAAAGACGCCTATTTTTTGTCACAGCGATCGGCCCATGTGGCTAACAATTATCTTACGTACCAGTGAGAGCAGACAGAATAGTTAAATTATCAAGGTTGCACGAATGCCGTTCTTTTTTGTATGACTGACTACTTGACTTATCTTCCAATTTCACTACATTGAAGCGCGGCTCGTACATAGCGGTACATGTTGGGGCCAGCAAGCTTTATTGAAGAGGGGCACATACCTCTTGGCACATCTCCAGTGACGCAAATGCTCGTCACTTACGGAAGTTCCTTGCAGATTGGTCCACAACTAGTTTCGTATGCCCACTTATGCAAGTTTTAGTGAGTTAGGTTTTTTTGATGAAAATCACATGGCAGTGGCACCTACGATGTGACCGACATTCACGTCAAAGAAGTACATTGAATCTGGCACTAGCCTGCTTTCATCTATTCAGTCATGCAAGTCTGGCGGAACCCGTTTTGTTCAAGAAAACCACATGAAAACTGTCTCCTTTTCAGTTACACTGATTCCCGTTATATACTTTCATTGAATTGTTGCGCACACGCAGCCTCGGCAACGCATTTAAAGTGCGGTTACACTGATTTTACGAAAGGTCCACGTGTAATCCGCGAAATATAGCTAGTAAAACAGGTTCGCGTCAAATAGGTCAGCTGAGGAGAGCTGCACATGCAATGCTACATAACTAGAACACATGTTCCGCCTATAGGCTAGTAATGCCCTTTCGCCATAAAAACAGCCCTTCATCATTGATATAGTGAGGGGATAGTGGACGACCCGATGGTACATGTAGGCGAGAAAGTTGACAAAGTCCTCAAACTGCCATAATGATGTCAAACCGTCGCTATCATTACGACCCCCATATATCCAGCTACTAGCTCGACAACCTGGGCAAATACACTTTCAACCTGCAGTGCTGGAGAATCGCAGCACACCTACCTGGACTCATCACATTCATATGCCTGTATAACCTTACTGTATCACCCTTCGGGGTAGCCGAGTAGCTAAGGCGCTATTATACTCGGCTCGAAATTGCGGGCTAATCCCCGGCTCCGGAGATTTCAGTTTGAATGGAGGCAAGCTGCGAAGGCGCCCGTGTGCATCGTAGCGCACGTTAAAGATCCCCAGTTGGGCAAAATTCTCCGTAGACCCCCACTACGGCGTCCTTGGGACGTAACCCACTCCCCCCAATTGGCTATAAAACTATCGTTACTTTACCGCCTCTGTTCCTAGAAAATTCTTTTCCCGAACTTGTTAAAAACACGCCTATTTTTTTTCCACAGCGATCGGCCCATGTGGCTAACAATTATCTTTCGTACCAATGAGAGCAGACAGAATAGTCAAATTATCAAGGTTGCACGAATGCCTTTCTTTTTTGTATGACTGACTACTTGACTGATCTTCCAATTTCACAACATTGAAGTGCGGCTCGTACATAGCGGTACATGTTGGGGCAAGAAAGATTTATTGAAGAGGGGCACATACCTCTTGGCCCATCTCCAGCGACGCAAATGCTCGTCACTCACAGAAGTTCCTTGCAGATTGGTAGACAACTAGTTTCGTATGCCCACCTATGCATGTTTTAGTGAGTTAGGTTGTTTGATGAAGATCACATGGCAGTGGCACCTACGATGTGACCGACATTCACGTCAAAGATGTACATTGAATCTGGCACTAGCCTGCTTTCATCCATTCAATCATGCAAGTCTGACTGAGCCCGTTTTGTTGAAGAAAACCACATGAAAACTGTCTCCTTTTCAGTTACACTGATTTCCGTTATGTACTTTCATTGAATTGTGGCACACACCCAGTGTCGGCAACGCATTTAAAGTGCGGTTACATTTTTTTTGTGAAAGCTCTACGTGTAATCAGCGAAATATAGCCAGTAAACAGGTTCGCGTCAAATGGGTCAGCTGAAGAGAGCTACACATGCAATGCCACATAACTAGGACACAACATGTTCCGCCTATAGGCTAGTAATGCCGTTTCGCCATAAAAACAACCCCTCATCATTGATATAGTGAGCGGATTGTGGACGACCCGATGGTACATTTAAGCGAGAAAGCAGAGAAAGTCCACGAACTGCCCTAATAATGTCAAACCGTCGCAATCGTTACGACCCCCAGGTATTCAGCTACTGGCTCGATAACCTGGGCCAAATACATTTTCAACCTGCAGAGCTGAAGAATCGCTGCACACCTACCTGGACTCATCACATTCATATGCCTGTATAACCTTACTCTATCACCCTTCGGGGTAGCCGAGTACCTAAGGCGCTAGTATACTCGGCTCGAAATTGCGGGCTAATCCCCGGCTGCGGAGATTTCAGTTTGAATGGAGGCAAGCTGCGAAGGCGCCCGTGTGCATCGTAGCGCAGGTTAAAAATCCCCATTTGGGCAAAATTCTCCGTAGACCTCCACTACGGCGTCCTTGGGACGTAACCCACTCCCCCCAATTGGCTATAAAACTGTCGTTACATTAACCCGTCTGTTCCTAGAAAATTCTTTTCCCGAACTTGTTAAAAAGACGCCTATTTTTTGTCACAGCGATCGGCCCATGTGGCTAACAATTATCTTACGTACCAGTGAGAGCAGACAGAATAGTTAAATTATCAAGGTTGCACGAATGCCGTTCTTTTTTGTATGACTGACTACTTGACTTATCTTCCAATTTCACTACATTGAAGCGCGGCTCGTACATAGCGGTACATGTTGGGGCCAGCAAGCTTTATTGAAGAGGGGCACATACCTCTTGGCACATCTCCAGTGACGCAAATGCTCGTCACTTACGGAAGTTCCTTGCAGATTGGTCCACAACTAGTTTCGTATGCCCACTTATGCAAGTTTTATTGAGTTAGGTTTTTTTGATGAAAATCACATGGCAGTGGCACCTACGATGTGACCGACATTCACGTCAAAGATGTACATTGAATCTGGCACTAGCCTGCTTTCATCTATTCAGTCATGCAAGTCTGGCGGAACCCGTTTTGTTCAAGAAAACCACATGAAAACTGTCTCCTTTTCAGTTACACTGATTCCCGTTATATACTTTCATTGAATTGTTGCGCACACGCAGCCTCGGCAACGCATTTAAAGTGCGGTTACACTGATTTTACGAAAGGTCCACGTGTAATCCGCGAAATATAGCTAGTAAAACAGGTTCGCGTCAAATAGGTCAGCTGAGGAGAGCTGCACATGCAATGCTACATAACTAGAACACATGTTCCTCCTATAGGCTAGTAATGCCCTTTCGCCATAAAAACAGCCCTTCATCATTGATATAGTGAGGGGATAGTGGACGACCCGATGGTACATGTAGGCGAGAAAGTTGACAAAGTCCTCAAACTGCCATAATGATGTCAAACCGTCGCTATCATTACGACCCCCATATATCCAGCTACTAGCTCGACAACCTGGGCAAATACACTTTCAACCTGCAGTGCTGGAGAATCGCAGCACACCTACCTGGACTCATCACATTCATATGCCTGTATAACCTTACTGTATCACCCTTCGGGGTAGCCGAGTAGCTAAGGCGCTATTATACTCGGCTCGAAATTGCGGGCTAATCCCCGGCTCCGGAGATTTCAGTTTGAATGGAGGCAAGCTGCGAAGGCGCCCGTGTGCATCGTAGCGCACGTTAAAGATCCCCAGTTGGGCAAAATTCTCCGTAGACCTCCACTACGGCGTCCTTGGGACGTAACCCACTCCCCCCAATTGGCTATAAAACTATCGTTACTTTACCGCGTCTGTTCCTAGAAAATTCTTTTCCCGAACTTGTTAAAAACACGCCTATTTTTTTCCCACAGCGATCGGCCCATGTGGCTAACAATTATCTTTCGTACCAGTGAGAGCAGACAGAATAGTCAAATTATCAAGGTTGCACGAATGCCTTCCTTTTTTGTATGACTGACTACTTGACTGATCTTCCAATTTCACAACATTGAAGTGCGGCTCGTACATAGCGGTACATTTTGGGGCAAGAAAGATTTATTGAAGAGGGGCACATACCTCTTGGCCCATCTCCAGCGACGCAAATGCTCGTCACTCACAGAAGTTCCTTGCAGATTGGTCCACAACTAGTTTCGTATGCCCACTTATGCAAGTTTTAGTGAGTTAGGTTTTTTTGATGAAAATCACATGGCAGTGGCACCTACGATGTGACCGACATTCACGTCAAAGATGTACATTGAATCTGGCACTAGCCTGCTTTCATCTATTCAGTCATGCAAGTCTGGCGGAACCCGTTTTGTTCAAGAAAACCACATGAAAACTGTCTCCTTTTCAGTTACACTGATTCCCGTTATATACTTTCATTGAATTGTTGCGCACACGCAGCCTCGGCAACGCATTTAAAGTGCGGTTACACTGATTTTACGAAAGGTCCACGTGTAATCCGCGAGATATAACCAGTAAAACAGGGTCGCGTCAAATGGGTCAGCTGAAGAGAGCTGCACATGCAATACCACATAACTAGAACACATGTTCCGCCTATAGCCTAGTAATGCCGTTTTGCCATAAAAACAGCCCCTCATCATTGATATAGTGAGCGGATTGTGGACGACCCGATGGTACATATTGGCGAGAAAGCAGAGAAAGTCCACGAACTGCCCTAATGATGTCAAACCGTCGCTATCGTTACGACCCCCAGATATCCAGCTACTGGCTCGGCAACCTGGGCCAAATACACTTTCAACCTGCAGAGCTGAAGAATCTCTGCACACCTACCTGGACTCATCACATTCATATGCCTGTATAACCTTACTCTATCACCCTTCGGTTTAGCGGAGTACCTAAGGCGCTAGTATACTCGGCTCGAAACTGCGGGCTAATCCCCTGCTCCGGAGATTTCAGTTTGAATGGAGGCAAGCTGCGAAGGCGCCCGTGTGCATCCTAGCGCACGTTAAAAATCCCCAGTTGGGCAAAATTCTCCGTAGACCTCCACTACGGCGTCCTTGGGACGTAACCCACTCCCCCCAATTGGCTATAAAACTATCGTTAGTTTACCGCGTCTGTTCCTAGAAAATTCTTTTCCCGAAATTGTTAAAAAGACGCCTATTTTTTGCCACAGCGATCGGGCCATGTGGCTAACAATTATCTTACGTACCAGTGAGAGCAGACAGAATAGTGAAATTATCAAGGTCACGAATGCCTTTCTTTTTTGTATAACTGACTACTTGACTGATCGTCCAATTTCACTACATTGAAGTGCGGCTCGTACATAGCGGAACATGTTGGGGCGAGCAAGCTTTATTGAAGAGGGGCACATACCTCTTGGCCCATCTCCAGTGACGCAAATGCTCGTGACTTACGGAAGTTCCTTGCAGATTGGTACACAACTAGTTTCGTATGCCCACTTATGCAAGTTTTAGTGCGTTAGGTTTTTTTGATGAAAATCACATGGCAGTGGCACCTACGATATGACCGACATTCACGTCAAAGATGTACATTGAATCTGGCACTAGCCTGCTTTCATCTATTCAGTCATGCAAGTCTGACGGAGCCCGTTTTGTTCAAGAAAACCACATGAAAACTGTCTCCTTTTCAGTTACACTGATTCCCGTTATATACTTTCATTGAATTGTGGCACACACGCAGCCTCGGCAACGCATTTATAGTGCGGTTACATTTCTTTTGTGACAGGTCTACGTGTAATCAGCGAAATATAACCAGTAAAACAGGTTCGCGTCAAATGGGTCAGCTGAAGAGAGCTGCGCATGCAATGCCACATAACTAGAACACATGTTCCGCCTATAGGCTAGTAATGCCGTTTCGCCATAAAAAGAGCCCCTCATCATTGATATAGTGAGCGGAATGTGGACGACCCAAAGGTACATGTAGGCGAGAAAGCAGAGAAAGTCCACGACCTGCCCTAATGATGTCAAACCGTCGCTATCGTTACGACCCCCAGATATCCAGCTACTGGCTCGGCAACCTGGGCCAAATACACTTTCAACCTGCAGAGTTGAAGAATCTCTGCACACCTACCTGGACTCATCACATTCATATGCCTGTATAACCTTACTCTATCACCCTTCGGGGTAGCCGAGTACCTAAGGCGCTAGTATACTCGGCGCGAAATTGCCGGCTAATCCCCGGCTCCGGAGATTTCAGTTTGAATGGAGGCAAGCTGCGAAGGCGCCCGTGTGCATCGTAGCGCAGGTTAAAAATCCCCATTTGGGCAAAATTCTCCGTAGACCTCCACTACGGCGTCCTTGGGACGTAACCCACTCCCCCCAATTGGCTATAAAACTGTCGTTACATTAACCCGTCTGTTCCTAGAAAATTCTTTTCCCGAACTTGTTAAAAAGACGCCTATTTTTTGTCACAGCGATCGGCCCATGTGGCTAAAATTATCTTACGTACCAGTGAGAGCAGACAGAATAGTTAAATTATCAAGGTTGCACGAATGCCGTTCTTTTTTGTATGACTGACTACTTGACTTATCTTCCAATTTCACTACATTGAAGTGCGGCTCGTACATAGCGGTACATGTTGGGGCCAGCAAGCTTTATTGAAGAGGGGCACATACCTCTTGGCACATCTCCAGTGACGCAAATGCTCGTCACTTACGGAAGTTCCTTGCAGATTGGTCCACAACTAGTTTCGTATGCCCACTTATGCAAGTTTTAGTGAGTTAGGTTTTTTTGATGAAAATCACATGGCAGTGGCACCTACGATGTGACCGACATTCACGTCAAAAGATGTACATTGAATCTGGCACTAGCCTGCTTTCATCTATTCAGTCATGCAAGTCTGGCGGAACCCGTTTTGTTCAAGAAAACCACATGAAAACTGTCTCCTTTTCAGTTACACTGATTCCCGTTATATACTTTCATTGAATTGTTGCGCACACGCAGCCTCGGCAACGCATTTAAAGTGCGGTTACACTGATTTTACGAAAGGTCCACGTGTAATCCGCGAAATATAACCAGTAAAACAGGGTCGCGTCAAATGGGTCAGCTGAAGAGAGCTGCACATGCAATACCACATAACTAGAACACATGTTCCGCCTATAGCCTAGTAATGCCGTTTTGCCATAAAAACAGCCCCTCATCATTGATATAGTGAGCGGATTGTGGACGACCCGATGGTACATATTGGCGAGAAAGCAGAGAAAGTCCACGAACTGCCCTAATGATGTCAAACCGTCGCTATCGTTACGACCCCCAGATATCCAGCTACTGGCTCGGCAACCTGGGCCAAATACACTTTCAACCTCCAGAGCTGAAGAATCTCTGCACACCTACCTGGACTCATCACATTCATATGCCTGTATAACCTTACTCTATCACCCTTCGGTTTAGCGGAGTACCTAAGGCGCTAGTATACTCGGCTCGAAACTGCGGGCTAATCCCCTGCTCCGGAGATTTCAGTTTGAATGGAGGCAAGCTGCGAAGGCGCCCGTGTGCATCGTAGCGGACGTTAAAAATCCCCAGTTGGGCAAAATTCTCCGTAGACCTCCACTACGGCGTCCTTGGGACGTAACCCACTCCCCCCAATTGGCTATAAAACTATCGTTAGTTTACCGCGTCTGTTCCTAGAAAATTCTTTTCCCGAAATTGTTAAAAAGACGCCTATTTTTTGCCACAGCGATCGGGCCATGTGGCTAACAATTATCTTACGTACCAGTGAGAGCAGACAGAATAGTGAAATTATCAAGGTCACGAATGCCTTTCTTTTTTGTATAACTGACTACTTGACTGATCGTCCAATTTCACTACATTGAAGTGCGGCTCGTACATAGCGGAACATGTTGGGGCGAGCAAGCTTTATTGAAGAGGGGCACATACCTCTTGGCCCATCTCCAGTGACGCAAATGCTCGTCACTTACGGAAGTTCCTTGCAGATTGGTACACAACTAGTTTCGTATGCCCACTTATGCAAGTTTTAGTGCGTTAGTTTTTTTTGATGAAAATCACATGGCAGTAGCACCTACGATGTGACCGACATTCACGTCAAAGATGTACATTGAATCTGGCACTAGCCTGCTTTCATCTATTCAGTCATGCAAGTCTGGCGGAACCCGTTTTGTTCAAGAAAACCACATGAAAACTGTCTCCTTTTCAGTTACACTGATTCCCGTTATATACTTTCATTGAATTGTTGCGCACACGCAGCCTCGGCAACGCATTTAAAGTGCGGTTACACTGATTTTACGAAAGGTCCACGTGTAATCCGCGAGATATAACCAGTAAAACAGGGTCGCGTCAAATGGGTCAGCTGAAGAGAGCTGCACATGCAATACCACATAACTAGAACACATGTTCCGCCTATAGCCTAGTAATGCCGTTTTGCCATAAAAACAGCCCCTCATCATTGATATAGTGAGCGGATTGTGGACGACCCGATGGTACATATTGGCGAGAAAGCAGAGAAAGTCCACGAACTGCCCTAATGATGTCAAACCGTCGCTATCGTTACGACCCCCAGATATCCAGCTACTGGCTCGGCAACCTGGGCCAAATACACTTTCAACCTGCAGAGCTGAAGAATCTCTGCACACCTACCTGGACTCATCACATTCATATGCCTGTATAACCTTACTCTATCACCCTTCGGTTTAGCGGAGTACCTAAGGCGCTAGTATACTCGGCTCGAAACTGCGGGCTAATCCCCTGCTCCGGAGATTTCAGTTTGAATGGAGGCAAGCTGCGAAGGCGCCCGTGTGCATCCTAGCGCACGTTAAAAATCCCCAGTTGGGCAAAATTCTCCGTAGACCTCCACTACGGCGTCCTTGGGACGTAACCCACTCCCCCCAATTGGCTATAAAACTATCGTTAGTTTACCGCGTCTGTTCCTAGAAAATTCTTTTCCCGAAATTGTTAAAAAGACGCCTATTTTTTGCCACAGCGATCGGGCCATGTGGCTAACAATTATCTTACGTACCAGTGAGAGCAGACAGAATAGTGAAATTATCAAGGTCACGAATGCCTTTCTTTTTTGTATAACTGACTACTTGACTGATCGTCCAATTTCACTACATTGAAGTGCGGCTCGTACATAGCGGAACATGTTGGGGCGAGCAAGCTTTATTGAAGAGGGGCACATACCTCTTGGCCCATCTCCAGTGACGCAAATGCTCGTGACTTACGGAAGTTCCTTGCAGATTGGTACACAACTAGTTTCGTATGCCCACTTATGCAAGTTTTAGTGCGTTAGGTTTTTTTGATGAAAATCACATGGCAGTGGCACCTACGATATGACCGACATTCACGTCAAAGATGTACATTGAATCTGGCACTAGCCTGCTTTCATCTATTCAGTCATGCAAGTCTGACGGAGCCCGTTTTGTTCAAGAAAACCACATGAAAACTGTCTCCTTTTCAGTTACACTGATTCCCGTTATATACTTTCATTGAATTGTGGCACACACGCAGCCTCGGCAACGCATTTATAGTGCGGTTACATTTCTTTTGTGACAGGTCTACGTGTAATCAGCGAAATATAACCAGTAAAACAGGTTCGCGTCAAATGGGTCAGCTGAAGAGAGCTGCGCATGCAATGCCACATAACTAGAACACATGTTCCGCCTATAGGCTAGTAATGCCGTTTCGCCATAAAAAGAGCCCCTCATCATTGATATAGTGAGCGGAATGTGGACGACCCAAAGGTACATGTAGGCGAGAAAGCAGAGAAAGTCCACGACCTGCCCTAATGATGTCAAACCGTCGCTATCGTTACGACCCCCAGATATCCAGCTACTGGCTCGGCAACCTGGGCCAAATACACTTTCAACCTGCAGAGTTGAAGAATCTCTGCACACCTACCTGGACTCATCACATTCATATGCCTGTATAACCTTACTCTATCACCCTTCGGGGTAGCCGAGTACCTAAGGCGCTAGTATACTCGGCGCGAAATTGCCGGCTAATCCCCGGCTCCGGAGATTTCAGTTTGAATGGAGGCAAGCTGCGAAGGCGCCCGTGTGCATCGTAGCGCAGGTTAAAAATCCCCATTTGGGCAAAATTCTCCGTAGACCTCCACTACGGCGTCCTTGGGACGTAACCCACTCCCCCCAATTGGCTATAAAACTGTCGTTACATTAACCCGTCTGTTCCTAGAAAATTCTTTTCCCGAACTTGTTAAAAAGACGCCTATTTTTTGTCACAGCGATCGGCCCATGTGGCTAAAATTATCTTACGTACCAGTGAGAGCAGACAGAATAGTTAAATTATCAAGGTTGCACGAATGCCGTTCTTTTTTGTATGACTGACTACTTGACTTATCTTCCAATTTCACTACATTGAAGTGCGGCTCGTACATAGCGGTACATGTTGGGGCCAGCAAGCTTTATTGAAGAGGGGCACATACCTCTTGGCACATCTCCAGTGACGCAAATGCTCGTCACTTACGGAAGTTCCTTGCAGATTGGTCCACAACTAGTTTCGTATGCCCACTTATGCAAGTTTTAGTGAGTTAGGTTTTTTTGATGAAAATCACATGGCAGTGGCACCTACGATGTGACCGACATTCACGTCAAAAGATGTACATTGAATCTGGCACTAGCCTGCTTTCATCTATTCAGTCATGCAAGTCTGGCGGAACCCGTTTTGTTCAAGAAAACCACATGAAAACTGTCTCCTTTTCAGTTACACTGATTCCCGTTATATACTTTCATTGAATTGTTGCGCACACGCAGCCTCGGCAACGCATTTAAAGTGCGGTTACACTGATTTTACGAAAGGTCCACGTGTAATCCGCGAAATATAACCAGTAAAACAGGGTCGCGTCAAATGGGTCAGCTGAAGAGAGCTGCACATGCAATACCACATAACTAGAACACATGTTCCGCCTATAGCCTAGTAATGCCGTTTTGCCATAAAAACAGCCCCTCATCATTGATATAGTGAGCGGATTGTGGACGACCCGATGGTACATATTGGCGAGAAAGCAGAGACAGTCCACGAACTGCCCTAATGATGTCAAACCGTCGCTATCGTTACGACCCCCAGATATCCAGCTACTGGCTCGGCAACCTGGGCCAAATACACTTTCAACCTCCAGAGCTGAAGAATCTCTGCACACCTACCTGGACTCATCACATTCATATGCCTGTATAACCTTACTCTATCACCCTTCGGTTTAGCGGAGTACCTAAGGCGCTAGTATACTCGGCTCGAAACTGCGGGCTAATCCCCTGCTCCGGAGATTTCAGTTTGAATGGAGGCAAGCTGCGAAGGCGCCCGTGTGCATCGTAGCGGACGTTAAAAATCCCCAGTTGGGCAAAATTCTCCGTAGACCTCCACTACGGCGTCCTTGGGACGTAACCCACTCCCCCCAATTGGCTATAAAACTATCGTTAGTTTACCGCGTCTGTTCCTAGAAAATTCTTTTCCCGAAATTGTTAAAAAGACGCCTATTTTTTGCCACAGCGATCGGGCCATGTGGCTAACAATTATCTTACGTACCAGTGAGAGCAGACAGAATAGTGAAATTATCAAGGTCACGAATGCCTTTCTTTTTTGTATAACTGACTACTTGACTGATCGTCCAATTTCACTACATTGAAGTGCGGCTCGTACATAGCGGAACATGTTGGGGCGAGCAAGCTTTATTGAAGAGGGGCACATACCTCTTGGCCCATCTCCAGTGACGCAAATGCTCGTCACTTACGGAAGTTCCTTGCAGATTGGTACACAACTAGTTTCGTATGCCCACTTATGCAAGTTTTAGTGCGTTAGTTTTTTTTGATGAAAATCACATGGCAGTAGCACCTACGATGTGACCGACATTCACGTCAAAGATGTACATTGAATCTGGCACTAGCCTGCTTTCATCTATTCAGTCATGCAAGTCTGACGGAGCCCGTTTTGTTCAAGAAAACCACATGAAAACTGTCTCCTTTTCAGTTACACTGATTCCCGTTATATACTTTCATTGAATTGTGGCACACACGCAGCCTCGGCAACGCATTTATAGTGCGGTTACATTTCTTTTGTGACAGGTCCACATGTAATCAGCGAAATATAGCTAGTAAAATAGGTTCGCGTCAAATAGGTCAGCTGAGGAGAGCTGCACATGTAATGCCACATAACTAGAACACATGTTCCGCCTATAGGCTAGTAATGCCGTTTCGCCATAAAAAGAGCCCCTCATCATTGATATAGTGAGCGGAATGTGGACGACCCAAAGGTACATGTAGGCGAGAAAGCAGAGAAAGTCCACGACCTGCCCTAATGATGTCAAACCGTCGCTATCGTTACGACCCCCAGATATCCAGCTACTGGCTCGGCAACCTGGGCCAAATACACTTTCAACCTGCAGAGTTGAAGAATCTCTGCACACCTACCTGGACTCATCACATTCATATGCCTGTATAACCTTACTCTATCACCCGTCGGGTTAGCGGAGTACCTAAGGCGCTAGTATACTCGGCTCGAAATTGCGGGCTAATCCCCGGCTCCGGAGATTTCGGTTTGAATGGAGGCAAGCTGCGAAGGCGCCCGTGTGCATCGTAGCGCACGTTAAAAATCCCCAGTTGGGCAAAATTCTCCGTAGACCTCCACTACGGCGTCCTTGGGACGTAACCCACACCCCCCCATTTGGCTATAAAACTATCGTTAGTTTACCGCGCCTGTTCCTAGAAAATTATTTTCCCGAACTTGTTAAAAAGACGCCTATTTTTTGCCACTGCGATCGGCCCATGTGGCTAACAATTATTTTACGTACCAGTGAAAGTAGACAGCATAGTCAAATTATCAAGGTTGCACCAATGCCTTTCTTTTTTGTATAGCTGACTACTTGACTGATCTTCCAATTTCACTACATTGAAGTGCGGCTCCTACGTAGCGGTACATGTTGGGGCCAGCACGCTTTATTGTAGAGGGCCACATACCTATTGGCCCACCTCCAGTGACGCAAATGCTCGTCACGGAAGTTCCTTGCAGATTGGTGCACAACTAGTTTGGTATGCCCACTTATGCAAGTTTTAGTCAGTTAGGTTGTTTGTAGAAAATCACATGGCAGTGGCACCTACGATGTGACCGACATTCACGTCAAAGATGTTCATTGAATCTGGCACTAGCCTGCTTTCAGCTATTCAGTCATGCAAGTCTGGCGGAACCCGTTTTGTTGAAGAAAACCACATGAAAACTGTCTCCTTTTCAGTTACACTGATTCCCGTTATATACTTTCATTGAAATGTGGCGCACACCCAGCCTCGGCAACGCATTTAAAGTGCGGTTACATTGATTTTACGAAAGGTCCACATGTAATCAGCGAAATATAGCTAGTAAAACAGGTTCGCGTCAAATAGGTCAGCTGAGGAGAGCTGCACATGTAATGCCACATACCTAGGACACAACCTGTTCAGCCTATCGGCTAGTAATGCCGTGTCGCCATAAAAACAGTCCCTCATCATTGATATAGTGAGGGGATAGTGGACGACCCGATGGTACATGTAGGCGAGAAAGCAGAGAAAGTCCACGACCTGCCCTAATGATGTCAAACCGTCGCTATCGTTACGACCCCCAGATATCCAGCTACTGGCTCGGCAACCTGGGCCAAATACACTTTCAACCTGCAGAGTTGAAGAATCTCTGCACACCTACCTGGACTCATCACATTCATATGCCTGTATAACCTTACTCTATCACCCTTCGGGTTAGCGGAGTACCTAAGGCGCTAGTATACTCGGCTCGAAATTGCGGGCTAATCCCCGGCTCCGGAGATTTCGGTTTGAATGGAGGCAAGCTGCGAAGGCGCCCGTGTGCATCGTAGCGCACGTTAAAAATCCCCAGTTGGGCAAAATTCTCCGTAGACCTCCACTACGGCGTCCTTGGGACGTAACCCACACCCCCCCATTTGGCTATAAAACTATCGTTAGTTTACCGCGCCTGTTCCTAGAAAATTATTTTCCCGAACTTGTTAAAAAGACGCCTATTTTTTGCCACTGCGATCGGCCCATGTGGCTAACAATTATTTTACGTACCAGTGAAAGTAGACAACATAGTCAAATTATCAAGGTTGCACCAATGCCTTTCTTTTTTGTATAGCTGACTACTTGACTGATCTTCCAATTTCACTACATTGAAGTGCGGCTCCTACGTAGCGGTACATGTTGGGGCCAGCACGCTTTATTGTAGAGGGCCACATACCTATTGGCCCACCTCCAGTGACGCAAATGCTCGTCACGGAAGTTCCTTGCAGATTGGTGCACAACTAGTTTGGTATGCCCACTTATGCAAGTTTTAGTCAGTTAGGTTGTTTGTAGAAAATCACATGGCAGTGGCACCTACGATGTGACCGACATTCACGTCAAAGATGTTCATTGAATCTGGCACTAGCCTGCTTTCAGCTATTCAGTCATGCAAGTCTGGCGGAACCCGTTTTGTTGAAGAAAACCATATGAAAACTGTCTCCTTTTCAGTTACACTGATTCCCGTTATATACTTTCATTGAAATGTGGCGCACACCCAGCCTCGGCAACGCATTTAAAGTGCGGTTACATTGATTTTACGAAAGGTCCACATGTAATCAGCGAAATATAGCTAGTAAAACAGGTTCGCGTCAAATAGGTCAGCTGAGGAGAGCTGCACATGTAATGCCACATACCTAGGACACAACCTGTTCAGCCTATCGGCTAGTAATGCCGTGTCGCCATAAAAACAGTCCCTCATCATTGATATAGTGAGGGGATAGTGGACGACCCGATGGTACATGTAGGCGAGAAAGCAGAGAAAGTCCACGACCTGCCCTAATGATGTCAAACCGTCGCTATCGTTACGACCCCCAGATATCCAGCTACTGGCTCGGCAACCTGGGCCAAATACACTTTCAACCTGCAGAGTTGAAGAATCTCTGCACACCTACCTGGACTCATCACATTCATATGCCTGTATAACCTTACTCTATCACCCTTCGGGTTAGCGGAGTACCTAAGGCGCTAGTATACTCGGCTCGAAATTGCGGGCTAATCCCCGGCTCCGGAGATTTCGGTTTGAATGGAG
Source organism: Dermacentor variabilis (assembly GCF_050947875.1). Taxonomy (NCBI): domain Eukaryota; kingdom Metazoa; phylum Arthropoda; class Arachnida; order Ixodida; family Ixodidae; genus Dermacentor; species Dermacentor variabilis. Next base: position 192,471,208 of record NC_134569.1, read on the forward strand.
GCAAGCTGCGAAGGCGCCCGTGTGCATCGTAGCGCACGTTAAAAATCCCCAGTTGGGCAAAATTCTCCGTAGACCTCCACTACGGCGTCCTTGGGACGTAACCCACACCCCCCCATTTGGCTATAAAACTATCGTTAGTTTACCGCGCCTGTTCCTAGAAAATTATTTTCCCGAACTTGTTAAAAAGACGCCTATTTTTTGCCACTGCGATCGGCCCATGTGGCTAACAATTATCTTACGTACCAGTGAAAGTAGACAGCATAGTCAAATTATCAAGGTTGCACCAATGCCTTTCTTTTTTGTATAGCTGACTACTTGACTGATCTTCCAATTTAACTACATTGAAGTGCGGCTCGTACGTAGCGGTACATGTTGGGGCCAGCACGCTTTATTGTAGAGGGCCACATACCTATTGGCCCACCTCCAGTGACGCAAATGCTCGTCACGGAAGTTCCTTGCAGATTGGTGCACAACTAGTTTGGTATGCCCACTTATGCAAGTTTTAGTCAGTTAGGTTGTTTGTAGAAAATCACATGGCAGTGGCACCTACGATGTGACCGACATTCACGTCAAAGATGTTCATTGAATCTGGCACTAGCCTGCTTTCAGCTATTCAGTCATGCAAGTCTGGCGGAACCCGTTTTGTTGAAGAAAACCACATGAAAACTGTCTCCTTTTCAGTTACACTGATTCCCGTTATATACTTTCATTGAAATGTGGCGCACACCCAGCCTCGGCAACGCATTTAAAGTGCGGTTACATTGATTTTACGAAAGGTCCACATGTAATCAGCGAAATATAGCTAGTAAAACAGGTTCGCGTCAAATAGGTCAGCTGAGGAGAGCTGCACATGTAATGCCACATACCTAGGACACAACCTGTTCAGCCTATCGGCTAGTAATGCCGTGTCGCCATAAAAACAGTCCCTCATCATTGATATAGTGAGGGGAGAGTGGACGACCCGATGGTACATGTAGGCGAGAAAGTTGACAAAGTCCTCAAACTGCCACAATGATGTCAAACCGTTGCTATCATTACGACCCCCATATAACCAGCTACTAGCTCGACAACCTGGGTCAAATACAATTTCAACCTGCAGTGCTGGAGAATCGCAGAACACCTACCTGGACTCATCACATTCATATGCCTGTATAACCTTACTCTATCACCTTTCGGGGTAGCCGAGTAGCTAAGGCGCTAGTATACTCGGCTCGAAATTGCGGGCTCATCCTCGGCTCCGGAGATTTCAGTTTGAATGGAGGCAAGCTGCGAAGGCGCCCGTGTGCATCGTAGCGCACGTTAAAGATCCTCAGTTGTGCAAAATTCTCCGTAGACCTCCACTACGGCGTCCTTGGGACGTAACCCACTCCCCCCAATTGGCTATAAAACTATCGTTACTTTACCGCGTCTGTTCCTAGAAAATTCTTTTCCCGAACTTGTTAAAAAGACGCCTATTTTTTGCCACAGCGATCGGCCCATGTGACTAACAATTATCTTACGTACCAGTGAGAGCAGACAGAATAGTCAAATTATCAAGGTTGCACGAATGCCTTTCTTTTTTGTATAACTGACTACTTGATTGATCTTCCAATTTCACTACATTGAAGTGCGGCTCGTTCATAGCGGTACATGTTGGGGCCAGCAAGCTTTATTGAAGAGGGCCACATACCTCTTGGCCCATCTCCAGTGACGCAAATGCTCGTCATGGAAGTTCCTTGCAGATTGGTGCACAACTAGTTTGGTATGCCCATCTATGCAAGTTTTAGTGAGTTAGGTTGTTTGAAGAAAAGCACATGGCAGTGGCACCTATGATGTGACCGACATTCACGTCAAAGATGTACATTGAATCTCGCACTAGCCTGCTTTCAGCTATTCAGTCATGCAAGTCTGGCGGAACCCGTTTTGTTGAAGAAAACCACATGAAAACTGTCTCCTTTTCAGTTACACTGATTCCCGTTATATACTTTCATTGAAATGTGGCGCACACCCAGCCTCGGCAACGCATTTAAAGTGCGGTTACATTGATTTTACGAAAGGTCCACATGTAATCAGCGAAATATAGCTAGTAAAACAGGTTCGCGTCAAATAGGTCAGCTGAGGAGAGCTGCACATGCAATGCTACATAACTAGAACACATGTTCCGCCTATAGGCTAGTAATGCCCTTTCGCCATAAAAACAGCCCTTCATCATTGATATAGTGAGGGGATAGTGGACGACCCGATGTTACATGTAGGCGAGAAAGTTGACAAAGTCCTCAAACTGCCATAATGATGTCAAACCGTCGCTATCGTTACGACCCTCCTATATCCAGCTACTAGCTCGACAACCTGGGTCAAATACACTTTCAACCTGCAGTGCTGGAGAATCGCAGCACACCTACCTGGACTCATCACATTCATATGCCTGTATAACCTTACTGTATCACCCTTCGGGGTAGCCGAGTAGCTAAGGCGCTAGTATACTCGGCTCGAAATGGCGGGCTAATCCCCGGCTCCGGAGATTTCAGTTTGAATGGAGGCAAGCTGCGAAGGTGCCCGTGTGCATCGTAGCGGACGTTAAAGATCCCCAGTTGGGCAAAATTCTCCGTAGACCTCCACTACGGCGTCCTTGGGACGTAACCCACTCCCCCTAATTGGCTATAAAACTATCGTTACTTTACCGCGTCTGTTCCTAGAAAATTCTTTTCCCGAACTTGTTAAAGAGACGCCTATTTTTTGCCACAGCGATCGGCCCATGTGGCTAACAATTATCTTACGTACCAGTGAGAGCAGACAGAATAGTCAAATTATCAAGGTTGCACGAATGCCGTTCTTTTTTGTATGACTGACTACTTGACTGATCTTCCAATTTCACTACATTGAAGTGCGGCTCGTACATAGCGGTACATGTTGGGGCCAGCAAGCTTTATTGAAGAGGGCCACATACCTCTTGGCCCATCTCCAGTGACGCAAATGCTCGTCACTTACGGAAGTTCCTTGCAGATTGGTACACAACTAGTTTGGTATGCCCACTTATGCAAGTTTTAGTGAGTTAGGTTGTTCGATGAAAATCACATGGCAGTGGCACCTACGATGTGACCGACATTCACGTCAAAGATGTACATTGAATCTGGCACTAGCCTGCTTTCATCTATTCAGTCATGCAAGTCTGACTGAGCCCGTTTTGTTCAAGAAAACCCCATGAAAACTGTCTCCTTTTCAGATACACTAATTCCCGTTATGTGCTTTCATTGAATTGTGGCACACACGCAGTGTCGGCAACGCATTTAAAGTGCGGTTACAGTTTTTTTTGTGAAAGGTCCACATGTAATCAGCGAAATATAGCCAGTAAAACAGGTTCGCGTCAAATGGGTCAGCTGAGGAGAGCTGCACATGCAATGCCACATACCTAGGACACAACCTGTTCAGCCTATCGGCTAGTAATGCCGTTTCGCCATAAAAACAGCCCCTCATCATTGATATAGTGAGGGGATAGTGGACGACCCGATGGTACATGTAGGCGAGAAAGTTGACAAAGTCCTCAAACTGCCATAATGATGTCAAACCGTCGCTATCATTACGACCCCCATATATCCAGCTACTAGCTCGACAACCTGGGCAAATACACTTTCAACCTGCAGTGCTGGAGAATCGCAGCACACCTACCTGGACTCATCCCATTCATATGCCTGTATAACCTTACTGTATCACCCTTCGGGGTAGCCGAGTAGCTAAGGCGCTATTATACTCGGCTCGAAATTGCGGGCTAATCCCCGGCTCCGGAGATTTCAGTTTGAATGGAGGCAAGCTGCGAAGGCGCCCGTGTGCATCGTAGCGCACGTTAAAGATCCCCAGTTGGGCAAAATTCTCCGTAGACCTCCACTACGGCGTCCTTGGGACGTAACCCACTCCCCCCAATTGGCTATAAAACTATCGTTACTTTACCGCGTCTGTTCCTAGAAAATTCTTTTCCCGAACTTGTTAAAAACACGCCTATTTTTTTCCCACAGCGATCGGCCCATGTGGCTAACAATTACTTTTCGTACCAGTGAGAGCAGACAGAATAGTCAAATTATCAAGGTTGCACGAATGCCGTTCTTTTTTGTATGACTGACTACTTGACTGATCTTCCAATTTCACTACATTGAAGTGCGGCTCGTACATAGCTGTACATGTTGGGGCCAGCAAGCTTTATTGAAGAGGGCCACATACCTCTTGGCCCATCTCCAGTGACGCAAATGCTCGTCACTTACGGAAGTTCCTTGCAGATTGGTACACAACTAGTTTCGTATGCCCACTTATGCAAGTTTTAGTGAGTTAGGTTGTTCGATCAAAATCACATGGCAGTGGCACCTACGATGTGACCGACATTCACGTCAAAGATGTACATTGAATCTGGCACTAGCCTGCTTTCATCTATTCAGTCATGCAAGTCTGACTGAGCCCGTTTTGTTCAAGAAAACCACATGAAAACTGTCTCCTTTTCAGTTACACTAATTCCCGTTATGTACTTTCATTGAATTGTGGCACACACCCAGTGTCGGCAACGCATTTAAAGTGCGGTTACATTTTTTTTGTGAAATGTCTACGTGTAATCAGCGAAATATAGCCAGTAAAACAGGTTCGCGTCAAATGGGTCAGCTGAAGAGAGCTGCACATGCAATGCCACATAACTAGGACACAACATGTTCCGCCTACAGGCTAGTAATGCCGTTTCGCCATAAAAACAGCCCCTCATCATTGATATAGTGAGGGGATAGTGGACGACACGATGGTACATGTAGGCGAGAAAGTTGACAAAGCCCTCAAACTGCCATAATGATGTCAAACCGTCGCTATCATTACGACCCGCATATATCCAGCTACAAGTTCGACAACCTGGGTCAAATACACTTTCAACCTGCAGTGCTGGAGAATCGCAGCACACCTACCTGGACTCATCACATTCATATGCCTGTATAACCTTACTCTATCACCCTTCGGGGTAGCCGAGTAGCTAAGGCGCTAGTATACTCGGCTCGAAATTGCGGGCTAATCCCCGGCTCCGGAGATTTCAGTTTGAATGGAGGCAAGCTGCGAAGGCGCCCGTGTGCATCGTAGCGCACGTTAAAGATCCCCAGTTGGGCAAAATTCTCCGTAGACCCCCACTACGGCGTCCTTGGGACGTAATCCACTCCCCCCAATTGGCTATAAAACTATCGTTACTTTACCGCCTCTGTTCCTAGAAAATTCTTTTCCCGAACTTGTTAAAAACACGCCTATTTTTTTTCCACAGCGATCGGCCCATGTGGCTAACAATTATCTTTCGTACCAATGAGAGCAGACAGAATAGTCAAATTATCAAGGTTGCACGAATGCCTTTCTTTTTTGTATGACTGACTACTTGACTGATCTTCCAATTTCACAACATTGAAGTGCGGCTCGTACATAGCGGTACATGTTGGGGCAAGAAAGATTTATTGAAGAGGGGCACATACCTCTTGGCCCATCTCCAGCGACGCAAATGCTCGTCACTCACAGAAGTTCCTTGCAGATTGGTAGACAACTAGTTTCGTATGCCCACCTATGCATGTTTTAGTGAGTTAGGTTGTTTGATGAAAATCACATGGCAATGGCACCTACGATGTGACCGACATTCACGTCAAAGATGTACATTGAATCTGGCACTAGCCTGCTTTCATCTATTCAGTCATGCAAGTCTGGCGGAACCCGTTTTGTTCAAGAAAACCACATGAAAACTGTCTCCTTTTCAGTTACACTGATTCCCGTTATATACTTTCATTGAATTGTGGCACACACCCAGTGTCGGCAACGCATTTAAAGTGCGGTTACATTTTTTTTGTGAAAGCTCTACGTGTAATCAGCGAAATATAGCCAGTAAACAGGTTCGCGTCAAATGGGTCAGCTGAAGAGAGCTGCACATGCAATGCCACATAACTAGGACACAACATGTTCCGCCTATAGGCTAGTAATGCCGTTTCGCCATAAAAACAACCCCTCATCATTGATATAGTGAGCGGATTGTGGACGACCCGATGGTACATTTAAGCGAGAAAGCAGAGAAAGTCCACGAACTGCCCTAATAATGTCAAACCGTCGCAATCGTTACGACCCCCAGGTATTCAGCTACTGGCTCGATAACCTGGGCCAAATACACTTTCAACCTGCAGAGCTGAAGAATCGCTGCACACCTACCTGGACTCATCACATTCATATGCCTGTATAACCTTACTCTATCACCCTTCGGGGTAGCCGAGTACCTAAGGCGCTAGTATACTCGGCTCGAAATTGCGGGCTAATCCCCGGCTCCGGAGATTTCAGTTTGAATGGAGGCAAGCTGCGAAGGCGCCCGTGTGCATCGTAGCGCAGGTTAAAAATCCCCATTTGGGCAAAATTCTCCGTAGACCTCCACTACGGCGTGCTTGGGACGTAACCCACTCCCCCCAATTGGCTATAAAACTGTCGTTACATTAACCCGTCTGTTCCTAGAAAATTCTTTTCCCGAACTTGTTAAAAAGACGCCTATTTTTTGTCACAGCGATCGGCCCATGTGGCTAACAATTATCTTACGTACCAGTGAGAGCAGACAGAATAGTTAAATTATCAAGGTTGCACGAATGCCGTTCTTTTTTGTATGACTGACTACTTGACTTATCTTCCAATTTCACTACATTGAAGTGCGGCTCGTACATAGCGGTACATGTTGGGGCCAGCAAGCTTTATTGAAGAGGGGCACATACCTCTTGGCACATCTCCAGTGACGCAAATGCTCGTCACTTACGGAAGTTCCTTGCAGATTGGTCCACAACTAGTTTCGTATGCCCACTTATGCAAGTTTTAGTGAGTTAGGTTTTTTTGATGAAAATCACATGGCAGTGGCACCTACGATGTGACCGACATTCACGTCAAAGATGTACATTGAATCTGGCACTAGCCTGCTTTCATCTATTCAGTCATGCAAGTCTGGCGGAACCCGTTTTGTTCAAGAAAACCACATGAAAACTGTCTCCTTTTCAGTTACACTGATTCCCGTTATATACTTTCATTGAATTGTTGCGCACACGCAGCCTCGGCAACGCATTTAAAGTGCGGTTACACTGATTTTACGAAAGGTCCACGTGTAATCCGCGAAATATAACCAGTAAAACAGCGTCGCGTCAAATGGGTCAGCTGAAGAGAGCTGCACATGCAATACCACATAACTAGAACACATGTTCCGCCTATAGGCTAGTAATGCCGTTTTGCCATAAAAACAGCCCCTCATCATTGATATAGTGAGCGGATTGTGGACGACCCGATGGTACATATTGGCGAGAAAGCAGAGAAAGTCCATGAACTGCCCTAATGATGTCAAACCGTCGCTATCGTTACGACCCCCAGATATCCAGCTACTGGCTCGGCAACCTGGGCCAAATACACTTTCAACCTGCAGAGCTGAAGAATCTCTGCACACCTACCTGGACTCATCACATTCATATGCCTGTATAACCTTACTCTATCACCCTTCGGTTTAGCGGAGTACCTAAGGCGCTAGTATACTCGGCTCGAAACTGCGGGTTAATCCCCGGCTCCGGAGATTTCAGTTTGAATGGAGGCAAGCTGCGAAGGCGCCCGTGTGCATCGTAGCGGACGTTAAAAATCCCCAGTTGGGCAAAATTCTCCGTAGACCTCCACTACGGCGTCCTTGGGACGTAACCCACTCCCCCCAATTGGCTATAAAACTATCGTTAGTTTACCGCGTCTGTTCCTAGAAAATTCTTTTCCCGAAATTGTTAAAAAGACGCCTATTTTTTGCCACAGCGATCGGGCCATGTGGCTAACAATTATCTTACGTACCAGTGAGAGCAGACAGAATAGTGAAATTATCAAGGTCACGAATGCCTTTCTTTTTTGTATAACTGACTACTTGACTGATCTTCCAATTTCACTACATTGAAGTGCGGCTCGTACATAGCGGTACATGTTGGCGCCAGCAAGCTTTATTGAAGAGGGGCACATACCTCTTGGCCCATCTCTAGTGACGCAAATGCTCGTCACTCACAGATGTTCCTTGCAGATTGGTAGACAACTAATTTCGTGTGCCCACCTATGCAATTTGTAGTGAGTTAGGTTGTTTGATGAAAATCACATGGCAGTGGCACCTACGATGTGACCGACGTTCACGTCAAAGACGTACATTGAATCTGGCACTAGCCTGCTTTCATCTATTCAGTCATGCAAGTCTGACTGAGCCCGTTTTGTTGAAGAAAACCACATGAAAACTGTCTCCTTTTCAGTTACACTGATTTCCGTTATGTACTTTCATTGAATTGTGGCACACACCCAGTGTCGGCAACGCATTTAAAGTGCGGTTACATTTTTTTTTTGTGAAAGGTCTACGTGTAATCAGCGAAATATAGCCAGTAAAACAGGTTCGCGTCAAATGGGTCAGCTGAAGAGAGCTACACATGTAATGCCACATAACTAGGACACATGTTCCGCCTATAGGCTAGTAATGCCGTTTCGCCATAAAAACAACCCCTCATCATTGATATAGTAAGCGGATTGTGGACGACCCGATGGTACATTTAGGCGAGAAAGCAGAGAAAGTCCACGAACTGCCCTAATGATGTCAAACCGTCGCAATCGTTACGACCCCCAGGTATTCAGCTACTGGCTCGATAACCTGGGCCAAATACACTTTCAACCTGCAGAGCTGAAGAATCGCTGCACACCTATCTGGACTCATCACATTCATATGCCTGTATAACCTTACTCTATCACCCTTCGGGGTAGCGGAGTACCTAAGGCGCTAGTATACTCGGCTCGAAATTGCGGGCAAATCCCCGGCTCCGGAGATTTCAGTTTGAATGGAGGCAAGCTGCGAAGGCGCCCGTGTGCATCGTAGCGCAGGTTAAAAATCCCCAGTTGGGCAAAATTCTCCGTAAACCTCCACTACGGCGTCCTTGGGACGTAACCCACTCCCCCCAATTGGCTATAAAACTGTCGTTACATTAACCCATCTGTTCCTAGAAAATTCTTTTCCCGAACTTGTTAAAAAGACGCCTATTTTTTTGCCACAGCGATCGGCCCATGTGGCTAACAATTATCTTACGTACCAGTGAGAGCAGACAGAATAGTGAAATTATCAAGGTTGCACGAATGCCTTTCTTTTTTGTATAACTGACTACTTGACTGATCTTCCAATTTCACTACATTGAAGTGCGGCTCGTACATAGCGGTACATGTTGGGGCCAGCAAGCTTTATTGAAGAGGGCCACATACCTCTTGGCCCATCTCCAGTGACGCAAATGCTCGTCACTTACGGAAGTTCCTTGCAGATTGGTACACAACTAGTTTGGTATGCCCACTTATGCAAGTTTTAGTGAGTTAGGTTGTTTGATGAAAATCACATGGCAGTGGCACCTACGATGAGACCGACATTCACGTCAAAGATGTACATTGAATCTGGCACTAGCCTGCTTTCATCTATTCAGTCATGCAAGTCTGACTGCGCCCGTTTTGTTCAAGAAAACCACATGAAAAATGTCTCCTTTTCAGTTACACTAATTCCCGTTATGTACTTTCATTGAATTGTGGCACACACCCAGTGTCGGCAACGCATTTAAAGTGCGGTTACATTTTTTTTGTGAAAGGTCTACGTGTAATCAGCGAAATATAGCCAGTAAAACAGGTTCGCGTCAAATGGGTCAGCTGAGGAGAGCTGCACATGCAATGCCACATACCTAGGACACAACCTGTTCAGCCTATTGGCTAGTAATGCCGTTTCGCCATAAAAACAGCCCCTCATCATTGATATAGTGAGGGGATAGTGGACGACCCGATGGTACATGTAGGCGAGAAAGTTGACAAAGTCCTCAAACTGCCATAATGATGTCAAACCGTCGCTATCATTACGACCCCCATATATCCAGCTACTAGCTCGACAACCTGGGTCAAATACACTTTCAACCTGCAGTGCTGGAGAATCGCAGCACACCTACCTGGACTCATCACATTCATATGCCTGTATAACCTTACTCTATCACCCTTCGGGGTAGCCGAGTAGCTAAGGCGCTAGTATACTCGGCTCGAAATTGCGGGCTAATCCCCGGCTCCGGAGATTTCAGTTTGAATGGAGGCAAGCTGCGAAGGCGCCCGTGTGCATCATAGCGCACGTTAAAGATCCCCAGTTGGGCAAACTTCTCCGTAGACCTCCACTACGGCGTCGTTGGGACGTAACCCACTCCCCCGAATTGGCTATAAAACTATCGTTACTTTACCGCGTTTGTTCCTAGAAAATTCTTTTCCCGAACTTGTTAAAAAGACGCCTATTTTTTCCCACAGCGATCGGCCCATGTGGCCAACAATTATCTTACGTAACAGTGAGAGCAGACAGAATAGTCAAATTATCAAGGTTGCACGAATGCCGTTCTTTTTTGTATGACTGACTACTTGACTGATCTCTCAATTTCACTACATTGAAGTGCGGCTCGTACATAGCCGTACATGTTGGGGCCAGCAAGCTTTATTGAAGAGGGGCACATACCTGTTGGCCCATCTCCAGTGACGCAAATGCTCGTCACTCACAGAAGTCCCTTGCAGATTGGTAGACAACTAGTTTCGTATAACCACCTATGCAAGTTTTAGTGAGTTAGGTTGTTTGATGAAAATCACATGGCAGTGGCACCTACGATGTGACCGACATTCACGTCAAAGATGTACATTGAATCTGGCACTAGCCTGCTCTCATCTATTCTATCATGCAAGTCTGACTGAGCCCGTTTTGTTTAAGAAAACCACATGAAAACTGTCTCCTTTTCAGTTACACTGATTTCCGTTATGTATTTTCATTGAATTGTGGCACACACCCAGTGTCGGCAACGCATTTAAAGTGCGGTTACATTTTTTTTTGTGAAAGGTCTACGTGTAATCAGCGAAATATAGCCAGTAAAACAGGTTCGCGTCAAATGGGTCAGCTGAAGAGAGCTACACATGTAATGCCACATAACTAGGACACATGTTCCGCCTATAGGCTAGTAATGCCGTTTCGCCATAAAAACAACCCCTCATCATTGATATAGTAAGCGGATTGTGGACGACCCGATGGTACATGTAGGCGAGAAAGTTGACAAAGTCCTCAAACTGCCATAATGATGTCAAACCGTCGCTATCATTACGACCCCCATATATCCAGCTACTAGCTCGACAACCTGGGTCAAATACACTTTCAACCTGCAGTGCTGGAGAATCGCAGCACACCTACCTGGACTCATCACATTCATATGCCTGTATAACCTTACTCTATCACCCTTCGGGGTAGCCGAGTAGCTAAGGCGCTAGTATACTCGGCTCGAAATTGCGGGCTAATCCCCGGCTCCGGAGATTTCAGTTTGAATGGAGGCAAGCTGCGAAGGCGCCCGTGTGCATCGTAGCGCACGTTAAAGATCCCCAGTTGGGCGAAATTCTCCGTAGACCTCCACTACGGCGTCCTTGGGACGTAACCCACTCCCCCCAATTGGCTATAAAACTATCGTTACTTTACCGCGTCTGTTCCTAGAAAATTCTTTTCCCGAACTTGTTAAAAACACGCCTATTTTTTTCGCACAGAGATCGGCCCATGTGGCTAACAATTATCTTTCGTACCAGTGAGAGGAGACAGAATAGTCAAATTATCAAGGTTGCACGAATGCCGTTCTTTTTTGTATGACTGACTACTTGACTGATCTTCCAATTTCACCACATTGAAGTGCGGCTCGTACATAGCGGTACATGTTGGGGCCAGCAAGCTTTATTGAAGAGGGGCACATACCTCTTGGCCCATCTCCAGTGACGCAAATGCTCGTCCCTCACAGAAGTTCCTTGCAGATTGGTAGACAACTAGTTTCGTATGCCCACCTATGCAAGTTTTAGTGAGTTAGGTTGTTTGATGAAAATCACATGGCAGTGGCACCTACGATGTGACCGACATTCACGTCAAAGATGCACATTGAATCTGGCACTAGCCTGCTTTCATCTATTCAGTCATGCAAGTCTGACTGAGCCCGTTTTGTTTAAGAAAACCACATGAAAACTGTCTCCTTTTCAGTTACACTGATTCCCGTTATGTACTTTCATTGAATTGTGGCACACACCCAGTGTCGGCAACGCATTTAAAGTGCGGTTACATTTTTTTTGTGAAAGGTCTACGTGTAATCAGCGAAATATAGCCAGTAAAACAGGTTCGCGTCAAATGGGTCAGCTGAAGAGAGCTGCACATGCAATGCCACATAACTAGGACACAACATGTTCCGCCTATAGGCTAGTAATGCCGTTTCGCCATAAAAACAACGCCTCATCATTGATATAGTGAGCGGATTGTGGACGACCCGATGGTACATGTAGGCGAAAAAGTTGACAAAGTCCTCAAACTGCCATAAAGATGTCAAACCGTCGCTATCATTACGACCCCCATATATCCAGCTACTAGCTCGACAACCTGGGTCAAATACACTTTCAACCTGCAGTGCTGGAGAATCGCAGCACACCTACCTGGACTCATCACATTCATATGCCTGTATAACCTTACTCTATCACCCTTCGGGGTAGCCGAGTAGCTAAGGCGCTAGTATACTCGGCTTGAAATTGCGGGCTAATCCCCGGCTCCGGAGATTTCAGTTTGAATGGAGGCAAGCTGCGAAGGCGCCCGTGTGCATCGTAGCGCACGTTAAAGATCCCCAGTTGGGCGAAATTCTCCGTAGACCTCCACTACGGCGTCCTTGGGACGTAACCCACTCCCCCCAATTGGCTATAAAACTATCGTTACTTTACCGCGTCTGTTCCTAGAAAATTCTTTTCCCGAACTTGTTAAAAACACGCCTATTTTTTTCGCACAGAGATCGGCCCATGTGGCTAACAATTATCTTTCGTACCAGAGAGAGGAGACAGAATAGTCAAATTATCAAGGTTGCACGAATGCCGTTCTTTTTTGTATGACTGACTACTTGACTGATCTTCCAATTTCACCACATTGAAGTGCGGCTCGTACATAGCGGTACATGTTGGGGCCAGCAAGCTTTATTGAAGAGGGGCACATACCTCTTGGCCCATCTCCAGTGACGCAAATGCTCGTCCCTCACAGAAGTTCCTTGCAGATTGGTAGACAACTAGTTTCGTATGCCCACCCATGCAAGTTTTAGTGAGTTAGGTTGTTTGATGAAAATCACATGGCAGTGGCACCTACGATGTGACCGACATTCACGTCAAAGATGCACATGGAATCTGGCACTAGCCTGCTTTCATCTATTCAGTCATGCAAGTCTGACTGAGCCCGTTTTGTTTAAGAAAACCACATGAAAACTGTCTCCTTTTCAGTTACACTGATTCCCGTTATGTACTTTCATTGAATTGTGGCACACACCCAGTGTCGGCAACGCATTTAAAGTGCGGTTACATTTTTTTTGTGAAAGGTCTACGTGTAATCAGCGAAATATAGCCAGTAAAACAGGTTCGCGTCAAATGGGTCAGCTGAAGAGAGCTGCACATGCAATGCCACATAACTAGGACACAACATGTTCCGCCTATAGGCTAGTAATGCCGTTTCGCCATAAAAACAACGCCTCATCATTGATATAGTGAGCGGATTGTGGACGACCCGATGGTACATGTAGGCGAAAAAGTTGACAAAGTCCTCAAACTGCCATAAAGATGTCAAACCGTCGCTATCATTACGACCCCCATATATCCAGCTACTAGCTCGACAACCTGGGTCAAATACACTTTCAACCTGCAGTGCTGGAGAATCGCAGCACACCTACCTAGACTCATCACATTCATATGCCTGTATAACCTTACTCTATCACCCTTCGGGGTAGCCGAGTAGCTAAGGCGCTAGTATACTCGGCTTGAAATTGCGGGCTAATCCCCGGCTCCGGAGATTTCAGTTTGAATGGAGGCAAGCTGCGAAGGCGCCCGTGTGCATCGTAGCGCACGTTAAAGATCCCCAGTTGGGCAAAATTCTCCGTAGACCTCCACTACGGCGTCCTTGGGACGTAACCTACTCCCCCGAATTGGCTATAAAACTATCGGTACTTTACCGCGTCTGTTCCTAGAAAATTCTTTTCCCGAACTTGTTAAAAAGACGCCTATTTTTTGCCACAGCGATCGGCCGATGTGGCCAACAATTATCTTACGTAACAGTGAGAGCAGACAGAATAGTCAAATTATCAAGGTTGCACGAATGCCGTTCTTTTTTGTATAACTGACTACTTGACTGATCTTCCAATTTCACTACATTGAAGTGCCGCTCGTACATAGCGGTTCATGTTGGGGCCAGCAAGCTTTATTGAAGAGGGCCACATACCTCTTGGCCCATCTCCAGTGACGCAAATGCTCGTCACTTACGGAAGTTCCTTGCAGATTGGTACACAACTAGTTTGGTATGCCCACTTATGCAAGTTTTAGTGAGTTAGGTTGTTTGATGAAAATCACATGGCAGTGGCACCTACGATGTGACCGACATTCACGTCAAAGATGTACATTGAATCTGGCACTAGCCTGCTTTCATCTATTCAGTCATGCAAGTCTGACTGAGCCCGTTTTGTTCAAGAAAACCACATGAAAACTGTCTCCTTTTCAGTTACACTAATTCCCGTTATGTACTTTCATTGAATTGTGGCACACACCCAGTGTCGGCAACGCATTTAAAGTGCGGTTACATTTTTTTTGTGAAAGGTCTACGTGTAATCAGGGAAATATAGCCAGTAAAACAGGTTCGCGTCATATGGGTCAGCTGAAGAGAGCTGCACATGCAATGTCACATAACTAGGACACAACATGTTCCGCCTATAGGCTAGTAATGCCGTTTCGCCATAAAAACAACCCCTCATCATTGATATAGTGAGCGGATTGTGGACGACCCGATGGTACATTTAAGCGAGAAAGCAGAGAAAGTCCACGAACTGCCTTAATGATGTCAAACCGTCGCAATCGTTACGACCCCCAGGTATACAGCTACTGGCTCGATAACCTGGGCCAAATACACTTTCAACCTGCAGAGCTGAAGAATCGCTGCACACCTACCTGGACTCATCACATTCATATGCCTGTATAACCTTACTCTATCACCCTTCGGGGTAGCGGAGTACCTAAGGCGCTAGTATACTCGGCTCGAAATTGCGGGCTAATCCCCGGCTCCGGAGATTTCAGTTTGAATGGAGGCAGGCTGCGAAGGCGCCCGTGTGCATCGTAGCGCAGGTTAAAAATCCCCAGTTCGGCAAAATTCTCCGTAGACCTCCACTACGGCGTCCTTGGGACGTAACCCACTCCCCCCAATTGGCTATAAAACTGTCGTTACATTAACCCGTCTGTTCCTAGAAAATTCTTTTCCCGAACTTGTTAAAAAGACGCCTATTTTTTGCCACAGCGATCGGCCCATGTGGCTAACAATTATCTTACTTACCAGTGAGAGCAGACAGAATAGTGAAATTATCAATGTTGCACGAATGCCTTTCTTTTTTGTATAACTGACTACTTGACTGATCTTCCAATTTCACTACATTGAAGTGCGGCTCGTACATAGCGGTTCATGTTGGGGCCAGCAAGCTTTATTGAAGAGGGCCACATACCTCTTGGCCCATCTCCAGTGACGCAAATGCTCGTCACTTACGGAAGTTCCTTGCAGATTGGTACACAACTAGTTTGGTATGCCCACTTATGCAAGTTTTAGTGAGTTAGGTTGTTTGATGAAAATCACATGGCAGTGGCACCTACGATGTGACCGACATTCACGTCAAAGATGTACATTGAATCTGGCACTAGCCTGCTTTCATCTATTCAGTCATGCAAGTCTGACTGAGCCCGTTTTGTTCAAGAAAACCACATGAAAACTGTCTCCTTTTCAGTTACACTAATTCCCGTTATGTACTTTCATTGAATTGTGGCACACACCCAGTGTCGGCAACGCATTTAAAGTGCGGTTACATTTTTTTTTGTGAAAGGTCTACGTGTTATCAGCGAAATATAGCCAGTAAAACAGGTTCGCGTCAAATGGGTCAGCTGAGGAGAGCTGCACATGCAATGCCACATACCTAGGACACAACCTGTTCAGCCTATCGGCTAGTAATGCCGTTTCGCCATAAAAACAGCCCCTCATCATTGATATAGTGAGGGGATAGTGGACGACCCGATGGTACATGTAGGCGAGAAAGTTGACAAAGTCGTCAAACTGCCATAATGATGTCAAACCGTCGCTATCATTACAACCCCCATATATCCAGCTACTAGCTCGACAACCTGGGTCAAATACACTTTCAACCTGCAGTGCTGGAGAATCGCAGCACACCTACCTAGACTCATCACATTCATATGCCTGTATAACCTTACTCTATCACTCTTCGGGGTAGCCGAGTAGCTAAGGCGCTAGTATACTCGGCTCGAAATTGCGGGCTAATCCCCGGCTCCGGAGATTTCAGTTTGAATGGAGGCAAGCTGCGAAGGCGCCCGTGTGCATCGTAGCGCAAGTTAAAGATCCCCAGTTGGGCAAAATTCTCCATAGACCTCCACTACGGCGTCCTTGGGACGTAACCCACTCCCCCTAATTGGCTATAAAACTATCGTTACTTTACCGCGTCTGTTCCTAGAAAATTCTTTTCCCGAACTTGTTAAAAAAACGCCTATTTTTTTCCACAGCGATCGGCCCTTGTGGCTAACAATTATCTTTCGTACCAGTGAGAGCAGACAGAATAGTCAAATTATCAAGGTTGCACGAATGCCTTTCTTTTTTGTATGACTGACTACTTAACTGATCTTCCAATTTCACTACGTTGAAGTGCGGCTCGTACATAGCGGTACATGTTGGGGCCAGCAAGCTTTATTGAAGAGGGGCACATACCTCTTGGCCCATCTCCAGTGACGCAAATGCTCGTCACTCACAGAAGTTCCTTGAAGATTGGTAGACAACTAGTTTCGTATGCCCACCTATGCAAGTTTTAGTGAGTTAGGTTGTTTGATGAAAATCACATGGCAGTGGCACCTACGATGTGACCGACATTCACGTCAAAGATGTACATTGAATCTGGCACTAGCCTGCTTTCATCTATTCAGTCATGCAAGTCTGACTGAGCCCGTTTTGTTTAAGAAAACCACATGAAAACTGTCTCCTTTTCAGTTACACTGATTCCCGTTAGGTACTTTCATTGAATTGTGGCACACACCCAGTGTCGGCAACGCATTGAAAGTGCGGTTACATTTTTTTTGTGAAAGGTCTACGTGTAATCAGCGAAATATAGCCAGTAAAACAGGTTCGCGTCAAATGGGTCAGCTGAAGAGAGCTGCACATGCAATGCCACATAACTAGGACACAACATGTTCCGCCTATAGGCTAGTAATGCCGTTTCGCCATAAAAACAACGCCTCATCATTGATATAGTGAGCGGATTGTGGACGACCCGATGGTACATGTAGGCGAGAAAGTTGACAAAGTCCTCAAACTGCCATAATGATGCCAAACCGTCGCTATCATTACGACCCCCATATATCCAGCTACTAGCTCGACAACCTTCGTCAAATACACTTTCAACCTGCAGTGCTGGAGAATCGCAGCACACCTACCTGGACTCATCACATTCATATGTCTGTATAACCTTACTCTATCACCCTTCGGGGTAGCGGAGTACCTAAGGCGCTAGTATACTCGGCTCGAAATTGCGGGCTAATCCCCGGCTCCGGAGATTTCAGTTTGAATGGAGGCAAGCTGCGAAGGCGCCCGTGTGCATCGTAGCGCAGGTTAAAAATCCCCAGTTGGGCAAAATTCTCCGTAGACCTCCACTACGGCGTCCTTGGGACGTAACCCACTCCCCCCAATTGGCTATAAAACTCTCGTTACATTAACCCCTCTGTTCCTAGAAAATTCTTTTCCCGAACTTGTTAAAAAGACGCCTATTTTTTGCCACAGCGATCGGCCCATGTGGCTAACAATTATCTTACGTACCAGTGAGAGCAGACAGAATAGTGAAATTATCAATGTTGCACGAATGCCTTTCTTTTTTGTATAACTGACTACTTGACTGATCTTCCAATTTCACTACATTGAAGTGCGGCTCGTACATAGCGGTTCATGTTGGGGCCAGCAAGCTTTATTGAAGAGGGCCACATACCTCTTGGCCCATCTCCAGTGACGCAAATGCTCGTCACTTACGGAAGTTCCTTGCAGATTGGTACACAACTAGTTTGGTATGCCCACTTATGCAAGTTTTAGTGAGTTAGGTTGTTTGATGAAAATCACATGGCAGTGGCACCTACGATGTGACCGACATTCACGTCAAAGATGTACATTGAATCTGGCACTAGCCTGCTTTCATCTATTCAGTCATGCAAGTCTGACTGAGCCCGTTTTGTTCAAGAAAACCACATGAAAACTGTCTCCTTTTCAGTTACACTAATTCCCGTTATGTACTTTCATTGAATTGTGGCACACACCCAGTGTCGGCAACGCATTTAAAGTGCGGTTACATTTTTTTTGTGAAAGGTCTACGTGTAATCAGCGAAATATAGCCAGTAAAACAGGTTCGCGTCAAATGGGTCAGCTGAGGAGAGCTGCACATGCAATGCCACATACCTAGGACACAACCTGTTCAGCCTATCGGCTAGTAATGCCGTTTCGCCATAAAAACAGCCCCTCATCATTGATATAGTGAGGGGATAGTGGACGACCCGATGGTACATGTAGGCGAGAAAGTTGACAAAGTCCTCAAACTGCCATAATGATGTCAAACCGTCGCTATCATTACAACCCCCATATATCCAGCTACTAGCTCGACAACCTGGGTCAAATACACTTTCAACCTGCAGTGCTGGAGAATCGCAGCACACCTACCTGGACTCATTACATTCATATGCCTGTATAACCTTACTCTATCACTCTTCGGGGTAGCCGAGTAGCTAAGGCGCTAGTATACTCGGCTCGAAATTGCGGGCTAATCCCCGGCTCCGGAGATTTCAGTTTGAATGGAGGCAAGCTGCGAAGGCGCCCGTGTGCATCGTAGCGCACGTTAAAGATCCCCAGTTGGGCAAAATTCTCCGTAGACCTCCACTACGGCGTCCTTGGGACGTAACCCACTCCCCCCAATTGGCTATAAAACTATCGTTACTTTACCGCGTCTGTTCCTAGAAAATTCTTTTCCCGAACTTGTTAAAAACACGCCTATTTTTTTCCACAGCGATCGGCCCATGTGGCTAACAATTATCTTTCGTACCAGTGAGAGCAGACAGAATAGTCAAATTATCAAGGTTACACGAATGCCTTTCTTTTTTGTATGACTGACTACTTGACTGATCTTCCAATTTCACTACGTTGAAGTGCGGCTCGTACATAGCGGTACATGTTGGGGCCAGCAAGCTTTATTGAAGAGGGGCACATACCTCTTGGCCCATCTCCAGTGACGCAAATGCTCGTCACTCACAGAAGTTCCTTGCAGATTGGTAGACAACTAGTTTCGTATGCCCACCTATGCAAGTTTTAGTGAGTTAGGTTGTTTGATGAAAATCACATGGCAGTGGCACCTACGATGTGACCGACATTCACGTCAAAGATGTACATTGAATCTGGCACTAGCCTGCTTTCATCTATTCAGTCATGCAAGTCTGACTGAGCCCGTTTTGTTTAAGAAAACCACATGAAAACTCCCTCCTTTTCAGTTACACTGATTCCCGTTAGGTACTTTCATTGAATTGTGGCACACACCCAGTTTCGGCAACGCATTGAAAGTGCGGTTACATTTTTTTTGTGAAAGGTCTACGTGTAATCAGCGAAATATAGCCAGTAAAACAGGTTCGCGTCAAATGGGTCAGCTGAAGAGAGCTGCACATGCAATGCCACATAACTAGGACACAACATGTTCCGCCTATAGGCTAGTAATGCCGTTTCGCCATAAAAAGAACGCCTCATCATTGATATAGTGAGCGGATTGTGGACGACCCGATGGTACATGTAGGCGAGAAAGTTGACAAAGTCCTCAAACTGCCATAATGATGCCAAACCGTCGCTATCATTACGACCCCCATATATCCAGCTACTAGCTCGACAACCTTGGTCAAATACACTTTCAACCTGCAGTGCTGGAGAATCGCAGCACACCTACCTGGACTCATCACATTCATATGTCTGTATAACCTTACTCTATCACCCTTCGGGGTAGCCGAGTAGCTAAGGCGCTAGTATACTCGGCTCGAAATTGCGGGCTAATCCCCGGCTCCGGAGATTTCAGTTTGAATGGAGGCAAGCTGCGAAGGCGCCCGTGTGCATCGTAGCGCACGTTAAAGATCCCCAGTTGGGCAAAATTCTCCGTAGACCTCCACTACGGCGTCCTTGGGACGTAACCCACTCCCCCGAATTGGCTATAAAACTATCGTTACTTTACCGCGTCTGTTCCTAGAAAATTCTTTTCCCGAACTTGTTAAAAAGACGCCTATTTCTTGCCACAGCGATCGGCCCATGTGGCCAACAATTATCTTACGTAACAGTGAGAGCAGACAGAATAGTCAAATTATCAAGGTTGCACGAATGCCGTTCTTTTTTGTATGACTGACTACTTGACTGATCTTCCAATTTCACTACATTGAAGTGCGGCTCGCACATAGCCGTACATGTTGGGGCCAGCAAGCTTTATTGAAGAGGGGCACATACCTCTTGGCCCATGTCCAGTGACGCAAATGCTCGTCACTCACAGAAGTTCCTTGCCGATTGGTAGACAACTAGTTTCGTATGCCCACCTATGCAAGTTTTAGTGAGTTAGGTGGTTTGATGAAAATCACATGGCAGTGGCACCTACGATGTGACCGTCATTCACGTCAAAGATGTACACTGAACCTGGCACTAGCCTGCTTTCATCTATTCAATCATGCAAGTCTGACTGAGCCCGTTTTGTTGAAGAAAACCACATGAAAACTGTCTCCTTTTCAGTTACACTGATTTCTGTTATGTACTTTCATTGAATTGTGGCACACACCCAGTGTCGGCAACGCATTTAAAGTGCGGTTACATTTTTTTTGTGAAAGGTCTACGTGTAATCAGCGAAATATAGCCAGTAAAACAGGTTCGCGTCAAATGGGTCAGCTGAAGAGAGCTGCACATGCAATGTCACATAACTAGGACACAACATGTTCCGCCTATAGGCTAGTAATGCCGTTTCGCCATAAGAACAACCCCTCATCATTGATATAGTGAGCGGATTGTGGACGACCCGATGGTACATTTAAGCGAGAAAGCAGAGAAAGTCCACGAACTGCCTTAATGATGTCAAACCGTCGCAATCGTTACGACCCCCAGGTATTCAGCTACTGGCTCGATAACCTGGGCCAAATACACTTTCAACCTGCAGAGCTGAAGAATCGCTGCACACCTACCTGGACTCATCACATTCATATGCCTGTATAACCTTACTCTATCACCCTTCGGGGTAGCGGAGTACCTAAGGCGCTAGTATACTCGGCTCGAAATTGCGGGCTAATCCCCGGCTCCGGAGATTTCAGTTTGAATGGAGGCAAGCTGCGAAGGCGCCCGTGTGCATCGTAGCGCAGGTTAAAAATCCCCAGTTCGGCAAAATTCTCCGTAGACCTCCACTATGGCGTCCTTGGGACGTAACCCACTCCCCCCAATTGGCTATAAAACTCTCGTTACATTAACCCGTCTGTTCCTAGAAAATTCTTTTCCCGAACTTGTTAAAAAGACGCCTATTTTTTGCCACAGCGATCGGCCCATGTGGCTAACAATTATCTTACGTACCAGTGAGAGCAGACAGAATAGTGAAATTATCAATGTTGCACGAATGCCTTTCTTTTTTGTATAACTGACTACTTGACTGATCTTCCAATTTCACTACATTGAAGTGCGGCTCGTACATAGAGGTTCATGTTGGGGCCAGCAAGCTTTATTGAAGAGGGCCACATACCTCTTGGCCCATCTCCAGTGACGCAAATGCTCGTCACTTACGGAAGTTCCTTGCAGATTGGTACACAACTAGTTTGGTATGCCCACTTACGCAAGTTTTAGTGAGTTAGGTTGTTTGATGAAAATCACATGGCAGTGGCACCTACGATGTGACCGACATTCACGTCAAAGATGTACATTGAATCTGGCACTAGCCTGCTTTCATCTATTCAGTCATGCAAGTCTGACTGAGCCCGTTTTGTTCAAGAAAACCACATGAAAACTGTCTCCTTTTCAGTTACACTAATTCCCGTTATGTACTTTCATTGAATTGTGGCACACACCCAGTGTCGGCAACGCATTTAAAGTGCGGTTACATTTTTTTTGTGAAAGGTCTACGTGTTATCAGCGAAATATAGCCAGTAAAACAGGTTCGCGTCAAATGGGTCAGCTGAGGAGAGCTGCACATGCAATGCCACATACCTAGGACACAACCTGTTCAGCCTATCGGCTAGTAATGCCGTTTCGCCATAAAAACAGCCCCTCATCATTGATATAGTGAGGGGATAGTGGACGACCCGATGGTACATGTAGGCGAGAAAGTTGACAAAGTCCTCAAACTGCCATAATGATGTCAAACCGTCGCTATCATTACAACCCCCATATATCCAGCTACTAGCTCGACAACCTGGGTCAAATACACTTTCAACCTGCAGTGCTGGAGAATCGCAGCACACCTACCTAGACTCATCACATTCATATGCCTGTATAACCTTACTCTATCACTCTTCGGGGTAGCCGAGTAGCTAAGGCGCTAGTATACTCGGCTCGAAATTGCGGGCTAATCCCCGGCTCCGGAGATTTCAGTTTGAATGGAGGCAAGCTGCGAAGGCGCCCGTGTGCATCGTAGCGCAAGTTAAAGATCCCCAGTTGGGCAAAATTCTCCATAGACCTCCACTACGGCGTCCTTGGTACGTAACCCACTCCCCCTAATTGGCTATAAAACTATCGTTACTTTACCGCGTCTGTTCCTAGAAAATTCTTTTCCCGAACTTGTTAAAAACACGCCTATTTTTTCCACAGCGATCGGCCCTTGTGGCTAACAATTATCTTTCGTACCAGTGAGAGCAGACAGAATAGTCAAATTATCAAGGTTGCACGAATGCCTTTCTTTTTTGTATGACTGACTACTTGACTGATCTTCCAATTTCACTACGTTGAAGTGCGGCTCGTACATAGCGGTACATGTTGGGGCCAGCAAGCTTTATTGAAGAGGGGCACATACCTCTTGGCCCATCTCCAGTGACGCAAATGCTCGTCACTCACAGAAGTTCCTTGAAGATTGGTAGACAACTAGTTTCGTATGCCCACCTATGCAAGTTTTAGTGAGTTAGGTTGTTTGATGAAAATCACATGGCAGTGGCACCTACGATGTGACCGACATTCACGTCAAAGATGTACATTGAATCTGGCACTAGCCTGCTTTCATCTATTCAGTCATGCAAGTCTGACTGAGCCCGTTTTGTTAAAGAAAACCACATGAAAACTGTCTCCTTTTCAGTTACACTGATTCCCGTTAGGTACTTTCATTGAATTGTGGCACACACCCAGTGTCGGCAACGCATTGAAAGTGCGGTTACATTTTTTTGTGAAAGGTCTACGTGTAATCAGCGAAATATAGCCAGTAAAACAGGTTCGCGTCAAATGGGTCAGCTGAAGAGAGCTGCACATGCAATGCCACATAACTAGGACACAACATGTTCCGCCTATAGGCTAGTAATGCCGTTTCGCCATAAAAACAACGCCTCATCATTGATATAGTGAGCGGATTGTGGACGACCCGATGGTACATGTAGGCGAGAAAGTTGACAAAGTCCTCAAACTGCCATAATGATGCCAAACCGTCGCTATCATTACGACCCCCATATATCCAGCTACTAGCTCGACAACCTTCGTCAAATACACTTTCAACCTGCAGTGTTGGAGAATCGCAGCACACCTACCTGGACTCATCACATTCATATGTCTGTATAACCTTACTCTATCACCCTTCGGGGTAGCCGAGTAGCTAAGGCGCTAGTATACTCGAATCGAAATTGCGGGCTAATCCCCGGCTCCGGAGATTTCAGTTTGAATGGAGGCAAGCTGCGAAGGCGCCCGTGTGCATCGTAGCGCACGTTAAAGATCCCCAGTTGGGCAAAATTCTCCGTAGACCTCCACTACGGCGTCCTTGGGACGTAACCCACTCCCCCCAATTGGCTATAAAACTATCGTTACTTTACCGCGTCTGTTCCTAGAAAATTCTTTTCCCGAACTTGTTAAAAACACGCCTATTTTTTTCCACAGCGATCGGCCCATGTGGCTAACAATTATCTTTCGTACCAGTGAGAGCAGACAGAATAGTCAAATTATCAAGGTTACACGAATGCCTTTCTTTTTTGTATGACTGACTACTTGACTGATCTTCCAATTTCACTACGTTGAAGTGCGGCTCGTACATAGCGGTACATGTTGGGGCCAGCAAGCTTTATTGAAGAGGGGCACATACCTCTTGGCCCATCTCCAGTGACGCAAATGCTCGTCACTCACAGAAGTTCCTTGCAGATTGGTAGACAACTAGTTTCGTATGCCCACCTATGCAAGTTTTAGTGAGTTAGGTTGTTTGATGAAAATCACATGGCAGTGGCACCTACGATGTGACCGACATTCACGTCAAAGATGTACATTGAATCTGGCACTAGCCTGCTTTCATCTATTCAGTCATGCAAGTCTGACTGAGCCCGTTTTGTTTAAGAAAACCACATGAAAACTCCCTCCTTTTCAGTTACACTGATTCCCGTTAGGTACTTTCATTGAATTGTGGCACACACCCAGTTTCGGCAACGCATTGAAAGTGCGGTTACATTTTTTTTGTGAAAGGTCTACGTGTAATCAGCGAAATATAGCCAGTAAAACAGGTTCGCGTCAAATGGGTCAGCTGAAGAGAGCTGCACATGCAATGCCACATAACTAGGACACAACATGTTCCGCCTATAGGCTAGTAATGCCGTTTCGCCATAAAAAGAACGCCTCATCATTGATATAGTGAGCGGATTGTGGACGACCCGATGGTACATGTAGGCGAGAAAGTTGACAAAGTCCTCAAACTGCCATAATGATGCCAAACCGTCGCTATCATTACGACCCCCATATATCCAGCTACTAGCTCGACAACCTTGGTCAAATACACTTTCAACCTGCAGTGCTGGAGAATCGCAGCACACCTACCTGGACTCATCACATTCATATGTCTGTATAACCTTACTCTATCACCCTTCGGGGTAGCCGAGTAGCTAAGGCGCTAGTATACTCGGCTCGAAATTGCGGGCTAATCCCCGGCTCCGGAGATTTCAGTTTGAATGGAGGCAAGCTGCGAAGGCGCCCGTGTGCATCGTAGCGCACGTTAAAGATCCCCAGTTGGGCAAAATTCTCCGTAGACCTCCACTACGGCGTCCTTGGGACGTAACCCACTCCCCCGAATTGGCTATAAAACTATCGTTACTTTACCGCGTCTGTTCCTAGAAAATTCTTTTCCCGAACTTGTTAAAAAGACGCCTATTTCTTGCCACAGCGATCGGCCCATGTGGCCAACAATTATCTTACGTAACAGTGAGAGCAGACAGAATAGTCAAATTATCAAGGTTGCACGAATGCCGTTCTTTTTTGTATGACTGACTACTTGACTGATCTTCCAATTTCACTACATTGAAGTGCGGCTCGCACATAGCCGTACATGTTGGGGCCAGCAAGCTTTATTGAAGAGGGGCACATACCTCTTGGCCCATGTCCAGTGACGCAAATGCTCGTCACTCACAGAAGTTCCTTGCCGATTGGTAGACAACTAGTTTCGTATGCCCACCTATGCAAGTTTTAGTGAGTTAGGTGGTTTGATGAAAATCACATGGCAGTGGCACCTACGATGTGACCGTCATTCACGTCAAAGATGTACACTGAACCTGGCACTAGCCTGCTTTCATCTATTCAATCATGCAAGTCTGACTGAGCCCGTTTTGTTGAAGAAAACCACATGAAAACTGTCTCCTTTTCAGTTACACTGATTTCTGTTATGTACTTTCATTGAATTGTGGCACACACCCAGTGTCGGCAACGCATTTAAAGTGCGGTTACATTTTTTTGGTGAAAGGTCTACGTGTAATCAGCGAAATATAGCCAGTAAAACAGGTTCGCGTCAAATGGGTCAGCTGAAGAGAGCTGCACATGCAATGTCACATAACTAGGACACAACATGTTCCGCCTATAGGCTAGTAATGCCGTTTCGCCATAAGAACAACCCCTCATCATTGATATAGTGAGCGGATTGTGGACGACCCGATGGTACATTTAAGCGAGAAAGCAGAGAAAGTCCACGAACTGCCTTAATGATGTCAAACCGTCGCAATCGTTACGACCCCCAGGTATTCAGCTACTGGCTCGATAACCTGGGCCAAATACACTTTCAACCTGCAGAGCTGAAGAATCGCTGCACACCTACCTGGACTCATCACATTCATATGCCTGTATAACCTTACTCTATCACCCTTCGGGGTAGCGGAGTACCTAAGGCGCTAGTATACTCGGCTCGAAATTGCGGGCTAATCCCCGGCTCCGGAGATTTCAGTTTGAATGGAGGCAAGCTGCGAAGGCGCCCGTGTGCATCGTAGCGCAGGTTAAAAATCCCCAGTTCGGCAAAATTCTCCGTAGACCTCCACTATGGCGTCCTTGGGACGTAACCCACTCCCCCCAATTGGCTATAAAACTCTCGTTACATTAACCCGTCTGTTCCTAGAAAATTCTTTTCCCGAACTTGTTAAAAAGACGCCTATTTTTTGCCACAGCGATCGGCCCATGTGGCTAACAATTATCTTACGTACCAGTGAGAGCAGACAGAATAGTGAAATTATCAATGTTGCACGAATGCCTTTCTTTTTTGTATAACTGACTACTTGACTGATCTTCCAATTTCACTACATTGAAGTGCGGCTCGTACATAGAGGTTCATGTTGGGGCCAGCAAGCTTTATTGAAGAGGGCCACATACCTCTTGGCCCATCTCCAGTGACGCAAATGCTCGTCACTTACGGAAGTTCCTTGCAGATTGGTACACAACTAGTTTGGTATGCCCACTTACGCAAGTTTTAGTGAGTTAGGTTGTTTGATGAAAATCACATGGCAGTGGCACCTACGATGTGACCGACATTCACGTCAAAGATGTACATTGAATCTGGCACTAGCCTGCTTTCATCTATTCAGTCATGCAAGTCTGACTGAGCCCGTTTTGTTCAAGAAAACCACATGAAAACTGTCTCCTTTTCAGTTACACTAATTCCCGTTATGTACTTTCATTGAATTGTGGCACACACCCAGTGTCGGCAACGCATTTAAAGTGCGGTTACATTTTTTTTGTGAAAGGTCTACGTGTTATCAGCGAAATATAGCCAGTAAAACAGGTTCGCGTCAAATGGGTCAGCTGAGGAGAGCTGCACATGCAATGCCACATACCTAGGACACAACCTGTTCAGCCTATCGGCTAGTAATGCCGTTTCGCCATAAAAACAGCCCCTCATCATTGATATAGTGAGGGGATAGTGGACGACCCGATGGTACATGTAGGCGAGAAAGTTGACAAAGTCCTCAAACTGCCATAATGATGTCAAACCGTCGCTATCATTACAACCCCCATATATCCAGCTACTAGCTCGACAACCTGGGTCAAATACACTTTCAACCTGCAGTGCTGGAGAATCGCAGCACACCTACCTAGACTCATCACATTCATATGCCTGTATAACCTTACTCTATCACTCTTCGGGGTAGCCGAGTAGCTAAGGCGCTAGTATACTCGGCTCGAAATTGCGGGCTAATCCCCGGCTCCGGAGATTTCAGTTTGAATGGAGGCAAGCTGCGAAGGCGCCCGTGTGCATCGTAGCGCAAGTTAAAGATCCCCAGTTGGGCAAAATTCTCCATAGACCTCCACTACGGCGTCCTTGGTACGTAACCCACTCCCCCTAATTGGCTATAAAACTATCGTTACTTTACCGCGTCTGTTCCTAGAAAATTCTTTTCCCGAACTTGTTAAAAACACGCCTATTTTTTCCACAGCGATCGGCCCTTGTGGCTAACAATTATCTTTCGTACCAGTGAGAGCAGACAGAATAGTCAAATTATCAAGGTTGCACGAATGCCTTTCTTTTTTGTATGACTGACTACTTGACTGATCTTCCAATTTCACTACGTTGAAGTGCGGCTCGTACATAGCGGTACATGTTGGGGCCAGCAAGCTTTATTGAAGAGGGGCACATACCTCTTGGCCCATCTCCAGTGACGCAAATGCTCGTCACTCACAGAAGTTCCTTGAAGATTGGTAGACAACTAGTTTCGTATGCCCACCTATGCAAGTTTTAGTGAGTTAGGTTGTTTGATGAAAATCACATGGCAGTGGCACCTACGATGTGACCGACATTCACGTCAAAGATGTACATTGAATCTGGCACTAGCCTGCTTTCATCTATTCAGTCATGCAAGTCTGACTGAGCCCGTTTTGTTAAAGAAAACCACATGAAAACTGTCTCCTTTTCAGTTACACTGATTCCCGTTAGGTACTTTCATTGAATTGTGGCACACACCCAGTGTCGGCAACGCATTGAAAGTGCGGTTACATTTTTTTTGTGAAAGGTCTACGTGTAATCAGCGAAATATAGCCAGTAAAACAGGTTCGCGTCAAATGGGTCAGCTGAAGAGAGCTGCACATGCAATGCCACATAACTAGGACACAACATGTTCCGCCTATAGGCTAGTAATGCCGTTTCGCCATAAAAACAACGCCTCATCATTGATATAGTGAGCGGATTGTGGACGACCCGATGGTACATGTAGGCGAGAAAGTTGACAAAGTCCTCAAACTGCCATAATGATGCCAAACCGTCGCTATCATTACGACCCCCATATATCCAGCTACTAGCTCGACAACCTTCGTCAAATACACTTTCAACCTGCAGTGTTGGAGAATCGCAGCACACCTACCTGGACTCATCACATTCATATGTCTGTATAACCTTACTCTATCACCCTTCGGGGTAGCCGAGTAGCTAAGGCGATAGTATACTCGAATCGAAATTGCGGGCTAATCCCCGGCTCCGGAGATTTCAGTTTGAATGGAGGCAAGCTGCGAAGGCGCCCGTGTGCATCGTAGCGCACGTTAAAGATCCCCAGTTGGGCAAAATTCTCCGTAGACCTCCACTACGGCGTCCTTGGGACGTAACCCAATCCCCCGAATTGGCTATAAAACTATCGTTACTTTACCGCGTCTGTTCCTAGAAAATTCTTTTCCCGAAGTTGTTAAAAAGACGCCTATTTCTTGCCACAGCGATCGGCCCATGTGGCCAACAATTATCTTACGTAACAGTGAGAGCAGACAGAATAGTCAAATTATCAAGGTTGCACGAATGCCGTTCTTTTTTGTATGACTGACTACTTGACTGATCTTCCAATTTCACTACATTGAAGTGCGGCTCGCACATAGCCGTACATGTTGGGGCCAGCAAGCTTTATTGAAGAGGGGCACATACCTCTTGGCCCATCTCCAGTGACGCAAATGCTCGTCACTCACAGAAGTTCCTTGCCGATTGGTAGACAACTAGTTTCGTATGCCTACCTATGCAAGTTTTAGTGAGTTAGGTGGTTTGATGAAAATCACATGGCAGTGGCACCTACGATGTGACCGTCATTCACGTCAAAGATGTACACTGAACCTGGCACTAGCCTGCTTTCATCTATTCAATCATGCAAGTCTGACTGAGCCCGTTTTGTTGAAGAAAACCACATGAAAACTGTCTCCTTTTCAGTTACACTGATTTCTGTTATGTACTTTCATTGAATTGTGGCACACACCCAGTGTCGGCAACGCATTTAAAGTGCGGTTACATTTTTTTGGTGAAAGGTCTACGTGTAATCAGCGAAATATAGCCAGTAAAACAGGTTCGCGTCAAATGGGTCAGCTGAAGAGAGCTGCACATGCAATGTCACATAACTAGGACACAACATGTTCCGCCTATCGGCTAGTAATGCCGTTTCGCCATAAAAACAGCCCCTCATCATTGATATAGTGAGGGGATAGTGGACGACCCGATGGTACATGTAGGCGAGAAAGTTGACAAAGTCCTCAAACTGCCATAATGATGTCAAACCGTCGCTATCATTACAACCCCCATATATCCAGCTACTAGCTCGACAACCTGGGTCAAATACACTTTCAACCTGCAGTGCTGGAGAATCGCAGCACACCTACCTAGACTCATCACATTCATATGCCTGTATAACCTTACTCTATCACTCTTCGGGGTAGCCGAGTAGCTAAGGCGCTAGTATACTCGGCTCGAAATTGCGGGCTAATCCCCGGCTCCGGAGATTTCAGTTTGAATGGAGGCAAGCTGCGAAGGCGCCCGTGTGCATCGTAGCGCAAGTTAAAGATCCCCAGTTGGGCAAAATTCTCCATAGACCTCCACTACGGCGTCCTTGGTACGTAACCCACTCCCCCTAATTGGCTATAAAACTATCGTTACTTTACCGCGTCTGTTCCTAGAAAATTCTTTTCCCGAACTTGTTAAAAACACGCCTATTTTTTTCCACAGCGATCGGCCCTTGTGGCTAACAATTATCTTTCGTACCAGTGAGAGCAGACAGAATAGTCAAATTATCAAGGTTGCACGAATGCCTTTCTTTTTTGTATGACTGACTACTTGACTGATCTTCCAATTTCACTACGTTGAAGTGCGGCTCGTACATAGCGGTACATGTTGGGGCCAGCAAGCTTTATTGAAGAGGGGCACATACCTCTTGGCCCATCTCCAGTGACGCAAATGCTCGTCACTCACAGAAGTTCCTTGAAGATTGGTAGACAACTAGTTTCGTATGCCCACCTATGCAAGTTTTAGTGAGTTAGGTTGTTTGATGAAAATCACATGGCAGTGGCACCTACGATGTGACCGACATTCACGTCAAAGATGTACATTGAATCTGGCACTAGCCTGCTTTCATCTATTCAGTCATGCAAGTCTGACTGAGCCCGTTTTGTTCAAGAAAACCACATGAAAACTGTCTCCTTTTCAGTTACACTAATTCCCGTTATGTACTTTCATTGAATTGTGGCACACACCCAGTGTCGGCAACGCATTTAAAGTGCGGTTACATTTTTTTTGTGAAAGGTCTACGTGTAATCAGCGAAATATAGCCAGTAAAACAGGTTCGCGTCAAATGGGTCAGCTGAGGAGAGCTGCACATGCAATGCCACATACCTAGGACACAACCTGTTCAGCCTATCGGCTAGTAATGCCGTTTCGCCATAAAAACAACGCCTCATCATTGATATAGTGAGCGGATTGTGGACGACCCGATGGTACATGTAGGCGAGAAAGTTGACAAAGTCCTCAAACTGCCATAATGATGCCAAACCGTCGCTATCATTACGACCCCCATATATCCAGCTACTAGCTCGACAACCTTCGTCAAATACACTTTCAACCTGCAGTGCTGGAGAATCGCAGCACACCTACCTGGACTCATCACATTCATATGTCTGTATAACCTTACTCTATCACCCTTCGGGGTAGCCGAGTAGCTAAGGCGCTAGTATACTCGGCTCGAAATTGCGGGCTAATCCCCGGCTCCGGAGATTTCAGTTTGAATGGAGGCAAGCTGCGAAGGCGCCCGTGTGCATCGTAGCGCACGTTAAAGATCCCCAGTTGGGCAAAATTCTCCGTAGACCTCCACTACGGCGTCCTTGGGACGTAACCCACTCCCCCGAATTGGCTATAAAACTATCGTTACTTTACCGCGTCTGTTCCTAGAAAATTCTTTTCCCGAACTTGTTAAAAACACGCCTATTTTTTTCCACAGCGATCGGCCCTTGTGGCTAACAATTATCTTTCGTACCAGTGAGAGCAGACAGAATAGTCAAATTATCAAGGTTGCACGAATGCCTTTCTTTTTTGTATGACTGACTACTTGACTGATCTTCCAATTTCACTACGTTGAAGTGCGACTCGTACATAGCGGTACATGTTGGGGCCAGCAAGCTTTATTGAAGAGGGGCACATACCTCTTGGCCCATCTCCAGTGACGCAAATGCTCGTCACTCACAGAAGTTCCTTGCAGATTGGTACACAACTAGTTTGGTATGCCCACTTATGCAAGTTTTAGTGAGTTAGGTTGTTTGATGAAAATCACATGGCAGTGGCACCTACGATGTGACCGACATTCACGTCAAAGATGTACATTGAATCTGGCACTAGCCTGCTTTCATCTATTCAGTCATGCAAGTCTGACTGAGCCCGTTTTGTTCAAGAAAACCACATGAAAACTGTCTCCTTTTCAGTTACACTAATTCCCGTTATGTACTTTCATTGAATTGTGGCACACACCCAGTGTCGGCAACGCATTGAAAGTGCGGTTACATTTTTTTTTTTGAAAGGTCTACGTGTAATCAGCGAAATATAGCCAGTAAAACAGGTTCGCGTCAAATGGGTCAGCTGAAGAGAGCTGCACATGCAATGCCACATAACTAGGACACAACATGTTCCGCCTATAGGCTAGTAATGCCGTTTCGCCATAAAAACAACGCCTCATCATTGATATAGTGAGCGGATTGTGGACGACCCGATGGTACATGTAGGCGAGAAAGTTGACAAAGTCCTCAAACTGCCATAATGATGCCAAACCGTCGCTATCATTACGACCCCCATATATCCAGCTACTAGCTCGACAGCCTTCGTCAAATACACTTTCAACCTGCAGTGCTGGAGAATCGCAGCACACCTACCTGGACTCATCACATTCATATGTCTGTATAACCTTACTCTATCACCCTTCGGGGTAGCGGAGTAGCTAAGGCGCTAGTATACTCGGCTCGAAATTGCGGGCTAATCCCCGGCTCCGGAGATTTCAGTTTGAATGGAGGCAAGCTGCGAAGGCGCCCGTGTGCATCGTAGCGCAGGTTAAAAATCCCCAGTTGGGCAAAATTCTCCGTAGACCTCCACTACGGCGTCCTTGGGACGTAACCCACTCCCCCCAATTGGCTATAAAACTCTCGTTACATTAACCCGTCTGTTCCTAGAAAATTCTTTTCCCGAACTTGTTAAAAAGACGCCTATTTTTTGCCACAGCGATCGGCCCATGTGGCTAACAATTATCTTACGTACCAGTGAGAGCAGACAGAATAGTGAAATTATCAATGTTGCACGAATGCCTTTCTTTTTTGTATAACTGACTACTTGACTGATCTTCCAATTTCACTACATTGAAGTGCGGCTCGTACATAGCGGTTCATGTTGGGGCCAGCAAGCTTTATTGAAGAGGGCCACATACCTCTTGGCCCATCTCCAGTGACGCAAATGCTCGTCACTTACGGAAGTTCCTTGCAGATTGGTACACAACTAGTTTGGTATGCCCACTTATGCAAGTTTTAGTGAGTTAGGTTGTTTGATGAAAATCACATGGCAGTGGCACCTACGATGTGACCGACATTCACGTCAAAGATGTACATTGAATCTGGCACTAGCCTGCTTTCATCTATTCAGTCATGCAAGTCTGACTGAGCCCGTTTTGTTCAAGAAAACCACATGAAAACTGTCTCCTTTTCAGTTACACTAATTCCCGTTATGTACTTTCATTGAATTGTGGCACACACCCAGTGTCGGCAACGCATTTAAAGTGCGGTTACATTTTTTTTGTGAAAGGTCTACGTGTAATCAGCGAAATATAGCCAGTAAAACAGGTTCGCGTCAAATGGGTCAGCTGAGGAGAGCTGCACATGCAATGCCACATACCTAGGACACAACCTGTTCAGCCTATCGGCTAGTAATGCCGTTTCGCCATAAAAACAGCCCCTCATCATTGATATAGTGAGGGGATAGTGGACGACCCGATGGTACATGTAGGCGAGAAAGTTGACAAAGTCCTCAAACTGCCATAATGATGTCAAACCGTCGCTATCATTACAACCCCCATATATCCAGCTACTAGCTCGACAACCTGGGTCAAATACACTTTCAACCTGCAGTGCTGGAGAATCGCAGCACACCTACCTGGACTCATTACATTCATATGCCTGTATAACCTTACTCTATCACTCTTCGGGGTAGCCGAGTAGCTAAGGCGCTAGTATACTCGGCTCGAAATTGCGGGCTAATCCCCGGCTCCGGAGATTTCAGTTTGAATGGAGGCAAGCTGCGAAGGCGCCCGTGTGCATCGTAGCGCACGTTAAAGATCCCCAGTTGGGCAAAATTCTCCGTAGACCTCCACTACGGCGTCTTTGGGACGTAACCCACTCCCCCCAATTGGCTATAAAACTATCGTTACTTTACCGCGTCTGTTCCTAGAAAATTCTTTTCCCGAACTTGTTAAAAACACGCCTATTTTTTTCCACAGCGATCGGCCCATGTGGCTAACAATTATCTTTCGTACCAGTGAGAGCAGACAGAATAGTCAAATTATCAAGGTTGCACGAATGCCTTTCTTTTTTGTATGACTGACTACTTGACTGATCTTCCAATTTCACTACGTTGAAGTGCGGCTCGTACATAGCGGTACATGTTGGGGCCAGCAAGCTTTATTGAAGAGGGGCACATACCTCTTGGCCCATCTCCAGTGACGCAAATGCTCGTCACTCACAGAAGTTCCTTGCAGATTGGTAGACAACTAGTTTCGTATGCCCACCTATGCAAGTTTTAGTGAGTTAGGTTGTTTGATGAAAATCACATGGCAGTGGCACCTACGATGTGACCGACATTCACGTCAAAGATGTACATTGAATCTGGCACTAGCCTGCTTTCATCTATTCAGTCATGCAAGTCTGACTGAGCCCGTTTTGTTTAAGAAAACCACATGAAAACTCTCTCCTTTTCAGTTACACTGATTCCCGTTAGGTACTTTCATTGAATTGTGGCACACACCCAGTTTCGGCAACGCATTGAAAGTGCGGTTACATTTTTTTTGTGAAAGGTCTACGTGTAATCAGCGAAATATAGCCAGTAAAACAGGTTCGCGTCAAATGGGTCAGCTGAAGAGAGCTGCACATGCAATGCCACATAACTAGGACACAACATGTTCCGCCTATAGGCTAGTAATGCCGTTTCGCCATAAAAACAACGCCTCATCATTGATATAGTGAGCGGATTGTGGACGACCCGATGGTACATGTAGGCGAGAAAGTTGACAAAGTCCTCAAACTGCCATAATGATGCCAAACCGTCGCTATCATTACGACCCCCATATATCCAGCTACTAGCTCGACAACCTTCGTCAAATACACTTTCAACCTGCAGTGCTGGAGAATCGCAGCACACCTACCTGGACTCATCACATTCATATGTCTGTATAACCTTACTCTATCACCCTTCGGGGTAGCCGAGTAGCTAAGGCGCTAGTATACTCGGCTCGAAATTGCGGGCTAATCCCCGGCTCCGGAGATTTCAGTTTGAATGGAGGCAAGCTGCGAAGGCGCCCGTGTGCATCGTAGCGCACGTTAAAGATCCCCAGTTGGGCAAAATTCTCCGTAGACCTCCACTACGGCGTCCTTGGGACGTAACCCACTCCCCCGAATTGGCTATAAAACTATCGTTACTTTACCGCGTCTGTTCCTAGAAAATTCTTTTCCCGAACTTGTTAAAAAGACGCCTATTTCTTGCCACAGCGATCGGCCCATGTGGCCAATAATTATCTTACGTAACAGTGAGAGCAGACAGAATAGTCAAATTATCAAGGTTGCACGAATGCCGTTCTTTTTTGTATGACTGACTACTTGACTGATCTTCCAATTTCACTACATTGAAGTGCGGCTCGTACATAGCCGTACATGTTGGGGCCAGCAAGCTTTATTGAAGAGGGGCACATACCTCTTGGCCCATCTCCAGTGACGCAAATGCTCGTCACTCACAGAAGTTCCTTGCCGATTGGTAGACAACTAGTTTCGTATGCCCACCTATGCAAGTTTTAGTGAGTTAGGTGGTTTGATGAAAATCACATGGCAGTGGCACCTACGATGTGACCGTCATTCACGTCAAAGGTGTACACTGAATCTGGCACTAGCCTGCTTTCATCTATTCAATCATGCAAGTCTGACTGAGCCCGTTTTGTTGAAGAAAACCACACGAAAACTGTCTCCTTTTCAGTTACACTGATTTCTGTTATGTACTTTCATTGAATTGTGGCACACACCCAGTGTCGGCAACGCATTTAAAGTGCGGTTACATTTTTTTTGTGAAAGGTCTACGTGTAATCAGCGAAATATAGCCAGTAAAACAGGTTCGCGTCAAATGGGTCAGCTGAAGAGAGCTGCACATGCAATGTCACATAACTAGGACACATCATGTTCCGCCTATAGGCTAGTAATGCCGTTTCGCCAT
This sequence comes from Dermacentor variabilis, assembly GCF_050947875.1. Classification (NCBI taxonomy): domain Eukaryota; kingdom Metazoa; phylum Arthropoda; class Arachnida; order Ixodida; family Ixodidae; genus Dermacentor; species Dermacentor variabilis. The sequence goes on from NC_134569.1 coordinate 192,507,504, forward strand.
AAAAACAACCCCTCATCATTGATATAGTGAGCGGATTGTGGACGACCCGATGGTACATTTAAGCGAGAAAGCAGAGAAAGTCCACGAACTGCCTTAATGATGTCAAACCGTCGCAATCGTTACGACCCCCAGGTATTCAGCTACTGGCTCGATAACCTGGGCCAAATACACTTTCAACCTGCAGAGCTGAAGAATCGCTGCACACCTACCTGGACTCATCACATTCATATGCCTGTATAACCTTACTCTATCACCCTTCGGGGTAGCGGAGTACCTAAGGCGCTAGTATACTCGGCTCGAAATTGCGGGCTAATCCCCGGCTCCGGAGATTTCAGTTTGAATGGAGGCAAGCTGCGAAGGCGCCCGTGTGCATCGTAGCGCAGGTTAAAAATCCCCAGTTGTGCAAAATTCTCCGTAGACCTCCACTACGGCGTCCTTGGGACGTAACCCACTCCCCCGAATTGGCTATAAAACTGTCGTTACTTTACCGCGTCTGTTCCTAGAAAATTCTTTCCCCGAACTTGTTAAAAAGACGCCTATTTTTTGCCACAGCGATCGGCCCATGTGGCCAACAATTATCTTACGTAACAGTGAGAGCAGACAGAATAGTCAAATTATCAAGGTTGCACGAATGCCTTTCTTTTTTGTATGACTGACTACTTGACTGATCTTCCAATTTCACTACATTGAAGTGCGGCTCGTACATAGCGGTACATGTTGGGGCCAGGAAGCTTTATTGAAGAGGGGCACATACCTCTTGGCCCATCTCCAGTGACGCAAATGCTCGTCACTCACAGAAGTTCCTTGCAGATTGGTAGACAACTAGTTTCGTATGCCCACCTATGCAAGCTTTAGTGAGTTAGGTTGTTTGATGAAAATCACATGGCAGTGGCACCTACGATGTCACCGACATTCACGTCAAAGATGTCCATTGAATCTGGCACTAGCCTGCTTTCATCTATTCAGTCATGCAAGTCTGACTGAGCCCGTTTTGTTCAAGAAAACCACATGAAAACTGTCTCCTTTTCTGTTACACTAATTCCCGTTATGTACTTTCATTGAATTGTGGCACACACCCAGTGTCGGCAACGCATTTAAAGTGCGGTTACATTTTTTTTTGTGAAAGGTCTACGTGTAATCAGCGAAATATAGCCAGCAAAACAGGTTCGCGTCAAATGGGTCAGCTGAAGAGAGCTGCACATGCAATGCCACATAACTAGGACACAACATGTTCCGCCTATCGGCTAGTAATGCTGTTTCGCCATAAAAACAACCCCTCATCATTGATATAGTGAGCGGATTGTGGACGACCCGATGGTACATTTAAGCGAGAAAGCAGAGAAAGTCCACGAACTGCCCTAATGATGTCAAACCGTCGCAATCGTTACGACCCCCAGGTATTCAGCTACTGGCTCGATAACCTGGGCCAAATACACTTTCAACCTGCAGAGCTGAAGAATCGCTGCACACCTACCTGGACTCATCACATTCATATGCCTGTATAACCTTACTCTATCAGCCTTCGGGGTAGCGGAGTACCTAAGGCGCTAGTGTACTCGGCTCGAAATTGCGGGCTAATCCCCGGCTCCGGAGATTTCAGTTTGAATGGAGGCAAGCTGCGAAGGCGCCCGTGTGCATCGTAGCGCACGTTAAAGATCCCCAGTTGGGCAAAATTCTCCGTAGACCTCCACTACGGCGTCCTTGGGACGTAACCCACTCCCCCCAATTGGCTATAAAACTATCGTAACTTTACCGCGTCTGTTCCTAGAAAATTCTTTTCCCGAACTTGTTAAAAACACGCCTATTTTTTTTCCACAGCGATCGGTCCATGTGGCTAACAATTATCTTTCGTACCAGTGAGAGCAGACAGAATAGTCAAATTATCAAGGTTGCACGAATGCCTTTCTTTTTTGTATGACTGACTACTTGACTGATCTTCCAATTTCACTACATTGAAGTGCGGCTCGTACATAGCGGTACATGTTGGGGCCAGCAAGCTTTATTGAAGAGGGGCACATACCTCTTGGCCCATCTCCACTGACGCAAATGCTCGTCACTCACAGAAGTTCCTTGCAGATTGGTAGACAACTAGTTTCGTATGCCCACCTATGCAAGTTTTAGTGAGTTAGGTTGTTTGATGAAAATCACATGGCAGTGGCACCTACGATGTGACCGACATTCACGTCAAAGATGTACATTGAATCTGGCACCAGCCTGCTTTCATCTCTTCAGTCATGCAAGTCTGACTGAGCCCGTTTTGTTTAAGAAAACCACATGAAAACTGTCTCCTTTTCAGTTACACTGATTCCTATTATGTACTTTCATTGAATTGTGGCACACACCCAGTCTCGGCAACGCATTTAAAGTGAGGTTACATTGATTTTATAAAAGGTCTACATGTAATCAGCGAAATATAGCCAGTAAAACAGGTTCGCGTCGAATGGGTCAGCTCAGGAGAGCTGCACATGCAATGCCACATACCTAGGACACAACATGTTCCGTTTATCGGCTAGTAACGCCGTTTCGCCATGAAAAGAGCCCCTCATCATTGATATAGTGAGGAGATAGTGGACGACCCGATGGTACATGTAGGCGAGAAAGCAGACAAAGTCCAGGAACTGCCCTAATGATGTCAAACCGTCGCTATCGTTACGACCCCCAGATATTCAGCTACTAGCTCGAGAACCTGGGCCAAATACACTTTCAACCTGCAGTGCTGGGGAATCGCTGCGCAGCTACCTGGACTCATCACATTCATATGCCTGTATAAGCCTACTCTATCACCCTTCGGGGTAGCCGAGTACCTAAGGCGCTAGTATACTCGGCTCGAAATTGCGGGCTAATCCCCTGCTCCGGAGATTTCAGTTTGAATGGAGGCCAACTGCAAAGGCGTCCATGTGCATCGTAGCGCACGTTAAAGATCCCCAGTTGGGCAAAATTGTCCGTAGACCTCCACTACGGCGTCCTTGGGACGTAACCCCCTCCCCCCAATTGGGTATAAAACTATCGTTACTTTACCACGTCTGTTCCTAGAAAATTCTTTTCCCGAACTTGTTAAAAAGACACCTATTTTTTTGCCACAGCGATCGGCCCATGTGGCTAACAATTATCTTACGCACCAGTGAGAGCAGGCGGAATAGTCAAATCATCAAGGTTGCACGAACGCCTTTCTTTTTTGTATAACTGACTACTTGACTGATCTTCCAATTTCACTACAATGAAGTGCGGCTCGTACGTAGCGGTACATGTCGCGGCCAGCAAGCTTTATTGAAGAGGGGCACATAACTCTTGGCCCATCTCCAGTGACGCAAATGCTCGTCACGGAAGTTCCTTTCAGATTGGTACACACCTAGTTTCGTATGCCCACTTATACAGGTTTTATTGGGCTAGGTTGTTTGAAGAAAATGACATGGCAGTGGCACCTATGATGTGACTGACATTTACGTCAAAGATGTACATTGAATCTGGCACTAGCCTGCCTTCATCTATTCAGTCACGCAAGTCTGGCGGAACCCGTTTTGTTGAAGAAAACCACATGAAAACTGTCTTCTTTTCCGTTACACTGATTCCCGTTATATACTTTCATCGAATTGTGGCACACACCCAGTCTCGGCAACGCATTTAAAGTGAGGTTACATTGATTTTATGAAAGGTCTACATGTAATCAGCGAAATATAGCCAGTAAAATAGGTTCCCGTCAAATGGGTCAGCTGAGGAGAGCTGCACATGCAATGCCACATACCTAGGACACAACCTATTCCGCCTATCGGCTAGTAATGCGGTTTAGCCACGAAAACAGCGCCTCATCATTGATATAGTGAGGGGATAGTGGACGACACGATGGTACATGTAGGCGAGAAAGTTGACAAAGCCCTCAAACTGCCATAATGATGTCAAACCGTAGCTATCATCACGACCCCCATATATTCAGCTACTAGCTCGAGAACCTGGGCCAAATACACTTTCAACCTGCAGTGCTGGGGAATCGCTCCGCAGCTACCTTGACTCATCACATTCATATGCCTGTATAAGCCTACTCTATCACCCTTCGGGGTAGCCGAGTACCTAAGGCGCTAGTATACTCGGCTCGAAATTGCGGGCTAATCCCCGGCTCCGGAGATTTCAGTTTGAATGGAGGCCAACTGCAAAGGCGTCCGTGTGCATCGTAGCGCACGTTAAAGATCCCCAGTTGGGCAAAATTGTCCGTAGACCTCCACTACGGCGTCCTTGGGACGTAACCCCCTCCCCCCAATTGGGTATAAAACTATCGTTACTTTACCACGTCTGTTCCTAGAAAATTCTTTTCCCGAACTTGTTAAAAAGACACCTATTTTTTTGCCACAGCGATCGGCCCATGTGGCTAACAATTATCTTACGCACCAGTGAGAGAAGGCGGAATAGTCAAATCATCAAGGTTGCACGAACGCCTTTCTTTTTTGTATAACTGACTACTTGACTGATCTTCCAATTTCACTACAATGAAGTGCGGCTCGTACGTAGCGGTACATGTTGCGGCCAGCAAGCTTTATTGAAGAGGGGCACATACCTCTTGGCCCATCTCCAGTGACGCAAATGCTCGTCACGGAAGTTCCTTGCAGATTGGTACACACCTAGTTTCGTATGCCCACTTATACAAGATTTATTGGGCTAGGTTGTTTGAAGAAAATGACATGGCAGTGGCACCTATGATGTGACTGACATTTACGTCAAAGATGTACATTGAATCTGGCACTAGCCTGCCTTCATCTATTCAGTCACACAAGTCTGGCGGAACCCGTTTTCTTGAAGAAAACCACATGAAAACTGTCTTCTTTTCCGTTACACTGATTCCCGTTATATACTTTCATTGAATTGTGGCACACACCCAGTCTCGGCAACGCATTTAAAGTGAGGTTACATTGATTTTATGAAAGGTCTACATGTAATCAGCGAAATATAGCCAGTAAAATAGGTTCCCGTCAAATGGGTCAGCTGAGGAGAGCTGCACATGCAATGCCACATACCTAGGACACAACCTATTCCGCCTATCGGCTAGTAATGCGGTTTAGCCACGAAAACAGCGCCTCATCATTGATATAGTGAGGGAATTCTCGAGAAAACAAGCTATACCTGTGGAAGAATCGGAGGAGCGACGTCTTGCTGCACTGCGCGTCGTTGATGATGATGTAGCTGTGCCACCACCTTGCAGTATGATGGTTCTTGTGGAGAATGAAAGGTTTTGCGACCGCGAAGGTAAGCGGATGGCAACATAGAGCTCCTTTTCAACAAAAATATTTGCGATGCTCGGGGTCTTGTTCCGGAATACGAGGTGCGCTACGTGCTGAAGGCGGATAGGCAGCCGGTGGTTCCAGCAGACGAGGTGCATTGCGTACTGTTGGCGGGTAGGGAACAGTCGTCGCAACCACTCCACTACTGTGTACCGCAGGTTGCCTGAGTACGTCGGCGTATGTTGGGGTGCGCAGCATCGGCTGTGGCTCACGCTCTGGATCCCGTGTGAGCTTACTCAGTTCGTCCCGGACAACGTCGACGATTGATTGTGCAGTCGGAGCCTGAGGTGTGTGCAACTTGAGCTCTCCCTGATCACTGACCCGACGAGCTTCCGCAGGGCTTCAAGGTCGTTTGGCACGCCTCCAGAGAAGACATGGGCAGGTGCACAGCTTCCCTCACGGTTTTATTGCCAAGCCCGCTGTTCCAGCGTCTTTTCGATGGTCGTTGCTTCGTATATGAATTTGGCGACCGTACGCGGTGGGTTGCGGACGAGAACTGCGAAGAGTTGCTGCTCAACTCCAGGCATGAGATGGCGCAGCTTCTTATCTGCACTCGTGTTTGGATCAGCACGCTTCAACAGGCGGGGCATGTCCTCGATGTACGTCGCCACGTTCCCGTTTGTGAGCTGTTTCCTAGCTTGAAGTGCAATTTCCGCCTTTTCTTTACTATCCGTGCTGGCGTACGTTGCTAGCAGTTGTCGTCGAAATTCCTCCCAAGAGAAAAAAGAGGGTTCGTGTTTTTCATACCACATTTTTGCGAAGTCCTCCAAAGCAAAATATACGTTACGGAGCTTCTGTCTATCATTCCATTAATTAAATTCGCCACTCTTTCGAACAGCTCCAAACAGTCTTCCACGCCTTCGAACAAGTCGCCATGGAATGCTGGCGTCTTGCGAGGTTAGCTTCCGACCAGCTGTGCCGGTGTTACCTGGCTAGTCATTGTGGCGGCGTCCGTTGTCTGAGTTTCCCTTGACTTAAAGAGAAGAGGGCCGAATTCGGGAGAGTCACCTCGAAGACGGCGGCTTGCCCGCTGGTGTACAGGTGTCAGTTCCACGGGATGGACTCGCTGGTGGTCGGGGCTACGCGGACTTCCGTTCGTGGGTCTTCGACTCATCGGCACCTCCACTAGAAATACCCAGCACCTCCACTAGAAATGTAACGATGCTAATAAAACAACGATATCTATTAAGGGCAAACTTGTGCCCACACGTAAAAATCACTGCGGCCGTGAAGAAATCCCCGGCAGTCGCGTTCTCGAACTGGCCTCGAGCCGTCATCCTCTTTCTTCTCGCGTGACACATCGTGCGCGGTGCGCGTGGCGCATGCGAACCGGGTCTAACCAGCTATCGCTGCCTGTTTCTGAACAACACCACGGTACGCGTGCACAGTGTCCAATAGGAAGGGCGCGCAACAGCTTGAATGTGACCAAGTTGTCGCGGTCATATATATATATATATATATATATATATATATATATATATATATATATATATATATATATATATATATATATATATATATATATGAAGAGAGATAAGGACAGCTCCTGAGTTTAGGAAACGTCCGGCAATATTAAAGTAATATTGTTTCAAATTTCGGAAAAAAGAACACAAGAACGTAGAAAAGTAATGGCTCTACAAAGGGTGAATACCTTTTAAGGCATGAGAAACATCTAACACAAAAAATAAGCAAAATCTAGGGAAAGTAAACATGAGCTATCAAATACCTGACTTATCAAAATAGCTACATCATACAAAATTCTTAAGGAATTGTAAACTTGGAATGTATACATCCTGTGTAGTTACGCGTAATGTTATGGAGACATTGTTGTTCTTTGGTATAAGATTCAATCAGAACTAAGTATTTTTTTCTGTAATACAAAACGCGCGTAACACAGAAAATGCACTCTAAATCTTGCCTTGCGTCCATGTTTTTGTGTATGTTGAAGCAATGCTATCCATTGTGTGAGATGTTTTCACAACCTACAAGTGCAATGCATCTTCTGTTGTATGTGTAAATTTATATAGTATCACGTAGTCTGTAGTGTGTGCTACTGTAGAAGTGACACGTTCTCGTAAGTCTAGGGCACTGTAAGGTTTCGCGTCGTATATTTTATCTTGTTCAGCACAAGCTTCTTTAGATGTTTTGTAACTGCATCCCTCCGAACAGATAGGGTCAGAGGCCTCGTCAGGCACTAACTGCCTTTAGCTTCTCTCTCTGCATCATGTTTTAGATTGTCTGCTGCTGTAACTGAAATGAATTATATATATATATATATATATATATATATATATATATATATATATATATATATATATTATTCATTCTAGTTACAACTGCTCGAAACTGTTGAAGTGGGAAAAGAATGCTAATTACAATAATAAACACCAAAATGGCGCTAAAAGTGGACCAGATTTAACACTATCCTGACTATAACAGAACGATTACTACGTCCGCGAATAATCTTGGCCTCTGTGACCAACGCCACGCACGATCTGAACATGGCGAAATACCAGAAACCCCTGCGGAAAAGCAAGCGGTCGACTCAAGTTTTCAAGCATCAACGCTTACCAGAGAAGGCTTAGCAGAAGAGGAAAAGCTTTCAGCTGTCACACAGACCACCGAACACAGCGGGGCGGCGTCAACTGCAGCCTGTATTGCCGCACTAAATCGACAGACTGGTCAACCACCAGGGTACAAACAGCTGTCGTAATATGCATTGTTTTTGCTCACTTGCACAGAGCGCTGAAATAAACTTTGGCAGAAGAGACTCATCTCTTTGCACTCTTTAAGAAAGTATCTAGATGTCGATTAAAACACGGAAACCAGAGTGGTGATCGTGTGGAAAGTCACAGTTTCGAAGGAGCGAGAAATTCTCAGCAAGCTTTCGATACCAACAGCTGTACATGACGCACCGAAAAAACTCTCACAAGCGAATTTGAAGTGGTGGACTGCGTACAAAGATGTTTTCTCATGTTCGTCGGCGCAACTCATATGATGTTGGTACGTCTGGCCACTGGTGGCCCATGCAATGTGTCATGTCACATAAGCACAAGACTTTCAGCCGCGGCACCAGTTTAGAAGACATGCTACCAGCACACCGGAGAAAGGTACCTTAAAGGTAAAAAAAAACTACGCGCTATTAATGCGATTCCTTATTCCTTCAGGCCCTAGAAGTATGACTCCCATGAAGACAGCAACCAATGTCCTTAAAATATAAAGAAACAATTTGTTTCAGCGCATGAAGTGACTACACGGAAAGCTGAAGCAAGAGAAATAGAAGGTTATGGCCATCTCCGACGCAATTATTTATTTATTTCTTCAAAGGTCTCTGTTGAGACATTACATGAGGGAGTCAGGAGTTAGCGACAAAGATAGATACAAATTAAAAAGGGTTATTTCCGATGAGTCGCTTCAATGCAAGTGACTCGATGATAGCGGCAACTTCGGCGGGCCGGCCATTCCTGCCTCGTGCTGTGCGAAGAAAAGATGATTGCTGAAAAGTAACGGTATGGCCTTGTGGGGGATATACTGTGTTAGAGTGACTGGGGCGGGCAATGCGATGTGCTCTTTTTATGTACGAGTTGTCAAAAGGCAAAGCATGAAAAAGTTTATGAAAAAGGTTAAGGTTATTCAAGAAATACTGGACATGCCAGAGTTGCTTCCAGCTCAGCGTATTGTAATCGAGGAATGCCTTTCAGCTATCAGAGTAACTACGAAAAAGAATCAACGCTACATAGATTCATGGCTTCTCCTAAAAGTTCTCACCCCATATACGCAGCCCGTCTTCCTACATATTCCTAAAAGAATATTACATTCTTCCCCTTCCAAGCGTGTGGACCGCTAGGAAATACATGAGTACGGTATAACTGGACTGTATAAGGTTCCTTGCAGCAATCGAGAAAAAAAAATTACTACGAAGATCTGTACTAGTGCCATGGCATTCTAGTATTCGATAAAGAAGTTCGTAATAAGATAACGGAGACTATTATCCAATCAACGACGATCTTCGACGCTAGCTTCGCTAACCTCGTCAAGGGACCAACCACACGCGGAGAAGTAACCGATCACGTACAAGTTTCCATGTTTGGTCTGTTCGGAGACCGCCAGTCGAAACCCGTAGGCGCGTTCACAACCAAAACCCCAATGAAAGGATGTGACCTTGCTCGGCTTGTCATGAAGCGAACACTCATTCTTGAAGAGGCAGGTGTATTTGTCTACGCTTTAATTTGTGAAGGTGCAGCAACCAACCGGCGATGTTGGAGGTGGAATGAGTTTTGCGTCAGACGACCACATGGATTATCCCAGCAACTCGTGTGTTCAACCACTTGATGACAAGCGCAAAGTTTTCGTGTTTCCTGATGCTACGCATGTAATCTCTGTCTCCGCAATTGACCTTTGAGGCAGAACACCGATCACGTTAGATGACAACATGTCTGGTGGAAACATTACAAACAGCTCTTTTCTGTACTCAAGTAAGCCTGGATGCTTACGAATGTGTCCAATGCAGTGCTTTTACATATAAAAACCACAAATCCAGGAGAAAAATTAGGACAAAACTTGCGATGCGGATATTCAGTTGGTGCGTGGCGCCTGAATTGAGGTATTAACACGACAGTGATAAGGGCCCCATGTCGCAGAAAATCCGATGTCGGTGTCCGCTATCGGCGGCGTTGTCGGTTAGAAAAAATCACCCCGAACCACAATTACGCGGGCCCTCCGCGTGGCGCTGTGATGTGTTGTGCGCGACATGGTGCGGTGATCAGGACGTTCAGGAGCAGACGACAACGAGTGCGCGCGCCGAGACAAATTGCGCGCTGGAAGGAGAAAAACGACAACGCCGAAGAGCGTCCAGCGCGTGAACGCGCGGCGCAAGAAAAACAACTAAAAGATGAAAAGCAAACCAATTAGGAAAGACCACGGGGCGTCAGGCAGCCAATAGGAGAATGCCTAATCGGCCAGAGAGAAGAAAAAATTGGAGGACGCTTAAGCTTCGCCTTCAAGAGTGGAACGCGACAGCGTTCCCGTCGACCCGCCAAGGGGTGTAAGTCAATGGGCTACGGCGCAGTGACTACGCGCCCCGCATCGGACGCGGTGAGCATCGAGCAACGCAGCGTTCGGCGCGACAACGAAATGTGCGCCTGAGCAATCGACGCACGCCTGAGCCTTAGAAACAGCTCGTTTCTAAGGCAACACCGCGTTCACTAGTGGTGGTGGTACAAGCTTTATTTAGTGAAGGCCAAAAAAAAAGAAAGGAAATGAAGATGCCGCCGTTCCGTGGGTGGCCTTCAGGCTGCCGGTCGTGGCCACCAGATCATGCCTGGCGGCGACTTCCGCTGCCCAGATCGTTAGCCGTAGCTGGACATCCGGCTCCGAGCTGGCCAAAGCAGCCTCCCACAGCTGCGGACTAGATACATGCCAAGAGGCAGGGGGGAGTGTTTAGGGCACGAATACAGAATATGAGCATAGTCTGCTCGTGGGTGACTGCAGAGCGTGCATTCAGGTGAGAAGGCACCGGGGTGAATAAGGGTAAGTCGGGCAGGAGAGAGGAAAGTGTGGGCCTGTAAATGGCGCCATGTGCTCTGTTGGAGCTTAGACAAGGATTTGTGAGGGGGAGGGAGGGACAGGCGAGAATTGCAGTAATGAAGCGTGATGTCATGGAAGGTGAGGAGGGAGTCACGCGTGCCCATCCCGGAGTGGAGGGGGCCAGCTCGGTCTGTCATCTCGCGAGCGATGGCATTTGCCGCCTCGTTGCCAGGGTGCCCCGCGTGAGCCGGAACCTAGAGGAGTCGGATACGACGAGAAGGGGGAGGGGAGTGCTCAAGGATGCGGAGCGCGGAGGAGGAGATGCGACCCTTCGCAAAGTTGTGGACTGCAGCTTTGGAGTCGCTGAGTATGAAACGGGCTGGGGTAGTGGCAATGGCGAGCGCAATAGCTGCTTCCTCTGCGGCAGTGGAGGTGGGGGCAGGTACAGTGGCAACGTTCAGGGGAGAAAGTGTATGGGAAATGGTGGCAAGGGCGTAGGCGGGGTGGGAATTGTATGGCGCCGCATCGACATACACAGCGTTAGACTGTGTGCCGTATTGGCGCCAGAGGGTAGAGGCACAGGCAAAGCGGCGGGCGGCGTGATGCTCAGGGTGCATGTTCTTGGGAAGAGGGTTGACAGTGAGCATGGAAGATACAGAGGAGGGTAAGGGGTGGGTTACACAGACAGGGGACACAGGGGTCAAGCGGAGGAAAGAAAGAAGGGCTCTACCAGATGGGGTGCGAGAAAGGCGGTCGAGTTGTGCCGTGCGATGGGCCTCCACAAGCTCTGAAAGAGTATTGTGGACGCCCATTGCAAGCAGACGAGATGTGGGGGTGTAGGTGGGGAGCGCAAGGGCTGACTTGTAGGCTTGGCGGATGAGGCAGTTCACCTTGTCTTCCTCGGCGCGAGAGAGAAAGAGATAGGGGAGGGAGTAGACAAAGCGGCTCAGAACGAACGCCTGGACAAGACGACGGAGGTCGTGCTCACGCATGCCGTGGTGCCCGTTAGCGACACGTCGAATAAGTCTGACGGTCTGGTGGACGGTGGTAGTTAGGCGGGAAAGGACGGCAGTGTGTTTGCCGTTGGATTGGAGAAGGAGACCCAGAATGCGGAGGCAGGAGACAGAAGGGACGGGGTGCGCGTCAATAATGATGCTAAGGGTGGGGGAAGAGGTGGAGGGCGTGCCTCGAGCCGGGAGGAGCAGAAGCTCCGACTTTGACGGGGAGCAGGCCAGCCCGACTGCGCGAGCATGACCGGCAACCACGTCCGCACCCGCCTGGAGGACGGCCTCCATCTCTCCAATATTTCCGGTGGTTACCCAGAGGGTGATATCATTGGCGTAGAAAGCATGGGACAGGATGGGAATGGCAGCGAGAGTGCGTGCCATGGGGAATAGAGTGATGTTAAAGAGAAGGGGGGAGAGGACGGAACCCTGGGGGGTGCCCTGATTTCCAAGAGTGAAATTTGGGGAAGTCAGAGGGCCGAATGAAATCTCAGCGGTGCGACGGGCAAGGAAAGCCGTGACATAACCATGGATACAAGGACCCACGTTAAGGGTGGAAACAGCATCTAGGATGGCGGAATGAAGGACGTTATCAAATGCTTTCGTCATGTCCAGTGCCAAGACCGCACGAGTGCGCTTGGCGTGAAGAGGGTGAAGAACTTCTTCGGAGACCTGGAGCATGACGTCATGGTTAGAAAGGGAAGGGCGAAAGCCAAACATCGAATCGGGGTAAAGGTGGTTGTCTTCTAGAAAGTTCTGCAAGCGGTCGAGAACAACGTGCTCCAAGAGCTTACCGAGACAAGAGGTGAGGGAAATAGGGCGGAGATTTTGGATGTCTATTGGTTTGCCAGGTTTGGGGATGAAAGTTACCTTAGCTTGGGTCCACTCGGAAGGCAGAGTGCTTTCATGCCAATGTTTGTTAAAGAGGTCAGTGATGGCCTCGAGAGATGGGGTGTCCAGATTACGGAGAACCTTGTTAGAGATTTGGTCGGCCCCCGGTGTGGAGGTGGTGCGGAGCTTATGCAGTGCGGCACGAACCTCACCCAGGGTGATATCTGCGTCGAGCGCAGAATTAGGGTTGCCGGCGTAGGAAGGGAGAGAGGAAGGGGGGTTGGTGCAGAGATAGCGATCACGAAGAGCAAGAAGAAAGTCGGAATCAGAGAGTGGAGATGAGTGGAGGAGGCGCGTCACGTCCCTGCGGTGCGTGGCCTTGGAATGCGACGGGTCAAGGAGGACATGTAGGAGAACCCACGTATCCCTCAGCCCGAGGTTACCGGCCATGCGCTCGCAGGTCTGGCCCCACTGCTGTCTGGTGAGAGAGGAGCAGTGCTCCTCCATGTCCATTGCCAGGCGAGCAAGGCGGAGGCACAGCGAGCGGTTGTGTTTCTGGGAAAGCCAGCGGCGGTGCAGGGAGTGATACGCCTCCCAGAGGTGCAGGAGGTGACTATCAGCCGTGTAGGAGTGAGGAGGGGTGGGGACGGTGGAGGTGGCAGAGGAAACATCCTGAAGCAAGTTAGTGGTCCACTGAGAAAGGTCTGAGATGGAGGTGGAGGCTTGTTGCCGCGACTGGCGGAAGCGATCCCAGTCCACCACCTGCACCAGACGCTTGCGGGAGGAAGATAGGGTGGGAAAGAAGAGACGGACAGGATATTGTGGTCGCTACCGAGAGAGACCCAGGTGTTCGTCCACACCGCGTCCGGGATATTTTTGCAGATGGAAAGGTCCGGATTAGTGTTCCGTTGTACGCTGGAGCCAATGCGGGTGGGTTCCGAGAAATCGTTAAGGACGGTCAACTGTTCGTTCTGCAAGAAGGTCCATAGTGCCAGGCCCTTCCTGCAGTTCTTGGGGTAGCCCCAACTTACGTGATGAGCGTTCAAATCCCCAAGAATTAGGAGCGCGTTCCGGCTCGCGCGTGAGATGGCGTTGCGGAGAAGGAGGAGGAGGGGAGCTGCAGGTGTGCGGGGAGGGCTGTACACATTAAGGAGAAAGAGGCTGGCATCTTGCCGCCGCCGGGGAAGGAGTTCCAAGAAGAGGTGAGTGCACTCCGGAACGTCGAGCGGATGCTCGATCGCCATGTAGGCGCGATGAACTAGCGTGGCAACGTTCGGAGGTGAAGGTGAAGCAGGGTGGAAAGCTGTGTAGTCCAGTAGTTTTACTGGGGAGAAGGTTTCTTGAAGGGCGATGATAGCGGGGAGGTCGGAGGGAGGGATGTTCTGGAGGTGGAGCTGCAGCGTGTTCCGCTTTGCGCGGAAGCCGCGGCAGTTCCACTGCCAGAAATTAAGGCGCGGGGGGTGTCTGGCAATCTTGAGGCCTGGGTGCCCCTGCTGGTGCAGGGTGTTTGGGAGATGAAGATCAGGGGAGGAGGGATGAGACATTAATGGTCGTCTGGGCAAGATCGGCCTCGAGGGAACTCTGGAGGGGCCTCAATTTTGGCCATGCGGTTGTTAATTTGAGCCATCCAGCTCTGCGTGTCCGTACGCAGAGCTATAATGGCGGCCATGATGCGTCGTTCATGTGCCTCGAGGAACGAGGCCGTGTGGCGGATGACAGCCTCCATCTCCGGGGTGGCGGCAGGTTCGGTAGAGGAGCGCCTCTTATGTGGAGGGCTGCGGGAGGGGGAGGCGGCACGAGAAGAAGCGGCCGAAGAGGAGGCGGACATAGGGGCGGGAGGTGGTGGCGGTGGGGTCTGGAGAGCGATGGGTTGTGAGGTTAGGTGAGGGGATGAGGTGGGGAGGTGGGGGCGCGCGAGCAGCGCCTGCAGCTGTTCTTTCAGTAGGGCAATCTCGTTGCTCTGGGCTGCGATTTGAGCTTTGAGCTTTTCTTTTTCGGGGTCGTGTGTGGGAGGCTGCGATCGCCAGCTCACCTGGGAAGCAGTCGATGGGTTGTCTTGCCCCGGTAGCGGTGGAAATGAGACGGAGCGGTGGCGGGGGCTGCGGTCCCGGCTTGATCGGGAGCTGGATCGTTGACGGGGACGCGATGAGCGGTTGTCTTTGGCGGATGGTGTTGACTGCGCTGAGTTGAATGGCGTTGACTTGGGACTGGATGCGAGTGGGGAGGGACCCCCCCGTTCGAAGCGGAGCTTAAACGGGCGGGACCCCGTGACATGTGTGCCGCTGCACAAGATGCATTTAGGAGTGCAGTCAGGGGGGTCCCGAGCCGCGTGCACAGCTCCGCAGCGTGGGCAGCGTCCGGCCCTGGACTTGGTACATACGTCGGAGCGGTGACCATGGCTCCAACAATTGAAACAAGCTTCAGCCTTGGGGCGGAAGGGGTGACAGATGAACAGGCCGCAGTTGAACACCACGGTGCGAGGGAGTTCTTTCGTGCCGACGAAGGTGATCAGGATGGACCGGGTGCGACCCATCTGCCTTGCGTCGGCGATGGCGTAAGTGCTGCTGGGATTCATAGCCTGCAGGTCCTCGATTATCTCCTCTTGGTTTCGATTGTCCACGGCGTTGTAGAAAATGCCGCGGAGGGCGTTGTCAGGTGCGGCCACATAAGCGCGCAGTGGGTACAGCTGGGTGGCGAGATGCAACTCAGAGGTTCGCACATACTGCCGGGTGCGTTGCTCCGAGGGTGTACTGACGGTGAAAGAGTTGTAGTACGGGTTTACGCGTACGCGGTCCTCGACACGGGCGTCGCCGTACTCAACGCTGGCGCTAGAACAGAGTGAGGCAAGGAGGGCTCCATTGGTGGTTGTGCGGAGGTCGAGGCCACCTCCAGGGCGGAATACGATTTTGTAGTCTTCCGCTGGGAGTCGAGGCAGCGGGACGTAGCGGCGTAGGCGGTGAGTCTTCAGCGATGGCGGGGGTGCCATGGCGGACTTGAGGTGGGCGTTCGTGGCTGAAACGGCTTCCTTTGGATGGGCCGCGCGGTGGGCTTGGAGCATTCGGGACCAGCGAGGGTCGCCATCAAATTCTTGTTGGGAGATGAGTGTACCGTCGACTATACTTTTCATATCGGCGGTTTCCAGACAAGGGGAGCGAGTGCCGGCGCAGCGGATGCCGGTGCGACGCTAGGTGCAGCTGCGCGCTGCGGGCGAGGTGGCGTTGCGGCGAGCGTTGGGCTTAGCTCGGCAGCCCCGTGGCTGGTCAAAGATGAGGTCCTGGTGAAACGTTGGTAGGCGGGTCCGGACAGATGAGGTGTCAGGAAGGTCCTTACACCTCCGGGTGCTCGGTAGCAGAAACTGGAGAATATCCCGGGCGAGATGCTAAAACCAGAAGCAGAAATCGCGGAGCCCATGCGAGGCACGTCCGAAGAACGCCGGGCGTGGGTTGCGTCTCCTCGCGTTCAAGAGAGGCGCTTTTGTACCGCTTTGAAGCATTGCACTCGTGGTTCAGAGGTAACGTCTCCGTCTCACACTCCGGAGACCCTGGTTCGATTCCCACCCAGCCCATCTTGCAAGTTGTTTTTTATTCATGAAGTGCCTGCTGGGATTTATCGCTCACGGCCAGCTCCTTAACGCTGTCGCGTTAAAACCGTGGTGCGCTGGCACAAGGGGGAGACGCAAGGGAGACGCAGAGGAGACGCCAAGAGAGTTCCAGGAAGCGACTCCAGGAGGAGGTCAGCCACCGGAGCGGGAGTTGAAGACGGGCCGTCGCGTTCCGGACCCGAGCCACCAGGAGTTCACCCGACCGGGGCCTCCTGCCAGCCCGTTCCTGTGCGTCGCCCGTCTCCCCGAGCGTGCCGCCAGCTGCTCAAGGCCGGTGAGCTTCTGTGCCCGTTGGCAGGACGACAACAGTCGGGTTTCGGGCCGGAGCTGTGGCTCGAGTTCTACGCCAGCTGCCCGGCCAGAACGCCGCCCCCGTCTGTCGTGCCGCCTGCTGTCCGAGGCCGGCGTTCGAGCTTCTGTGCCCGTGGGCAGGACAAGAGCGGTCGGGCTACGGGCCCGAGCTCTACACCCAGCTGCCGGGCCAGAACGACGCCGCCGTCTGCTCGTGCCACCAAGCCGCCTGCTTTACCTCTACAAACCAGAGCTGCCGCGCTCCGGTCGCCCAGTCTGCCATTCCACACCACGCGGACGCGAATTTGTGATGACCCTAATATGGGGGCAAAGGCTCGTCTACTGAAAGGTTTTAACGGTTCTCTTAGGCGGAGCCTCCGAGAACCCAAATGAGGACAAAGCCGTTGGTTTCGAACACACACACAGACTTTTAATCAAACTAGAAACGTAAAATAAATTATAGAAAGAAATAGAAAGAATAAAAGAAACACTCAGACATCACGGCGGTAAGACACACTTGGGGGCTAGCGTGGAGCTAACTAGTGCGCGAGTCCGGGCTTGCCACGACGGCAGGGACACAACAGTCTCGACGCAG
Organism: Dermacentor variabilis; assembly: GCF_050947875.1. Lineage (NCBI taxonomy): Eukaryota > Metazoa > Arthropoda > Arachnida > Ixodida > Ixodidae > Dermacentor > Dermacentor variabilis. The sequence continues at coordinate 192,524,619 of NC_134569.1, forward strand.
CAACAAGCTGACAAAAGGAGTGGCGCCGGTCTCACCAAAGGTGATGGTGTAAGTTGATTGACCGGTCCACCGGAGCTGGCCAGCTCTGGCTTGGGGAGGAAAAGCAGGCGGCTTGGTGGCACGAGTAGACGGCGGCGGCGTTCCGGCCGGGCTGCTGGGTGTAGAGCTCGGACCCGTAGCCGCACTCGTCGCTCAGATGTAACGTCTCCGTCTCACACTCCGGAAACCCTGGTTCGATTCCCACCCAGCCCAACTCTGCAAAGCGTGCGAGGCCCGCGCTGACCTCGATCATATTATCTGGCAATGCCCCAAAGCCTCACCCACCAACACCTCCCACACTAACACACGCATAACTACGGCCGAGCAGTGGGAGACATTGCTGCTCAGCTTGGACCCAGAGGAACTGCTCTGGGCCGTCCGAATGGCCGAACACGCCGCCAGAAAGCAAGGACTGGCCGCCGTCTGAGGTAGGGGGGATTGGGGGTTAGTCTCCCGACCCCCGCCAACCCTGAACCCCATCAAGGACATAACAAAGTTTTATCTCTCTCTCTCTCTCTCTGCCCACGGGCACAAAAGCCCGAACGCCGGCCTCTGACAGCAGGCGGCACGACAGACGGGGGCGGCGTTCTGGCCGGGCAGCTGGTGTAGAACTCGGGCCCGAAGCCCGACTGTTCTCGTCCTGCCCACGGGCACAGAAGCTCACCGGCCTTGAGCAGCTGGCGGCACGCTCGGTTAGACGGGCGACGCACAGGAACGGGCTGGCAGGAGGCCCCGGTCGTGTGAACTTCTGGTGGCTCGGGTCCGGAACCCGACGGCCCGTCTTCAACGCCCGCTCCGGTGGTTGACCTCCTCCTGGCGTCGCTTCCTGAAACTCTCTTGGCGTCACCCCTGCGTCTCCCTTGCGTCTCCCCCTTCTGCCAGCGCACCACGCTTTTTCTTCTCTCTGGCCGATTCGGCATTCTCCGATTGGCTGACGCCCCGTGGTCTTTCCTTGCTTTTCATCTTTTAGTTGTTTTTCTTGCGCCGCGCGTTCATGTGCCGGACGCTCTTCGGCGTTGTCGTTTTTCTCCTTCCAGCACGCAATTTGCCTCGGCGCGCGCACTCCTTGTCGTCTGCCCCTCACCGTCCCGATCACCGCACCATGCCGCGCACCACACATCACAGACGCATAGCCATTAGCGAAATAACTGAATTGCTCAAAATAAACTCCTTAGAAAATCCGTAAAGCCTGACTAATACATAAACTACAAAGATAATAGCATCGCATTGTACTTTATTTATAAGCGAACACAATTTTAACACAGTAGAACACAATTTTCTTACGCAGAAACACATACACAAACCCTTTTTCCTTGCTTTTTTTATTTGAATATACTGCAGGCCCTTCACGGCCCGTGCAGGAGTGGAACAGAGATGCAATGAAAAAAAAATCTTGATGACAAGTCAATACACTGAATGCAGTTAATAAAAGAGTGGATGTTATTGCAACACACAATATCGTTAGTTACCTGGTTCCACTGGGAAATGGCCGACGGAAAAGCGAATGTTTGTGAACATTACCACGACTTGGGGGAAGATAGATTTTTTTAGAGTGATTAAGTCTGGTTGAACGTTTTGGAGGATCTTGCAGGTAATGAGAACGTGCTATTTGGAAATGACCATGGTATAATTGATAGATGAATTTTAGTCGCGAAATTGCTCTTCTCTGCGAGAGGGGTTTTAGGTTTGCCCTTGCTAGCAGACCTGAGATACAGGACTGCCTTTTGTAGTCTGAATATACAAACCTAATTGCTAATTTTTGAATGCGTTCTATTTTATTTATAAGGCATTTTTGATGAGGGCTCCAGATTAGATCAGCGTATTCTAGGCATGGTCTTATTAGTGTTTTGTACGCATTTAGTTTGAGGTGTGGTGGTGCTGCTCGCAGTTTCCTTTTTAAAAAGGATATTTTGCCTATGGCTTTTTCACACATGGTCGAAATATGAGGCTCCCAGTTAAGGCTAGGCGTTAGTTTAATGCCTAGGTATTTTACCTGGTTGCTTTTGTGGATTGTTGACCTTCCGATCGAATATGAAAAGTTAAGCGGGAGTTTCTTATTTGTGAAAGACATGTAATGTGTTTTGGTGTGTTCAGTTGCATGCCCCAAATGTTGCACCAAGAGTAAATTGTTTGAAGTGAATTAAGAAGTTCTATCTGGTCTACTTGGTTGTGTACGACTGCGTACACGACACAGTCATCAGCAAACAGGCGCATCTGAATTGAGTTTTTAACGCAAAACTGGATGTCGTTTATGTACATCGAGAACAAAAGTGGTGCCAGAACTGATCCTTGAGGTACTCCGGAGTAGACATCGAATGGTTGTGAAAGGTTATTATCGATTGAAACGCTCTGTTTACGATTGGTTAGAAAACTGTTGATCCAGGATATTATTTTATTACTAATACCGAAAGCTGATAATTTTGTAATTAAATCCTGGTGCGGAACTACGTCAAACGCTTTAGCAAAGTCTAAAAAAACTGCATCTAATTGGCCATCATTATTAAGTACGTTAGCTATGTCATGAGTTAGCTCTGCTAGTTGGGTTATGGTTGACAGGCTTGATCTGAAGTCATGTTGTTGTTTATATAGGAGTTTGTTTGTTTCTAGGTGAGTTATTATGGCCCCAAATATTACGTGTTCCATTATTTTGCAGCATGAGCTTGCTAATGACACTGGGCAGTAGTTATTTAAATCTAATTTCGAGCCCGATTGATGCATTGGAATTATTGCAGCCTTGAGCCAATCGTCTGGTAGCACTGATGACGGGGGGGGTTGGTATGAGCCATTGATGAGTCACTACTTGTAGTCTCTACCTGCTGCTCATCATGGAAGCAATCAGCACCATGCTGCCAGCTGACTACCCGATCCGACCCATCTGCGTGCAGGCAGTGGCTTGCCATCAGCCAGCCAACCACCATGGCTGATCAGCCAACAGCAAGGGAAGGTCGCCGCCGCCCGAGTGTTCTTCATTGGAACACTGACTCTCTACGGCGGCGACAGGCAGACCTTTCCCTGCATCTCCTGCAGAGCGACTACAACGTGCTTGCTCTGCAGGTGGTGTACGCGATGGCTGAGGACCTGCGACTCCGGGATACAACTGTTACTCAGGCGCCACCACCTGCACGACACGCGGCTGCACGGACGCGCCGTGCCTGGACGACGCCCACCAGCCCGGCAAGCCACGGACAGCCATCTACGTGCGGTGCAACCTGCCGCATGCTGTGGTTCCAGTGGCCGACGTCGTAGGAGGCCCCCTGGAGTGTTGCCCTGCCACGGTGCGCCTCGCCAGCCAAGACACGACCGTGGCGAGCATATACATACGACCAGGAAAGCCATGGGACTCCTCCATCCTTGACCAGCTGGCTCTCCGTCTGGGGAGGCACGCAGTCCTGTGTGGCGATTTCAACGCCCACCACACGGACTGTGAAAGTCGTCGTTGCTCCAGCCGATGCCGAAGCCTCCGCGACGCCATCAGCAGAGCCGGACTGGTGATCTTGAATAGCGAGAACCTACCGGACGTTCGCCGAGGGGTGAACTCAGCCATCGATCTCTCCCGCACCACAGAACAGTGCTCCTACTCCTGGGACACAACTCAGGATACTTGGGGTTCGGACCACTTCCCCATTGTGATGACCTCTGTACACGGAAGTAAGCCAAAGACCAGAACTTTCCACGTAATAGACTGGTCTCTGTTTAGGAAGCACTGCAGTGAGGTCGCCGATCGTTGTGAATTTCTAGATGCCGTCGCGGAGTGTGCCCAGGCGGCTACCATTCAGTGCTTTGCGTCATCGAACACCCCTGCCCCGGATCTCCGCCTACTCAATCTCCGTGCCTCCATGCGCCGCGCGGAGCGCAGAGCAATTCGGACAGGGAAGGCAGAGCACTGGACTGAATACAGACGAGTGGACACCTGCTGTAGAAGACAGGCCCGGCAAAGGAGGAACCAGAGCTGGCTGAGCCTGTGCTCCAGCATCAGGGACCGTTCAAAGGGCCCCCTAGCCTGGCGACTACTCAAGTCACTGACCGGCAAGAGGACGAGCCGTCAACCCGTCCTCGCTGTGGCCATCTCGCTAGGAATCAGCGAAGAGGCCCTCGCGGAACTTGTGGCGGACCGGTTCGCCCCTCCCGTGCCACAGAGTGCCGCCATGCTGCCGGTCGGACACCCCCCTGCCCAGCTGCCCACCTGTCTACACAACATCCAACCTGCTTGGACGTGCAGGTAGGTCGCTGCCCTCTGCCAAGAGCCACTAGCACTGCACGAGCTCCAGGCGGCTCTGAGGCGAGGGAAAGGCCGCAGCGCACCAGGAGCAGACGGTGTAACGCCACAGATGCTCCGCAACTTGGCCACCAGCGAGCAACAGCGCCTGCCCGAATGCTTCAATGAGATCTGGCAGTCAGGGCAGGTGCCAGAGGCACGGCGCACAGCCATTGTGGCACCCATCCTCAAGGCCAGAAAACCGGCTAGGGAACTGTCATCCTATCGACCGGTCTCCCTCACCTCCGCTGCCTGGAAGGTGATGGAGGCCATCGCTCTGGCACGACTGGACTGGGTGGCCCGTGCTCCCGGCTTCCTGGCAGATCAAAGACGGGCTTCCGGCGGCTGCGGTGCACTGCGGACTCCACTACCGATGGCCTGCACGAGTTTAACATTATGTCTTTGGGGCTCTGCAATGCTCCCGCTACATTCGAGCGCATGACTGATACCATCCTTCGCGGACATAAGCGGAAGACTTGTTTATGTTACCTGGATGACATAGTTGTTTTCTCACAGGATTTCCCGACACATCTCACCCGTTTACATGGCATCCTGACCTGTCTCAGCTGGCCTACGGCTGAACCTCAAGAAGGGGCGTTGCGCTGCCCGAAAATTAACTGTCTTGGCTTACTTTGTCTTGAAAGACGGCATCCTTTTTGATCCCGACAAGCTTCACGCAGTCGCCGAGTTTCCGAAGCCTACATCTATCAAGGTCCTGCGCAGTTTCATAGGTCTGTGCTATTGTTTTCAAAGCTTTGGGCGCTACTTCGACTTCATTACCGCACCTTGACAATGCTACTTGCCGCAAGCAAAGGCATTTCCGCGGGGTCATCAGCATGCGATGAAGCCTTTGACAAGTTCTTCGAGTTGCTGAATTGACCGCCGATACTTCGCCATTACGATCCAACTGCGCCGACAGTGATTCACAACAACTCCAGTGCTGTCGGCCTTGGGGTGGTCTTGGCCGAACAGACAGCTACGATTGAACAATGCGTCGTGACTTATGTTAGCCGTACCGTTAAACAAAGCTGGGCTTCATTACACCGTTAGAGAGAAGAGATGCTTAGCCATCATTTGGGTATAGGGCATGTTTGTTCCTTGTCTATACCGGCGTCCTTTCAGAATCATCACTGATCATCACGCTCTTTGCGGGGTCTGCTCCTTGAAAGACCCGTCGGGCTACCTCGGCCGTTGGGCGCTTCGCCTGCAGGAATATGACATTCGTGTCGTATACCGCTCTGGTCGAAAGCATCCCGACGCTGAAGCACTCTCCCGCTCGCCGATGACGCCTGATGTGGCTTCTTTATCTGTTCCTTCTTCGACCTCAGACCCGTCACTACTGACGACTTTTGACATGCCCTCCGAGAAATGCAAGGACCCATCGCTTGCCCTGCTGCTAGACTACCTTGCTACTCCAACAGCCGCCTTTGCCGTGCGAGATAACACACTCTACCTTAGCAACTATATGCCTGACGGTCGGAAATGGCTTCTGGCTATCCCTCGTCATATGCGCTCCGATATGTCCACGTACTTCCATGCTGACCCTCAAAGCGCCCACGCTGGCGTCCTAAAAACCTTCACAAGGCTGCGTCAACAATATTACTCACGTGGAATGTATCGGTTTGCGCAGCAGTACGTTCGATCATACAGCGCCTGCCAGCAAAGCAAAGCTCCCTCACTGCGCCCTACTGGCCCCCTCCAGCCGCTACCGTTCCCTGCTCGGCCGTTCGACCGCGTTGCTTCTACCTCTATGTCCCGCTCCCATACAGCGGATGTGGAAACCGCTGGATTATTGTTGGCGTCGACCACCTGACGCGCTACGCCGAGACCGTGGCTATTCCCACCTCGACCGCGCGCGACGTTGCGATGTTCAGTCTTCGCAACTTCGTCCTTCGCCACGGTGCTCCTCGAGAACTACTCAGCGATAGGGGTCGTGTCCTCTTGTCAGAAGCAATACAATCCCTTCTTCGCGAGTGCCAGAACATTCAACGGAGTACGACCGCGTATCACACCCAAACGGTCTGAAGCGGTGCTTCAACCGAACACTGGGCGACATGTTGAGCATGTGCGTCTCGTCCGACCACACCAATTGGGACCACCGTACTACCGTTCGTTACTTTCGCTTATCGTTACCCCGACAGAAGCGACCACTGGTTTCTCACCTTTTTTTCTCTTGTATTAGCGTGCGCCTTCGTGTCCTCTGGATACCATCCTGCTCTACCGACCTGACGCTTCCGAGTGAAGAACTATTTCAGAAGTCGCCCGATAGCTGAAGATTGCCGCCAGCTGGCTCGTTCACTGACCAGCGAAGATCAGGGGCGTCAGAAGACAAGACGCGACAGTCATCAGGCCACGCCTACCTTCCCTGCTGATTCGCTTATTTGGCTATGGATACCGCCTCACATGTCCGGCCTTTCTTCTAAACTACTTGCGCGGTAGCACGGTCCGTACCGGATCATCGACGCCTCCTCCCCTGTGAACTATATCCTTGAGCCCGTCACACCATCGCCGGACGTTGGTTGTCGAGGTCGCGAGACAGTGCATGTTAGCCGGCTTAAGCCTTATTTCGACCCCCTCATCTTCCCTGCTCCCCGAGTCGCCAGGATGGCTCTGTTTTACACCCGGGGATAATGTAATGAAGCGGACGCGCCTCGTGATTTCGACAGCAGTTCGGAGACGACGACGACGTTCGTTGCTGCTAGAGGCTGCTGTGGACCTGGTGCTTTTCAGGTTTAATAAAACAGCATTAAATATATATATATATATATATATATATATATATATATATATATATATATATATATATATATATATATATATTGGCACGCACTAGTTACGCTAGAGGTCGAGGAAGAAGAAGTGTGCGTGGTAGCAGCTGCAAACACGAACTGTAAACGGCTGTTCGCTTAGAACTGACTGGCTGGCTTTTCCGCTCGTGACAAACTGGTGGAGGTGCGGGGTACGCATCCATCGTATGCCTACGGGTCCTGAACCAGAAGCTACCGACGCCAGTACCTCGGGGACGGCAGAAATCTATCGAAGCAGCAGTCGCCTCCAAGGTCTTCCACCGCAATACAGTCCCCTGGCAAGCTCCGTGAGGAAGATGTCAACAACTACCGAAAGCCAAACCGAGGTGATCCCAAATGCTCCCGTACCATGCATTCTCAACGCGCCTCGCACGCCTAACCCGTTCCATGGCGACGCCTTTGAGGACGTTGAAGACTGGTTGGACCATTTCGACCGGGTCGCCGCCTTTAACGACTGGGACGATCGCCGTAAGTTGAAGAACGTCTACTTTTCCCTTTTAGACGCGGCGAGAGTATGGTACGAGAACCGCGAAGCCTCATTTACCAGCTGGCAGGAGTTTTACCGACTGCTATGCGAAGCCTTCTGCACTCCCGAAAGGAAAGAAAGAGCCGAACAGGCACTGTCTTCGAGGTTCCAAATGCCAAACGAAACCGACGCCATGTTCGTCGAAGACATGACGCGATTGTTCCGTCGGGCGGACCCACTAATGCCAGAAGACAAGAAGGTGCGTCTGTTAATGCGAGGCGTAAAGGAACAGCTCTTCGTGGGCCTCGTGCATAATCCTCCTGCAACAGTCTCTCAGTTCGTTCGTGAGGCAACAGTCATGGAACGTATGCTTCGGCAGCGGCTCTCGCAGTATCAACGCCAGACCACCATGACTGCTTCATGCTCTCTCGTACCTGCAAATGATGACAGGGAGTCACTTACCGAGCTAATACGACAAATTGTTCGAGAAGAACTGCAAAAGTCCTATGCATCGGCTTCGACACCTCCTAGTGCCGCGGTTCTTACGGATGTCATTCCAGAAGAAATCGGCAAAGTGGTTCATCCCTCGCCACCAACACGACCCGAACCTCCCACGTTCTCGTATGCGGATGCTCTTCGGGCTTGCGCGCCGTCAACGGGCCGTTTTTCGCAGCCGCCTGCTGGGATTTCTCGACGCTCCCAAAGTCCAATCCACCGCACGAATCCGCCAGCACCCTTTCATCCTGGTCCGCGCAAATCTACAGTATGGCGCGCCCCCGACAACAGTCCGTTGTGCTATCACTGCGGGGAGGCTGGTAACATGTATCGCGATTGCCAGTACCGACGGATTGGTCTGCGGGGATACCATCCGGACGCCCGATGCCCGCGCTATGGCGAACGCCCGCACGAAATCGAGAAATACTTAGAAAGTAACCGGCTTCCTCCTGCCCAACAGCGAAGACCGTCACGGTCGCCTTCACCTCGTCGGTACGCGTCACCGAGCCGTGCTCGACCCGCCTTTGATTCCGCTGGAGTCAACGGTGGAAGCCCGCGCCGGGGAAACTGAAAACGGCGACCTCCGGGGGTGAGGCCGCTGTCATGCGAACCGTCAAATATCCTCCGCCGACGCCATCCCCTCGCGACGTACCACTCGCGACGTACGCCTTCATTCGCAACTGCAAAAAAAACCTTCTGCTGCTATTACTGCTTGAATCGACGGTTATCCAGTAACTGCACTTGTAGATACGGGAGCTGACTGCTCGGTTATGAGTGCCTCACTGGCGACTCGGCTACGCAAGGTGCTGACAGCGTGGGACGGCCCACATCTGATTACGGCCGGAGGACACCTCGTGTCACCCATTGGACGATGCACCGCCAGACTTGCAATTTCTACTTCGACTTTCGTAGCGTCTTTCCTTGTGCTGCCCAAGTGTTCTCGGCTAGTTATACTGGGCATGGATTTTCTCCAGGAATATGGGGCGATCATTAACCTTCGTGACTTGTTCGTGACTTTTTCTAACTATGTTTCTTCGGATTCGAATGTGGCGGATGAACATCACCGCGCGGCTTTACGCGTGGTCGATGACTGCGTGACGTTACCGCCTCGAAGTAGCATCTTCGTCCTCGTTGAATGCCCTCAAGAACAACTAGGAATAGGCATCGCCGAAGGTAACCTCACCATATTGCTGGATCGCGAAGTCGGCGTCGCACGAGGTCTCGTAGAGCTCCAACATAGGCAAACCACGATTCTAGTTACGAACTTCAGTGGCGAATACAAACACTTTGCAAGGCATACCACCATGGCCTACTTTGAAACGGTGGCCGAGTCCAACGCCTGTGCTTCGGTAACGACAATCTCGATTCCGGAACTCAGCGATGTGGACTTGACCAGTCACATCAACGTCAACCCACAGCTCGACCAAGGCGAGAAGGAGAGGCTCCTTACTCTGCTATCGTCATTTAGCGACTGTTTCGCCACCACGTCGAAGGTCAAACAGACTTCTTTAATCAAACACAGAATCATCACTGAACCGACCGTCCAACCTGTTCGCCAACACGCTTATCGCGTGTCGCAAAGAGAACAGGATGCTATTCGTCATCAAGTGAAACAAATGTTCGACGATGATGTCATTCAACCATCGACAAGTCCTTGGGCTTCACCTGTTGTATTAGTTAAAAAGAAAGACGGTTCACTAAGATTCTGTGTCGATTATCGCAAACTGAACAAGGTCACGAAAAAAGACGTTTACCCACTTCCTCGAATTGACGACTCCTTAGATCGCCTGCGACATGCCCGTTACTTTTCTTCAGTGGATCTACGTAGTGGGTACTGGCAAATTGAAGTTGACGAACGGGACCAGGAAAAAACGGCGTTTATAACACCCGACGGTCTCTATCAATTTAAGGTCCTCCCTTTTGGATTGTGTTCCGCTCCGGCCACATTTCAACGCATGATGGACACAGTTTTATCTGACCTCAAGTGGAACTCGTGTTTAGTCTACTTAGACGATGTAGTTGTTTTTTCCACCACGTTTGAACAACACATCCAGCGGCTTGAGGCGGTTCTTCAAGCTATCCGCACCGCCGGCCTCTCCCTGAAGCCCGAAAAATGTCACTTTGGCTACGAGGAGCTCAAATTTCTAGGTCATATTGTCAGCAGCACCGGTGTGCGCCCTGACCCTGACAAAGCCCTGGCAGTTGCTCTGTTCCCGATACCGAAGACAAAACACGATGTCCGCCGATTTTTAGGGCTTTGCGCGTATTACCGCCGTTTTGTACCCAATTTTTGTGAAATTGCCGAACCTTTGCAACGACTCATCAAGAACGACGTCACATTTGTTTGGGGCCCAGCACAATCCGACGCCTTCCACGACCTTCAGCGACGTCTACAGACACCACCTATCCTTGGTCACTTTGACACCGAGGCTGACACAGAAGTGCATACTGATGCTAGTAACGTTGGTATCGGCGGGACACTCGTTCAGTTTCAAGCTGGTGTTGAGCGCGTTATTGCGTATGCCAGCCGAACCTTGTCCGCTGCTGAAAAAAACTACTCAGCAACTGAAAAAGAATGTCTGGCAGTCATATGGGCTATCCAGAAGTTCCGCCCATACCTGTACGGACGCCCTTTCCGTGTCGTCAGCGACCACCACTCTCTCTGCTGGCTGGCGAATCTCAAAGATCCTTCAGGCCGTCTCGCAAGATGGAGCCTTCGGTTAGAGGAATTTGATGTGACCGTCGTCTATAAGTCTGGCCAGAAACACACTGACGCCGACTGTCTCTCCGGCGCCCCCGTCGAACCCGCACCACTAGATACTGACGACGATTCTGGTTTTCTTTGCACTCTTCCGTCTTTAAACCTTGCTCAACAGCAACGCCAAGATTCCGAGCTCCTGCCCTTGTTTGAATACCTTGAAGGACGCCGCCCACAACCCCCACGGCTGTTCGCGCGCCACTTGTCCCCTTTCTGCCTACGTGGCGACATCCTATACAAGCGGAACTTTCACCCTACGGCAGCCGTTTTCCTGCTCGTTGTTCCCGCTACTCTCCGTGACGACGTTCTACGTGCATGCCATGACGAACCAACGTCCGGGCATTTTGGTTTCACGCGTACTCTCGCGAGGATCAAGCAGAAGTACTATTGGCGAAAACTCACAAAAACCGTGAAGCAGTACGTCAGAAGTTGTCGAGATTGCCAGCGCCGCAAAGTTCCACCACTAAAACCAGCCGGTCTGCTTCAGCCTGTCTAACCTCCTTGCTCACCTTTTGAACAAGTCGGGATGGATTTACTTGGCCCATTTCCCAAGTCTTTGGCTGATAACCGCTGGATCGTCGTCGCCACCGATTACCTCACTCGATACTGCGAAACACAAGCCGTTCAGCGAGCTACTGCTTCAGATGTTGCTAACTTCTTTATCAAAAATATCGTCCTTCGACATGGTGCTCCCGCTGTCGTCATCACAGACCGTGGTACGGCCTTCACTGCCCAGTTGGTCCGAGACATTCTGCAGCTGAGAGGAACAACGCACCGTACGGCAACTGCGTATCACCCGCAGACTAACGGTTTAACAGAGCGTCTCAACAAAACGATTGCGGATATGCTTTCCATGTATGTTGCCACGGATCATAAAAATTGGGACGAACTGCTCCCGTATGTGACATTCGCGTACAACACTGCCTTACAAGAAACCACCGGGTTTCCTCCTTTTCGTCTGGTCTACAGACGCGACGTCACCACTATGCTCGACGTGATGCTCCTACCAACTTCGTCTCAACCTACCACAACCTATACAGACGCCTTTGTTCAGCGTGCCGAAGCGGCGCGGCACCTTGCGCGGCAACGAATTCTACCCCGACAAAGTCAAGATGCTCGTCGATACAACAACATATGCCATCGAGACGTCACATACAACCCGGGAGATCTTGTATGGGTTTGGACCCCTATACGTCAACGAGGCCGGTCAGAAAAATTATTGCGCCGATACTTTGGACCCTACCTACTTTTGCGTCGTCTAAGTCCTGTCAACTACGAAGTTATTCCAGCCGACACTTCGCACCACTCCCGTAGACCACGTTCCTCTGACATTGTTCATGTTACCAGGATGAAGCCTTACCTTTCGCGCTCACTCTCATCCACAAACTTTGTGATGCAGCCCCTGTCGTCTCGTCCGTTGTCTTTCTCATTTCTTTTATTTTTCCTTGTGGCATTTAACATCTCCCCAACTTTATTTATTTATTTCTTCTTTTTTTTTGGAGGGAGGGGTAATGGCACGCACTAGTTACGCTAGAGGTCGAGGAAGAAGAAGTGTGCGTGGTAGCTGCTGCAAACACGAACTGTAAACGGCTGTTCGCTTAGAACTGACTGGCTGGCTTTTCCTCTCGTGACAATATATATATATCGCTTTAATGCCTGATAGGTTTACTGAGTATGAATTGCATATTATCTTGCTTCGGTACAGACAAACATGCCATGTAAATTCGAACCAAGGACTTAGGGAAAAACTACGCAGCAGTAAAACATCCAGCAAGTTTAATTTTGCTGGAAGCAGATGCAATGGGGAAGGAGGTGCACAAAAATAAATACAAGATGCGTTACTAAATTCTACATGTATGGTGCCTGTCTGAATATGTGCCTGAATATGCGATTTTTATTTATTTGTTACGACTATGTTAGAGTGGTAGCTACCGAAGACTGAGAGGTGCAACGGAGGGAAAGAAAGGAAGTCATGCACTGTGTTGTATGGAACATAGGGGTCGAGCACGTGTAGCAAGGCTCCATGCTCGAAGCATGGACGACGTAGGTTCTGGAAGCAACGAGGTCAAAAAGCGCAACACGCAAGCACGAGTGGTTCGCATGATATGTTGTTCACTTGCAGGTAGCTGTTCGATAAAGATTTTTGGTGCTTCTGCGAAGCGGATAAGTGGAGCATGTGCGATCTCACGCGTGTAATCAGTCAGGGCAGCATCGTCACGAGCATCTCAACTGCAATGTATATCTCAGGGGAGACGTGGTACGTTCCAGTATACGAAAAAAAATGTCACCGCCGCTTTTAGTCCGTAAACCTGATCGAACAGCGAAGCTGTGTTAGCTGCACTGACTGTTGCACCAAGGAAGACAAGCCTCCCAAGCAGTCTATAATATAAATATTTTGTTTCATCATTCTTTCACCTCATTTTCGGTTTGGCGTATATCGCGTGGTGAGCATGCTTTAGGCGGGCTTTTTTCTCGCGGTTCTCCCAGAGCTTTTTTTTTTTGCGTGTGAGGTTTCTGTTTGTATTTTCGCGTTCGTTTTTTGATGGTCTGCCTCTTTTTTGCGCGGCCAGTTTTTAGAGCGAAGTTTGGCGGTAGATAGTTTCTTACTCAGGAGTTTGTACTAGTCGTGGCGTTCTCATATTTCTAGATAGGGCGGAATGTGCGGAATCCCAGGGGTGAATCTAGCGATGGCTGCCATTGGCTGTATTTAGGTAGGCGCTCTTTAGACGCTAGCGCGAAGGTGACCTTCAGTTACGGCGCTAGCAGGAGGGCGACATATAGGTAAAATGGAGGCGCACAACATTGTTTACGTTGTCATGGCAACAGGAACAGCAGAGGCACGGCGTCTCCTCACCCTAGAGCTTTGTATTTTTCTTTTTGTTTTGACGACCCGCACCGCTCTCTTTGCACCCTTCCCCATGCCCTGCGCAGCTTCACTTTTTTTTTATTTTTGCGTGTCCGTGCGGCGCGTATTTCTTTTATCGCGCGCGCAATACGCCAGACATTGGCATTGTGAACTGGCGAGTGGTGCACCGTGAGTTCTTTGTGTTTGCAAGTACGCAGTCTCGTCCATACTTTCACTATGTAAGCATATGCCACAACATATATATATTTCACTTCCAAGAGAACAGATCTTTGGCCTCATTTTATTGACTTCCGTTTCCGAAAACAAACATTCTCGCATAACTTGGTATAATACGCGCTCAGAAAATGAACAAATGAACAACTGAAGAATGCATGAGATGTACATGAATACTAAAGAACACAAAGTTCACAGACAGTGAAGTAACAAAAGAAATAAACTGAAGAAAACGCGAAGGGTGTTTGACGCACATATACAGAAAACAGATTTTTATATAATGCCCTATACACCAAACTGTAGAACAGCTTCTGATATACGCTCTGAGAGCGGATATACTCACTGAGATATTGCACAAAACTGGACACGTATGACAGTTATGACTACTAAAGGAAAGAAAAATTCACAGGTAATGGCAAAAACAATGACACGGAAGATAGCTAAAAAATAAAATAAAATGCTCAGGAGTGTTTCATTGAGAGCCATAAAAAATAAGAACTTACTTATATACCTGCACAAAGGTATATGAAGTGCGTGACATGTTTATTACTGCTCAACAAAATGAAAAAGACATGGCAGAACAAAATAACTTTCTACTAAAAACGAAAATACACATTATCGCATTACTTTGCACTTGGCTACAACTTGGGTAACGGTGGCAAGGGGGAGAAGAAGGTAGTCAGCTTTTGCAGCAGCACATCAAAAACCTTCGCAGAAAGGTCTATTCCTGAATGAAAGACCAAATGGAATAAGCCAACAACACGACTTTTCTTTCACCACGAATGCAATAGGAGTTAAATTACCTCACTGAGTAAGAGTGAACTGCTGGGCTAGCTGGTTATCCGACATAATAAACAAGTTTTGCTCGAGGACCAGAAACACAAAAAAACGTCCGTGATGTCTCCTTTCTTGTGTGCAGTTTTGGCGCAAAACTCGTTTATTATGAATGAATAAATGAATGAATGCTTTATTTAGACAATAAATTGTCTTGGATGTAGGGGCTAAAGGCAGATGCAACTGCCTGACAGAGGCCCCCCTACGCGTACATTGCTCAGGGGTTGGAACATCATGAAAAGACAGTGCAACAAAGAAACAAGAAAAAGTCCAAATGTATGCAGCTAGCAATCAACTATACAAAGAAGTAAGATTGTTACACTTTATACATAATATGTCATCAGTAATGCGCGAGAACATGGAAATATTTAAACAAGCAAATAATACTGATCAGTGTTACGAAACATTGTATAGCAAATAGGAGAAATAATGTAAGAAAAAACGACTAAAATAAAAAGAAACGTTATCTAGACCGCAAGGACAGTTAAGTTCATTAGGAACTTAGCAAAATATAATTCGTAACCTTCTTCGTTAGACTGTGAGCAGATCTGCATTTCTGAATCCTAGTAGCGATTTCTGAATTATTATTTAGGAAATGAGGTACTAGGTAGGCGAGTGTCTGGGTACCATATTTGGCTCTAAGCATAGGAGTTCTGAGTATGTTATGCCTAAGGTGATATTGTGAGTTGTCGGATGACAAAAATGTGGACAGCGTATTTGGGTCACGCGGAATTTCTCTATGTGTATACATAGCAAGCCTTAGTTAGAATAGATGATCTATTTTGAGTATGTTTAGCTTGGAAAAGTATGACGGAGTGTGGTCACTACGTTGAAGATTTTCTGTGCAACGCACAGCTCTTTTTTGTAGGATTATTAACCTATCTAAATTTGTCTTAGTAGTTGTACTCCAGATTAGTAGACATGAGTGTACATGGGAATGAACAAGTGCATAGTATTGCTATAGTTTTAACCATTTTGGCACCAACGTTCTGGTATTATACAATATGGAAACTGACCTGCACATATTTGCATGTACCTTGTTTACTATTGGTGTCCACCTCAAGTTTTCTTCAAAGACGACACCCAGAAACTTATAAGTAGAAAGCCGTTCGATACCACAATTTTTAAATCTAATACATGTACTATATAGTCATCAGGATTATTACGGCCTTTCAAAATAATATATATAGTGTTTTTTTACATTTAGTTGAAGTTGATTTCCATGCAACCAGTTTGACAGATTAGTTAACCCTGTATTAGCTGCATTTTCAAGTTCAACTAAATGTTTTCCGGTAAAAAAAATACTTTTGTCGTCTGCATAGAGAACTATGTCAGGAGTTCGCGGTATGTTCACAAGATCCCCCATTTATATAAAGAATAAAGAATAATGGTTCAAGTATAGAGCGTTGCGGTACGCCATATTTTATCGGCTGTAATTAGGAACGGTAACCACTTAGGCTAGTAAATTGCAGCCTGTCGGATAGATAACTGCGTATCAGGTTTAATACCAAAACTCTCACACTGTAGTGTGGGAGTTTGTCAAACAAAATGGGATGCTTAATAAAATCGAACGCCTTTTTAAAGTCTAGAAATAATACAAGAATGTATTGCTTATTATCGACATTGTTAATGTTTCTTTAATATCTAAGAGCGCCGTTTCGGTTGATTTCTTTTCACGGAAGCCAAATTGCTGCTTGGAAAGCATTCGGTGGTTGCCAATAAACTTCATTAGTCGTGATTTTAATGTGGTTCTAACACATTAGAAAATAAAGGTAGCACAGATATAGGCCGATAGTTATAGTTATTTAAGTCATTATGAGAGCCACCTTTGTGAATGACTACAACTCTGGCTATCTTCATGCCTTCAGGAAAGGTACTACGTCATACCTACTGAGCACTCCTATGTGTAATAAACACGAACTTCAAACAGGACACTTGCAATACTCATGCTTTGAAGAAACAAAAAGCGTATAATGCTTACACATGAAGGCTGTTCGCGCAGTTTTCCCATCGGCAATTACTGAGATAATACGTAAACATGCACAGTAATGTTTCAGCTGTTAGTACACTTGTAGAACATCGACACATAGAAAGACCACTGAGAGGGGAATGGAAAGCTTGGCGAGTTACTGAAGTTGCATAATAAGACTTGGCAGAGAAAAACGCGTCTTTGACCAGGGGACAATGAGGAGCGACATCTGTTTGTCAGGTTTCTCTACTGGTAAGAGAGAAGTGTAGCACAATCAAGGCGCAACGACGTCCGTAGACTAATGGAGCATATAAATGCACAGGGCCGTGTTCGTGTACATGCCCCTTCTGATGCCCTTGGCTCTGAACGCTCACCCGTTGTCTTTAGGCAACCGGAAGAACCTTGCAGGGCTTGTTTTTGAGGTACTCGTGCACCACTGCATGACGCACGAGCGGTGCGGGCCGTGAAACGGGTGAGACATCGCGGAGCACAAGCACACAGTTATCGAGGACCCCGAAACTGACCACGCCAGTCCAGGCACAGCAACGCGCGCTTCCCCATAACAGCGAAGAACGGAAGATGAAACTTCATGTACCGGGCTAAGCTGGCGCCGGGCCAGCGGGCGCGCGGAGACAGTCGAATGTGAGGGAGCCGCCGATTCAGGAAGTCGTGCATGGGGTGCGGATTCACTTTCCCACTCTCCTGATGGATGGCGCCAGATACTGAGGCCGGTGCGAAACCACTAATCCAAAGCTCCGTATATTGGGCGCAAGGACCACCACTGGAGAAGCGGGCGCTGTAGTCGTTTTGAGGATCGGTGGGATTGGTTTGAGGACTGACGTGGCCTCCTTTCTGGCGCTAGAAGGGTCGACAGCCACGCGCTCCCAGTATCGCGTTTCAATCGCTGGACACTGTTCCTTGGCCGCAAACCGCCAGCGTATTCTTTTCGTTCGAAATTGTCGATAACTTCGATGCCCTTCTGGCTCGATCGCCGAAAATGCACCATGTGACAACCATACAAGATACGCGTAAAAGATAGAATTCTCACAGGGGGAAAGGGGTCACTCCATCCCTTTCCCCCAATTGAGCTCTTGTTTTCCTATACCGCTAGGTCACGTGGCCCTTTTTTAGCGAAGTACGACAATTTGGCACAGCGTCCGCAGAAAGAGCTTTACTGTAAAAATATGATTAAGCAGCGGTGTCGTAGCCTGAGGAGTTACGTGGGAAGGCGACCAACGACAAAGATACGTTCCTATCCCGATGATGAGCGGAATTGTGCAACGACAGCGTGTCGGCTACCATGTGATCAAAACTTACGTTAGGGTCGTTGAAAGTGTGTTGCGCCAGCACGGTCGAGTAGTGTCAACGATGGCATTGGATAAAAATTGGTGAGCTTGGTACGCGATCAGTGTTCGCACTTTAGAGACACCTTGAAACGGCTAGGCATGCTGGCATAGCAGTTCGCAGCTAGCAAAATGCCAGAGGTGAGCGACGTCCTGTTTCGAGAATAAAAATCACCGCCGAAGCACTCCGTACGGGCGCTGAACCAGCGAAGCTGAAACGTCAGGCCCCGGTGTTTATCACTAGGTTATTCGCAACGGTTCATTAAACGACCAGTTGGTAGGCTGCGAGATCCTCGGTATAATATTGCTGCCTGCGCCCGGCTGAACGAGCCTGTTCTTGTGCCCAGGCTGAAGCATCGGCAAAGCGTAGACGAGCTCGTTTCCGGTTCTGCTGGCGGAGTTCCTGAATAAAAGCTGCCTGCTTGCCAGGAGTACGTATGACGCGTGGCCTAGCCTTTTCGGAGCCAGAGAGAGACTGCTGCGCGCGCGCTCGGCTGCGACGCATAGCAACGACGGCACTACTGACGCCGCCAATCACGTGCCTCTCTCTTTTTTCGCGCATGCGCATGGGGTTGCGCCGGATGAGTTTATGGCGTGCAGGCGTCAGACGAACGTACGACGGACGAAGCGGCTAGTGATATACAGCTCCCCTGTAAAACATGACCAGAAAAAAAAAACCGTTCTCTCTACTCATTGTCTATTGGACAGCGCTTGTTGCTCTTCTAACGACGCGAATACGACGACACGACGGGTGAAAGAAACTCAAAGCCATAATAATGTTATCGACCACAGTATGTAGCACAGAAATTACACACAATTTACAGGTTAAATTGTGATAATGGAGTGTAACTATGTCTTCGGAAGACGTTTTCGACTTGGCAAAGACGAGAGTGGGCGAGACTATTGGTTCTTCTCTTCTTGGTCTTCAGTGAAGCAGCTGTGACTCCCGGTGCTGTGCAAATATTCTATTGACACCGTTACAACTCCACCAGTGATTGCGCGTGTCTGAACTTTCTTAATGCAACCACCAATTTAAAAAGTGTACTGGCAAAAAAAATATATAACAAGCACACGAAGAAAGGGAGCGAGTGCGTCTGAGACGCAGTGATGGCTGCTGCTGATAATAGCAAATGAGGAAACATAAGGTAATCGTTTCACCTCCGCCAGGCCGACAACATTATCCCATTACACAATCACTGAAATGATCGAGCTGTGTCATTAATGTTGCACATGACAGCACAGGTGACAATTCCTACTTTCCCCAATATTGTTAGCCTGTTCGTCTGCAAATGTAGTTTACAAATGCGCCCGAAGAAATTACAAAAGGGATGTTTGTGGCCTCAGAATTGATGCCCGTGTCGCTTACGATTTGTTGAACGGTGTTTATTAGCAGGGTGCCTATTACGTGCTCTAGTGCTATGGGATAGATAATTACAGCAGTCTCCATATTCCAAGAAAATTGTGCTGAGGTAAAGGAGACGAACTGTCAAAACTTAAGCAGTGTGTGAGACCAGGCTAGTTGGTATTACATGCTGAAGTGACTAGCGCAAGAGTGGACACGGGACACTAACAAGGCGACAAGGACAAGCGCTTGTCCTTGTCGCCATTTTAGTTTTCCGCGTCCGCTGTTGCGCTAGTCACTTCAGCGTGTCAAAATTTGTCAGCTAGTAGCTTTTGTTATCAACAGACGACAGAGAGCACGACGAGCAACGCAGAGAAAAGCCCAGCATGCTACCGGCCACTCGTAAACGTGATACTTCGACACACCTTTCTCCGCCAGCTCAATACCACCACGTCGTCGTGTGCATTGCGCAGAAAGGCTATCGTATTTCTGGCAGCATGCCATTACATGGCCTGCCATATATAGATCATACCAGAGCGAGAACAGCAATGACGAGGCTGCGTTGATATGAAATGCTCCACGGCCTTTTCTTCCAAATACCACTTTCGAAACCGATTACAAATTATGCTTTACCATGTTGCGCTCCTAATGTGTCAAATTATGTGCAGCTTCTCCCTGGTTACGGGAAAACTGGACGTTGACAGGGCACCGAAGAAATTAAATGACGCTCAATATCAAATCAATGAAAATCTATCTATAGACACTTGAAAAATTCTTCGAGCAAAGCTAAAGCTTCTAATAATTGGCCACTACAGAAAATATTTCACGAAACTTAAAGAAGGCATTTGCAGTGCCTGTGCTAATCGATATGGACAGCAGTTTCTCCTCAAGATTAAAGGCGAGCGGTGCCCTTTGTGCAACTGGTGATTACAGATAACAATGCGCCAACTACAACCGGATATAAGCATGAAATGTGCCGATTCTTTTAAGGTAGTCGGGTTTTCTGTGTGCCTGATTAAACTTGCGTAGACAAAATTCTGGGAGAACTTTTTTACCTTGCCTGCTAAACATTTATTTATTGTTGTGACCTCGAAAAACATATGCATACCATGGCGATTCCTTGTTAGTGCAACGATGGCATTGTTGCGTTTAGTGTAGAATCCGCGCATAAGCACTATCATCACGAAAATTTAATAAAATGACATAAGCATACGCGAACACACGCTTGTTACTGATAACTGCACAGCATTCTGCACGCACAATACTCAATAAGCACCTTAACTTTCAATCAAAGCAATGCAGACCGCGTTGCCAGCATACAAACTACAATAGTAGGACTTGGTAAAAACTTCAAACGCACCGCCAACGGTGGCGTCAACGATGCCAGCCACTTGCTTAGATATTGTTGTAGGGTTTTGATTAGGCAGGAAATTTAAAACCGTCGGGGTCCACAGTTTCGGGGCTTTGTGACAGCCACAAGGTTGGCGCAACCGCACAGAACCACGTCATCGGAGGAAAGCACGGGCTCAAGGCGAAGGGCGCCGTCCTTGTCACCGTCTAGCTCTACGGAATACCTGGCGGTCAGCGCGATTGCACCTTGGTATCCCTCTGGATGACAGATGTGCACGTGAATATATTCAGCGGTTGGATACCTGATGCACAGGCGGTCCAGCAGGTCGTGCGCGTTGCTAAATGTCATCTCTTTTAGCGTGACGCACAGCCGCCGTAAATTGGGAGCTGGAACGGCCCTGGTATCCAGGAAAGACAGGTCCAGAGTTTTGATGGTGCTCCCAAATTTCAGACTTCTGACCTCCAGCATAACCTAAAAAATGAAAATACCGGCCACATATACAGTCAAACGACTTTATAACGACACGCTCGGACATATAAATTCCGACGTTATACAGGTCGCCTCGTTGTAAAGATAGCACACAGTACCACTCACATCAGCACGCTAAGCATACCTTCAGCAAGAGAAAAGCATTCAGCGTCATCAGCATGACAAAGTAATCGAGAAATCTACGCAGAATAATTAACTTCTATATATGTCTCTGATTGATCATGAACAGGTATCTGATTCAGTATAGATACCAACTGTCATGGAGGCATTGGATAATCAAGAAGTACAGGAGGCATACTTGAATATCTTGGGAAATATGTACAAAGATGCCACAGCTACCTCGGTTCTCTGCAAAAAAAGCTGAAAATTTCCTATCAGGAAAGGGGTCCCCGCAAAGGCACACAATCTCTCCAACGTTATTCATTGCATGCTCAGAAATATTTGAGCTATTACATTGGGAAGGATTAAGTATGAGCATCAACAGGGAATATCTCAACAGCTTCCAGTGCAGGAAGAATAAAATGAGCGACGCAACCTAAAATGAAAGGGGAAGGTACATTGACTAGTGCAAACCTTCTGTTATTGTCCTGTGCAGCAACACTGGGTATGAGTTGCAACATTATTGAGGATCGTAATCGAGAATTTGTTAGAACAGGGTTGCAGATTAATGTGCAGTAGACAAATTTGAGCAGCCTTGCATGAGAACAAGAAGTCATGATCTCCAGTCAGCCTCCAGTCTTTGCAGGAGTACGTTTATCCCGGTCAATTACTCACAGGGGATCGTTGTCAGGAAAAGGAAATTTACAGAAGAATGAAAATGGCTTGGAGTGCACACGGCAGGCGTTACCAACTCCTGAATAGAAGATTATTATTTTCGTTGTCGAAATGAAAACTGCGCAATCATTGCATTTTACTGGTACTAACATTAGGGACAGAAACTTGGACGTTAGCAAAGCAGCTGGTGAACAAGTTATGGACCGGGCAAAGAGCGTTGGAACTAAAAATGCTATGCGTAACGTTAAGAGAGAGGAGGAGAGCGATGCGAATCAGAGAACAAACGGCGATAGTCGATATTCTATTTATTTATTTATTTATTTATTTATTTATTTATTTATTTATTTATTTGCTCACACGGCCGAAGCATTACAGAGGGGAGTGGGTATACAATAAAGCATAGTGTACAATAATATAGCAAGGCATAGTAAGGCATAGTAACTTCGAATTATTCAATCTTAGCTAAAGCAGAATTAAGTGGGATGTTATCATAGATGGAAGCAATGTCGCAAGGAAAGCGATTCCAATCTTGTTCTGCCTCAGTATTCGTTTAGCACTGAATTATACCGCTAGTCATGTTTCCTTGTGCACAGCGTGCAATATCGTGCTCTGCGCGAACGAGACAACAGCTCGCGCGTGTCGCGGTCAGCGGAAATGTGCAATGCAGAAAAAGAAATGAAGGCGGGACCTGTGACGTATGCGTCACGCGATCCTCGAGGCTTGGTATGTGAGAACGCAGGGAAGGCATTTCGCTTGCAAAGGCTAGACGGGGCGAGTGGAGAGAGTGTCTAGCTTGGCAGTGGAGCCCGCCTGCTGAAATAATGGCTTCGCGGCACTGAAATATTTATTGCTTGGCCTTTGATGAGCCGATTTGAAACTTTTTTACGGCAGAACGCTCCCTGGAGGACAGTTAACAACTTCCAGGGAATAACCAAAGTTTGCTATGGGGCTTGGTGAGGGGCCCTTTAAAGCGATGGTCCACAAGGTCCTATATACAGGGTGTTTCAGAGAACACTTTCAAAATTTGTTGAAGGTTGCCTGTGGCACGTAACTCAATTCTGTTTATGAACCAGTCTACTCGAAGCGGCGGACACTACTTGCACAAAAAAATTGAAATGCAAAATCGCCTAATTAACGAGAATTTACGAATTAACTTTTTAGCTAATTATCTTATGACGGATATCGCAATTTACAAATTCTGGCAGTAGACTTCCTGAGGCGGATCCACTTGGAACGAATTCGCAGGACAACGTCAGTTTCGAGATATGAATTCCTGAACTTTGCGGAGAAATGCATTGGCGTTCCAGTTACTTGTGTGCTTCAGTGCATGCAACAACCTTTTTGTAGCAAATTAACTCGAACGCCAATGCATTTCTCCGCAACGTTTGCGAATTTATATCTCGAAACTGGTGTCATATTGAAAATTCGTTCCAAGTCGATCCGCCTTGCGAACTCCACGGGTAGAATTTGTAAATTGCAATATGGGCCATAATATAATTACTTACAAGCCTAATTAGTGAATTTTTATTAATTGGTCGATATTGCATCTCAGTTTTGTTGTCCAAGTATTGTCCGCCGCTTTCAGTAAACGAGCTTATCAACTAGAATTGTGATATCTTGCCACAGGCAACTTTTAATGATTTTTGAAAGTGTTCGCTGAAACATCCTGTGTAATGTAGCTGAAGAATGAATTCGTCACAGAAAGTTGGGCGATGGTAAAGCCGATGAAAAATGTTCAAGGGAAAATTTTTTGGCGGGATGCTAATCACGGAAGAGAGAACCGATTTCATGGAAGTTATGCTGGCAGCGCGGTTATAACAGGAACAGATGAAGCGAGTAGAGCGATTTTGTACCATCTTTAGTTAAGTAACCAAATTGTTAGTGTTTGGATCCCAGACTAAAATGGCGTATTCTAATTTAGGGCGAATGAGAGTATAGTATAACAAGAGCTTTAAGACGAAGGAGCTGCTGAAAAGTTATGGCATAAGTAACCTAACGGTATTAGCATTGTTAATTATCTTTTACACATTCAAAGATCTACTTAGATTAGCTGTGATATGAGCACCTAATTATTTATAGGAGGTAGACCATGAGAGTTACAGAATGAGCGCTAAGGGAAGGGAGTGCAGTCGAGGACGGCAGAAAATTAGGTGTGATGATGAAATTAGAAAATTAGCACGCGCAAGTTAAAATCAGCTCGCGCAAGACAGGGGTAATTGGAGATCGCTAGGAGAGGCCATCGTCCTGCAGCGGAGACAAAAATTGGCTGATGGTAATGGTTACTCCAAGGTTGACAGAGCAATACGCGGCGAAACGCGGCAGCGACGAAAAGCGAAGATGCGCATCTTCAAATCTCCCTATCGCCAGCCTCGCAGTCCAAATTCTCGATTAGTTGACTGCGGCTTAGATTAGATCACTGCGACATTTGTCGACATTTTTGCATGTTTTCAAACCAGAGCTAGCTTTGAAGACATCGTCGGGTCACGGCTTGCGATTATATCATGAATTCGTTGTCAACTGCTACTTGCTACACTGCCGTCGCACCTGTTGCTGTAATCCAAGCAGCTTGCGAATTCAGCAGTTCCTGGAGCTTAGCAGCATCACTAACGCTCACTGAGATCGGACGAATTGTGAACTCGGTGGTTTGCGTTAGGTGGAAAATGCAGCTCTGGGGTTAGCGGAGGACAGTGGCAAAATATTTATTACAGCCCCAATAAATTATTTAGTTGCATTTATGCATTCGCTAACCAAAGCGTTTCTGTAGTACGTGGCCTGTCAGCCTGTGAACATATTAATAGCGTTGACACCTGAATCAGAAGCCCACTTTGGCAAGAAGACGCTTGCGCTGTGCGCGTTCTTGATTAGCCCTGAATCAAGGCTGCAAACAACGACAAATTCTTGTGTAACGCAGCGGGCGCGGAGCACATGTATGCGTGGCGGTTATTCATCGCCACATTGAATTTGAATAGCACCGCCAGTACCGGCATGGTCGATTTAATTCGATCGCGAAGCTCCTGTCGAAAAGTGGTCCAGAAGCAATTGTCCCGACAGAATCAAGACCGGTTATGGTAGTAGCGATTGAAGTATAACTGGGTGAATAGGAATCAAGCATTTCCAAAGGAAACGCGTCTTTTGATTGAAACCAAAACAACTTGATTTCAATTCAACGAAAACCAAACTCTTCATTATTTTTGTATGCCAGTGGCGAGGAAAGAACTCACAAGTCTTTCACTTTATCGCCAACTTTAGATGCCCATTTCCCAGCTGGCTTGAAAAAGAGGCAGGAGAGGGGGGGGGGGGGGGTGCGTTCCCACAGGCGTCCATTACAACTTAACGCAACTATATAGCGTGGAAAGGCGCGTTAATATACCTTCCGCATCTCTCCAATGTTGTTTTCCTTGCTTGTCGACGTTTCTCTGATGGAATGCTGGTGACGTCTTTGCGAAATGCGCTTCATCATGGGTCAACGCGTTCAGTCAAAAGTAGGGAGTTAACACTACCGGACAATTGTTTACTTAGCTGCCTTCGTGTAGCTGCTCTGGCCAATGGGCTAGTGACCTGCACTCGACACCAAAAGCTTTCTTCGGAGAGCAAAGGAGCGATGCTGCCTAGGTGTAAATGCGACACCCGTACGCCGGACGTTTCGCTGCATCTGTTTCCGGCTAAAAGCTCAAAAGACCCGTCGAATCCAGTTGCGGCACCTCTGAATATACTGCTCTAATGGCTTGCCACGAAAAAAAATTGGTGTCTTGACAACAAAAAGGATAACACTCATTTTTTTTTAACGGATATGGAGTGGTCTTATTTTTCTCCGGCGGAAGTGCCCCCTCTTTGCACAGATGGCGTAAGCACTATGAACGGGCGATGAACGGCAATGTCTTATACATACGGGCTTCTTGGAAGTTTCACTGCCTGTGAAGTTTACCTTTGTAAGCGTCTCAGACGCGTGCGCAAGCCAGAGGTTGGCAATTGCGATTCACGTATGCTTAGGTGCGGACTTAGTAATTTTAAACTTGCTAACTGTAACTGAAGTGCAGCAATATGCGTGATTCACGCATATGCTTTGCTTGATCAATAAATTACACGAGCAATGTTTATAGGCCGGTCATATGTCTAGGGAAATATTTACCTCCTAAAACTAGGGGGCCGCCCTGGCGATCCACGAACGGGCTCCCGTTGGCTACATTCGCGTGTCCGCCGAGTGATCTCGCCCCGCACGGACTGTCGGTCGCGTCGGATAAAAAGCGATTAAGACAGTTAGAGTCAAGGCCTGATGGCGTCGCCACACATTCAAACCACAAGCTTTGACAACGGGCCCATCATAGTATGCCTGAACATGCGCAGTGGTGCCTGAAGGCACAGCGTCGTGTCGCCTGCTACAACTCTTGGTTTTGGCCAGTATGATACATTCAAGCAGATCGCTGTCGCCGGGAAGCCAGCCTTATGTTTGTGCAGAGCATCTGAAGGGCCGGCGGTGCCCCAACTTGAGCCTCTATGAACAACATACACGTCGATTATCCTTTCCATCGTGGAAGTTCAATTTCGCTCCTTCCGTTGCCTTCAGCTGTTCACAAAAGGAGAGAGATCGCCTTTGTCGAAGGTGAACATTATGCTCGAGCTGATGCAGTTCATTCATGTTCGGGTGGGGCATCCGCAAGTCGTTTACACGCGACGCGCAGACGGAAGGCTGGCTTCGAAGCTATGACTGCACTCTTGCAACATTGCTGCGACTGCAGTTAGTTTCAAGGCGTGCAACTTTGTCGGAATGTAGCAGCATAAACGGAGTCGAGCGCTTGTGGCGTCTATTTATGTTTCAGAGAAAACGAAGCCACCCCTCCAGGTGTAGTACATGCATGCTATGCGCGACCGCACTGGCTGCACTGGAGCTCCGCATAGCGCGGCGACGCACTGTCGTGTTCCCCCTAACTGTGTTCATCGCTGTACCTATGACGCCTGGCGCTCTTCGGCCGCACTAGCTCTTGCACCATAAAACATCACACATCATCATTATCACGCATGACGCCTGGTAACATCCGCAGTGCGGTTTACTCTGGGCAGCAAACACCACAGGCACCACGTGTTTGCTATCGCTGTCGTTGCTTCGCTCACCGAGCGAATGTAATCAATCGGAGACTGCACGTTTATGGACGGAATACATATTTATAATTGTGAATGTGCAATGAAGCTGCTTTGGCTCTTGGAATACGCGTTGAACTTTCGTGCCATCACCAATTCCGTTGAAAAAGTGGTGCAAAAACACTTCGGGCTAGTGGGGGTTTACCTGCGAAAACTAGGATGATGATGATTTATTGGAATCTCCTTTGAATTGGTGCGGTGACAACTAGGCACCTGGCCTGTTTAAGTTAATCAGATATGCTTTAGATGCTTTTCATTCTGGTATTTTCATACATTTCCTCAACCTTTTTTTTTTTTTACTTCCACAAAACATCTTTATCTACCTTGTACTGCTACCATGCCTCTAATGCATCATCGGCGTGGCCCGCGATACGATCATGAGACACGGAATCGTGAATAAATTTGACTACTTTCAGTACAATAACGTGCGCCCATTGCAGGCTACACGGGCGTTCTTGTATGTCGCCGCTATCGAAATACGGCCACCATTGCACGAATTGGCTGTAGCACCTTCAGGCTTAGCGGCGCAAATTAAGATAATAGATGAAGCAATTTAATTTTCTAAATCTTTCTTGGGGCAATACAAATACGTCTGCATTAAAATTTGGATATGTATGCACTGCGTCTGTGCTAGCTTATGCAACAAAAAACATGGTTTAAGACTAGCACTATCATTGCCTTATCAGATGATTTCATACCACGCACTTCGAGAGCAGGCACACACAGAATAAATGAACGAGCAAAATGGCATACATGTGCGGACAGAAGTGACTAAAGCTCTGTAGATACAACGAAACTGCATGCCAATGCCCTCTAGCACCCTCGGTGAACAATATTTGGTCACGCATGCGCACAGAGTAGTGCTGACAACAAACATGTTCACACCTCCCAATCGCTTTCCTTGTGAATCGGAGCGTCATTCAGACCTGCGAGG
Source organism: Dermacentor variabilis (assembly GCF_050947875.1). Taxonomy (NCBI): domain Eukaryota; kingdom Metazoa; phylum Arthropoda; class Arachnida; order Ixodida; family Ixodidae; genus Dermacentor; species Dermacentor variabilis. The sequence continues at coordinate 192,552,690 of NC_134569.1, forward strand.
GAAAGGTAGGCATAGCGTGTAGCGCTATTAGCTGTTTCTGGAGTTGGCAAGCATTATAGACTACACGCGACGCCCCCACTACACAGACGAGTGCAGGTATATGTTATTAGCGCCATCACGCTCGCAAGTTTATAGCCGCAGGAGGTGCAAATGGCGCTCCGATGCACCTTAAGAAAGCCGGACTTAGATGGGTGAACTGGCTGTCAGTGCGCCTGCGTGACACACGTTGACGACAACAAATTGGAAACACCAAATTAAGCGTTCGGTTAAACTTTCTGTTGCAGAAGTTCAAGCCACGTCGCATTTACAGGCTGTTTAAGCCTCGATCTGCTGAAACCTGATAGCTCCTAAATGCCAAAATGCGTTTGCACTTGAAAGGAAGTTACAACTTATGGACATTCATCTTTAGCGTAAAGGTTACATCTGTCCATAAGCAACCGACTGTTTACTGAATATTTAATTTATTTTTATTCGGTTAAAAAAATATCTGCAAGTGAAAGGTGTCCATCGTATGAAAAGTGCACCTATGTGCCATTCGCAAAGAGAATCGTTAAAGGGTTAAGATGGCTGTATGGATAGGCTAAGATTGCAAGAAAAACTGGAACGTTCAAACAGTTTATAGGCATTTGCAGTAAGTGCTTAGCATTACTACAAACTTTTGCTATTAGTTAGATCTGGGTTATGTTCAGCAAGCAGCTTTTACCAGAAGAGGCAATATTGACAAACCGTGATTGTAAACCCCTGTGGTCAGGCAGTTGACAACGTAAACAAAACCAATCGACAATTGCCAAAATTTATATCCACCTAAGCTACGATGCTATCACTGAACCACATAATTATCTGCGTAATAAGAAAACAACGGTTGATTTATCCTCCTCTGCCTAAACACACAAACATACGAAACTTAAAAACAGATTTTCCTTTCTTTCGGTCCTTAACGATACGCGACCTAGCAAGGAGTAAAATCGGGCCTTACCTCTTTCATTGCGGTCCTGCTTTCTTCCGCCTCGTAGGGGTTGGAGTGCAAGTTCTGGAGCCTCAGTTCTCGCACGACGCATCGCTTCAGGAACACCAGAGATCTTACGTGCGACAGATTGCAGAGGGTGAGACGTAGCAAGGGACAGAGCTTCCAAAGCGGCTGCAAAATTTCTGCGGTGCACGTGACTGCAGCCGCGCAGACAGCGCAAATCGCGAACTGTTTAACGGGCGGAGCGCGCACGTCTAGTTCGTCGAGTCTGAAGCGGGCCCTGGCAAGGGGCTCAAGCCGCCCCTTCCAACAAAGGGCACAGGAAGGCAGGGCGAGCGCCTTCAGATTGTCCAGACCGGCATCGGCGAGGATGGAACAGCAGTCCACGTTTGACTCGCAATGGAATGAGGCCAGATTAAGCTCCGCCAGAAAGGGGAATCCCCTAATAAATGCGAGAAGAGGGTCCGCATTGGCCGGGTGTTGATGGCGTGAACGTACCTGCCCCGACAATGAAGGGGATTCGAGCACGAGTGCATGAACGTGACAGTAAGGTCTTTGGCAGGCCGCTGACTTCAGTGTTGCAAGAGGGTCGCCGCGTACGAAGACGGAAATCTGCGAGAACAGCTCCGACAACCGCAATGGTTTCACTCCGTCCAGGATCAGGCAGTTACCAGCTAGCGACGGGTTCAGACGCACGATTACGCTAGAAGACACAATACGACATGCGTCGAACACGCCAAAAAGAGATGAAACTTGGCTTTCTGCATGCTGTTGGTTCCACAGCGCCCTTAGATTCGCTTCGCGGACTGGAACGGCACTGTCGTTTGTATAGGTGAAAGTTGTGAAGTTCCCGCAGGTTCCAGTGTGGTAGCTCAAGAGCACATCGTGCGCTGCCGTGGTGTTTCGCTTGCGGAGCAACCTCTCGTGAAAGTGCAACTCGCGGAGACAGGAGCGGCGCTTGAGCATGACGCACAACAGCCGAGTATTACGTCCGCACGAAATTTCTTCTACGTACATCGAACGCAGCGTGTCCGGCAGAATTGCGTGGGCATCGCCTACGACTGGCCCCTGTAGAAAGCGACGTACGTCTTCGCCGACGTGCTTATTTCCCAGTAGAGACCACTCGAGGGATTTCAGGGAGTGTAGCCGAGTCCTTAGCAGCCGGATTAACGTTGTCGGTAGCAGGCGAGTGTTGACGCAGCGCAGGGTGGTTAATCTGGCGCATAATTCGATGCATGCTTCGAGCGTTCTTGAAGAGGCTGACGAACAGCCACTGACGTCGAGTTGGGATATTACGTCTGCCCGGTGCTTGTCGAAGTACTCCCTAAAGAAGCTTGATGAGTAGTGCGGAAGGAAACGCACGGTGTGCACGGCGTAGGCAATGCGCGCTAGACGTGCGAGCTCAGGAGAGGTTCTTTCTACTACCAACAATTCGTCCGGGTTCAAGTACCTGAATATGTGAATAATAGTCTCCGTGGGCAGGGTAAGCAAACCGCAGCTTTGCATGGCATCGTTCATGATCAGTGTTAATGCAAGTAGGACGGCAAATTTCTTCTTGCACAATTGAAGCGGCTGGGCCCTCCGAAGCAACTGTCCCTACGCGTTGCGGTTACACGTAGCCCTTACTGAGGTGTACGGAATGCCTACGAATGAATTCTTCATAGTCACAGTTTTACCACGCATATTCAGTCCATGGTGTCACGGCGGATTTTGATCATTTAATCTTTCTGTCGGCTTGGCGCATTTTCCAGTGATAAAAAAAGGGCTCGTTAAACGCGCTGCTCTTCTATCGTAATGTTGCGACGTTGTTATCTGCCACAGACAATGAGTAAAAATGGGTGACTCTCGCCGCCTATCGTGACAAGATACTATTCACAGCTACGCTCGTCTTGCTGCAGTGTCCCAGCTGAAACCGTGGACGGTACATATACCATGAGGGGGCGCACCGTGGCGCCGGTTCTCCGATATAGTACCGGTGCGCATTTCTCTAAGGTGCGCCATTGTGCCCATTGTCCTGACAGGTTAACTTCAGCGAGAGAGAGAGAGAGAGAGAGAGAGAGAAACAACTTGATTTACCACTGCAGGGTAGGAAGTTAGGGCAGGTAGGCCTAGTGTGGCTCCCTGGTGGGAGCAAGGTCTTCGGCCTACGAGACGAGTGCGAGTTGCGTTTTCTTGTCTGCTCTTGTCAGCAGCTGGTTCCAACCCTCCTCAGAGGGAGCTGGCAGTAATGATTGTGGGGGAGGGTTACCCTCGCATTCCCAGAGAATGTGTGCCTGAGTGGCGAACACTCCATGGTCCACTTAGTACGGACGGGGTCGTAATCACCGCCAGTGATTAAATAAAGCCTAGAATGACTGATAATGAAAATGGTCTGCAGTGTGCGAAGCATGGTGGCTTGAGCTCGGTCAAAGTCGGGGTGGGGAGGCGGGTACACGCGTATCGTCTCCTTGTAGAAGTTGGTAATGTCAGCATAGAATTTGGGGGCCTCTGCGAGAGCATCCGGGTTCGACGGGCCGGCCTCCCGGTTAGTTAGGCCTCGGGCTAAACGGTCGACCCCTTCGTTCCCAGAGTTCTCCGCGTGAGCAGGTACCCACACTAAACTTACAGTTCTGTCGAGAGCGCAACTGCGGAGATTGTGTGCAGCGGGGAGGCAGAGTGAGATTTTTTAGAAATTTGGGATGGCTTGGTTTAGAGTCACTAAGAACCGCGTGTATGCAGGGATCCGCGATGGCTAGCGCGATCGCGACCTCTTCGGCAGCGGTGGAGGCGTGTGTGCGCACTGTAGCGGCGCTGAAGAGAATGGTGGTTGGCGTCGCTACGCAGGCTACCTATGTGTGAGTCGCATTTCGCCGCTTCCACGTACATATGGCACGTTCGTCAGCACAGTAGGTGTCGTCTAAGGCTTGTGCCTTCAGTTGGCGGCCCCTATCATGGCGGCCAGGTAGCATATTCTTGACAATGGGTTTGATGACCAGCCGACTGCAGACTCCAGTCGGAAGGGGAGCAGTGGAGTGGATGTCACCTGTAGGGTTGATGTTAAGACGGTTAAGAATGTAACGACCGTGTTCGGTGCGAGAAAGATGGTGTATCTGTGCAGTTTTGTGTACATCTATCAGCTCTTTGATGGTGCTGTATACTCCAAGCATGAGGAGATGCTTTGGGCTGGCGGACTGGGGCAGTCCCATTGCCGCCTTGTAAGCCGAGCGGATGATGCTATTCACCGCCTCTTCGTCTTTGCGGCGCACGTGGTAATAAGGGTATGTGTAAACAATCCTACTAATGAGGTAGGCTTGTGTGAGGCGGCAGAGGCCGGTCTCCCGCATTCCCCTGCGGCGAGTGGCAATGCGGTGGATTAGGCCGCTGATTTGGTGGGCTGTGGTTCGGAGGCGTTGAGTGGCTTCCGAGTTCTGCGTGTTGTTCTGCAGCAGCATGCCTAATACGCGGATGGTCTCTACAGGGGGTATGGGGTGGGTGGCAATGTGGATTGTGATCGGCTCTTGAAGGTCGGGGATGGGTCGGCGAACACGTCTCTCTCGTACAACTAACAGTTTAGACTTGGTGGACGAACAAACGAGACCATTTGCCTGCACGTAAGTGTGGACGGTGTTGATTGCCTGTTGCAGTGAATCTTGTATCTTCCCGTCCGAGCCATAGTTTGTCCAGAGGGTGATATCGTCGGAGTATATTGTGTTCTTAACGTGGGGTATGGTGTCGAGAAGTTTGGGAAGACCTCGCATACTAATGTTGAATAGGAACGGGGACAAAACAACTCCCTGTGGTGTTCCCCGGGTGCCCATGGTGACTTTGTCATTGCAGATGTCTCCAATATGGAGTTCAGCAGTGCGGTTGTGGAGAAAGTTGGCACTATAGTTGTAGGACCGAGTGCCTACATTTATCTGCGAGAGGTTGGTCAGTATAGAAGCGTGCGACATGTTGTCGAATGCTTTACTGACGTCGAGGCCGAGAATCGTGCGTGTCGCCCGCATGGGACCCGGGTCGAGTATGTTTTGTTTGATCTGCCACATGATGTCCTGGGTAGAGAGTCCAGCCTGGAACCCAAACATGGCGGGGGGGGGTGGAGTTGGATGAGATCTTCCTTGTATGCGTGAGTGTGAAGTCTGTTTAGAACTACATGTTCCATTATCGTCCCCATGCATGACGTAAGCTAGATGGACCGGCGGTTGCCCAGATCGAGTCGTTTGCCTCGTTTGGGTATGAAGGTTACTTTGGAATGCTTCCAGAAGTCAGGAAGGCGACCCTCATGCCAGTGGTGGTTGAAAAGGTCCGCAAGTGCAAGCATCTTGTTGGGGTACGGTCATCGCCGGCGGCCGCGGTAGTTTTGATGCGGCTGAGAGTGGCGCAGACTTCCGACGCCATGATGTCTCTTCCATGTCTGGGTTCTGGGAGCCTTTGTAACTTAAGGGGGTTGGAATGTCGGTGGTGGTGTTTATGTATTTGTCTTTCAAGGTAACGAGGAGTTCCTGGTTCACGCCTGGAAACGCGTGTGTGACGCGGTTGAGATTCTTGCCTGATGCAGGCTTTGTGTGGGTCAGATCAAGCAAGTGCTTGAGCAGAAACCATGAGCTGTTGCATCCCAACTGGCCGGCGATTCGGTAGCAAGTCTGATGGCATTGTTCCGGACTAAGTTTGGTAGATTAGGCTTCAATCTCTCGTTCGAGGCAAGAGAACGAAGCTTGAGAGGGCGGTTGTGTTTGCGTCGGAGCCAGCGAGCGTGGAGGCTGTGCTGGGCCTACCACATATGCATGAATTTAGCCTCTGGAGTGGGGCAACCCTCCTCCTTGATGACAATGGAGATTGCGTTGACTGCGTCGTGGAGCAGAGTATCTTTCCATGTGTCGAGGTCGTCTATGGGGCTTTGCGGACGCTGAGCTCGAACGTACCGGAAATCACCCCAGTTGGTGTGTTTGAATGAGCGGCGGGGGCTTTTGCTGTGTGTGGCTGTAAAGGTAGTGCTGAGAACATTGTGATCGCTACCTATGTTCATACCGACATTTTCTTAGCGCTCACGTGGGATGTTGCGGGTGAAAGTGAGGTCGGGGCAGCTGTCTTTCGTGATGCTGTTACCGAAACGCCTGGGCCGTTCGGGGTCGAGGAGGAGCGACAGACCCAGTGTCTGGGCAGTGTCCCAAAGCATGGCTCCTTTGCGACCGCAGACTTTGCTGGGGTAGCCCCATTCACCGTGTGGTACATTTAAGTCACCCACTATAAGTAGCATCTCGTTCCGCGCGGTCGCAAACGCCTTGCGGAGAAGAGTGGCTACAGTAGTGCTCTTGTCACTTGGGGGGCTGTACACGTTTAAGATGTCCGTGGGGATTCGGTTAGGATTTTTGGAAGGACCTGCACGAAAGTGTGAGGGACTTCGGGGTAGTCAAGATCGAGTTGGCTGAAGGTGAGGTTGCCGTGTGGAAGGATGGCGATGCTCGGGCGGAGATCCGACGCCACCGGTTGGTTGTAAGCGGTATAGCTGGCAAGTCTGGTGCCGGTGTATGTTTCCTGGAGCGCTATAATGTGGGGTACAAATGGCTGGGCCGGCAGGGTATACTCCAAGGCTCTCCGCTTTGCCTTGAAGCCCCAGCAGTTTCACTGCCACGCTGTGATTGGCGCGCCAGCCATCGCGTTTCCTGTAGGGTTCGGGACGCTGCGGAAACGCTACGTCGGCTTTGAGAATACCGCCAGCAAACGCGCGCGCGGCTTCACTCCTGGTCGAGGGAGGCGGACCAGGCGACTGAGTGGCCTTTGGTGTAGTGAGGACGTCAGTTTGCGGAGGGCCCGTAAGGCGGTCGAGGCGTGTGGTTAGGGTGCGAATATTGGCTGCCATGTTGGTGCAGCCTTCAATGAGCTGGTCGATAGTAGGGGTCAGCCGTTTCAGGACGTCTTCTTTTTCTTCAGGCTCTGGCTGGCTTTCGTCAGTTTGTCGAAAGAACAATCAGGCCATCGCCGAAATCAAGCGCAAGTTCAGCGCCAACCGTTCACGGGTAGAGACCGCGCAATCCCTGAAACTTCCGTAGTTAGCACCGTGGTACGAAAGTGCCGTCAATGCAGTAGCCAATCAACAACAAAAAAAGGGGGACGCAGAGAGAAATTTATGTGGATGTCGCCACCGAAACATAGGATGTCAGGCGCTAAGCTATGTGCGATTGGGAGCGTAGAATTTCTTACAATAATTCTTGAGGGTACTCTGGTGCTGCAATCGTTGAACGACCATGGGAATGATTGGAAGTATATGGGTTTGTCGGACCTTCGTGTTCGTGGATTCCGACCTTCCTGTTTTTTTGTTTATAAAGCTTTATATTCCTACATTGTCGTAATTTCAGAGCAATCTGTACTTTTGTTAGTGCAGAAGGCGCTGCCAAAAAGCGCAGTCGTTAATAATGGCAAAGATTCAGTTTGTCTAGATGGCCAAATAGAAACGCGCCAAGCGACTCAAGGCAGTTGCTTGTCTGTGATAAATTCATGAGGGCGCTTTATGTCACTTGTCGAAGCACGCGTCCTGACGTAATGGTTTCAATATCTGGCTTCTGTGCTAGAGCCTCTGTGTTTGAATCCTACCGTCGTACAATCTTAATAATGTTTATTTATTTATTACGCAGTACGTTGGTTAAAAATGACAAATTCACACAGTCACAAAGCTGTTTGTAGACAGAAGGACGAAGTCTAATCAACTGCATGTTCTTCCCATAATTCCTGTGCTGGCTGAACCGTCTAAAATGCGGCTTCCGTAGACACTGGTGCACGGGTTCCTTCTAGTAATTGTTGCATGGCGCTCTGTGCTGACGTGCACTGTGGTAGCACATCAGCCACAAATAAAACAGCTTCAAACGTCACCGAAAACCAAACCTATCCCTCCGATAAGCTTCTAGCGATATGACTCCGAGATTGCACATCAGTGAAAAGTGCGCCAGTGTAAGCTCGGATGCCTCAGGTAGCTGCTGGACGATACAGGTGCCCGCCGTGGTGCTAGCTGGTTTCAGGATTGGGGGCTAAATCCCACCGTTCGTAACCAGTTGTCATGATTGGAGTCGGGCATGAATTAGAAGGTAGCTGGCCCATGCCGTCGTCCAACTTATCCACGCTGAGGACGTTGTTGAAGGGAAGGACTGCATCTGATCGAGAACGAGGAATATTGGTTTACTTACAGTATCTACATATGGACGTTGCAGTTCATCCGCCTAGCATGACTGCGAGAGAAAGTGCACTGAGCAGCCGCACAACAACGGTTTATAAACACTCGGTCCTCTCTCGATCCCAAGGGGAGGGAAACGCTCGACCAGTCATCGTAAACAAGTCGCCTCTCTGCGCGAGGGATTACACACACACACACACACTCACACACACACACATACTTCTTTGCGCGAGGTTCACGGTCCTCAACCGACGTCAGATGGACTTCGTAGAACTCGGAGCTTACTTCAGGAAAACCGCATCTTATTCCCCGAGCTCACCTCTGCAGCGCGCCGCCAGTTGCCCATTGTCTTGCGTCTTGAACAGTGCGTGGGAAGGGTCCTCGAACTACGTTCCCTCGAGGACTCGCCCGCTCGAGGCAGGCCGGGTAGGCGGTGTCGTGTCCCGGCACAAAGCCTGCTTTGTCGAACTCATCTCTCAGCTCCTGCGACGGAGAGTCGAGGACGCACGTAATGTCCTCCGGGTACAGCCGACATAGTGACGCCGTGGCTAGAGGGTTGCGGCGGCCTTCCAGGAAAACTTTGACGCCACTGTCGCCACTGGCTGGCAAAACGTGCACCTCAGCAGGCCGTTCTTAACAGCGCCTCCTTGGCCCAGAAAATCTCGACTCTCCAGTGCTGACAACCGCTGGGCAGGAAGAAAACGGCTGGTGGCCAGGTGATGCTGCCTTGGCTCGCAGCGACCACTTGTGTAATGATGTCACCGCCACAAAAGATCCAACAAGGACAGGCAACTGCAAAAGGAAACCCACAACATGGCTCTGCGCCGAGATGGCGTACTTTGGTTCTCACTTTAGACCCGCTAAGCTACAGAGAAAACATAAGTGCAGAAACAAATATGCTGCATTTTGCAGTGCTAAATTTTCAAAAAAATTTCCTTCTGACAACTTCACCAATCATGGAGAGAATCCTGCTAAATGAGAGATGATCTTCTTGGCTTAACAAAATGAAGAATAGTAACCCTAACATTTAGGCGGGTCCCTTAAACACAGAATTTAAATGAGCCTGCTCAAACCATGCGCATTGCTATGAAATTTTCCCTTCCTATATCTAACGTAGAAGTACCCTCTCAGAGAGTGAGGCTCCATCGGAGCAAGCGGCCATTCTTGTGTGACATTTGATTGAGCCACGTCAGAGGACAGTGGTCGGTCTCGAAGATGAACTTCGCTCCGTGCAAGTAACACGACAACTTCTGGGCGGCCCAAGCTAAACAAGCGCATTCCTTCTTTGAAGCGCGTTAGGCTTCCTCTCTTACATTTAGTTGACGCCTGGCTTATAGGATAGGATGCTCCTCGTTATCGTCACCGACGTGACTAAGTACCACGCCCATACCTCTGTCGCTTGCGTCGCATTGAACTTGGGAATTCCTTTGTGTAGTCTGGCGCGCGAAGCACAGGATGAGAAACTAATAGCGTTTTCAAACTTTGGAAAGCGTTCTCTTTGTCCTTATCCCAGTGTACGCTGCTCGGTGCTCCCTTTCGGAGGGCGTCCGTTAATGAACTTGCCATTTGCGAGTAATTCGGAATGTACCGTTGATACTACCCCACAAGTCCCAAAAATGAATGAAAGTCTGTTTTCGTGCGCGGCTGAAAAGATTCTCGAATCGTAGCTATTTTCAGCTCGGCCGGCGGTCTCGTGCCCTGGCCGACAACATGGCCCAGATAAGAAACCTGTGAACACCCACATCTACACTTTTCCGCTTTCATCGTTAAGCCGGCTTTCCTTAACCGTGAGGACACCTGTTTGAGGTGCGATACGTGTTCCCAGCTGTCTGAAAAAATTGCTACATCGTCAAGATATCGCAAGGCGAACTCCTGCAAGTCTTTTAGGAGAATATCCATTAACTTAAAGAAGCTAAACGGAGTGTTCTTCAGCCCGAAGCTGAGTGCGAGAGGGCGAAAAGTGCCTGTAGGTTAGATGAATGCGGCATAGCGGCTGGCACTTTCTAAAAGGGGAACTTGCCCCCGTACGACATATATAGTTAAAATGTATTTAGCAGCGCTAACTCTTTCAATTCGTTCTTCAATGTTGGGTATCGGGTACAGCAGATCTCTAGTAGTGGTATTTAACTTCCTGTAGTCAACACACGAACGAGGGTCCCTGTTAGGGGTTTCTACCAGTATTAGCGGTGACGTGTAGTCACTCTCAGCGGCCTCAATAACTCCCAACTCTAGCATGAGCTGTATCTCTGCCTCCATAATCTCTCTCTGTCTTGGAGACACCCTGTAAGGCTTTGACCATACAAGTTCGGTTGATGTCAGCTCTATTTCATGCGTTATTAGTTCGGCTCTACCTGGCCGATCGCGGAATCTGTCCAGATATTCCCCTAACACCGCTTTTAGCTCATCTTGCTGCTCGGGTCTTAGAGCGTGCGAGCTTACCGAATGTTTTACTACTTCTTCTAGGCTGAGTTCAGAGTTGTAGGTCGCCCTATATTCCTTAAACTTGGTACTAGTGCCATCCTGCTGTTTGAGGGTATATTTAACGACTCCGATCCGCTCTATATACGGCTTCATCAAATTGCAAGGATATATCCTCACCTCCTTCCTGCGACCGGGCATTTTCAGAGCATAGTTAGTATCTGAAAGTTTGTGCAACACTTTAACGGGCCCATCCCAGTGAACTTCAAGCTTGTTCTTTCTTGAAGGTTTGAAGTTCACTACCTGGTCTCCGGCGTTAAACGTATGAAGCCTCGCATTCTTGTCGTAATAGAATTTCGCGTTGTTTTGGGCTACTCCCATATTCTTTTCGACTAGTTATTGGGTTGCACTTAGCCATTCCAGCAGATTTAGCAGGTATTCAACCACTGTTTGACTCTCTCCTCTTTGCTCCCACATGTCTCTAACATTCTCAGTGGAGAACGGAGTGTCCTGCCATACACTAGTTCTGCTGGCGAGATCAGCAGAACTCCGAGAGATCATCCAGTTTCGCTGGCCACATACAAGAACAGTGGCCAAGCACGAAAAGTAACCACCATCGCCTGTCATCCCGCATTTTTGTCAGACGGAGCATCATAACCAACAGCTGTGTCACACTAGGGAGAGGCCTCATAGCGGGTGCCGCCGTGTCGCATGGGTAAATAGATGGCTTGGGCTGAAATTAGAGACGTGCATATCTCGGGACACAGGCACGTTAGTAAGTTGTAGAAATTTGAATATTCACCAAATGGCACCGCCTCTGAGTTTTCATTATAAGCATACATGTTAACTGCAGTAAATAAAAAGTGAATTATCGAATTTATTGAATGCTGACGTTACGACGACAATTATCCGCACAGTTTGCGACCGCCTGGCCGCATAACCTAGGTAGACAAATGGGTTCTGTGTACTCCTCTTCGCATTTTTTTAAAACCCGGGAAGTCTAACCCAGTCAGACTAACTTTATATATATATATATATATATATATATATATATATATATATATATATATATATATATATATATATATATATATATATATATATATATATATATATATATATATACACACGCAGGCCAGAGACTAGGAACCGTTTGGAAGACTTATTTGCTTAACATTTTCGGCTAGTGGTCAATTTTTCTTCGGGGTGCAGTACTGTACCCAGTACTCAGTACACTACAGTACTGCACTCTGACGAGGGCTGGTACATCAGCCGAAAACGTTCAGTAATTCAGTCTTCCAAAAAGTTCGTCGTCTCTTTCCTACGCATGTTACGTCGGGTTCTGCGTGCTGAACTTTGAAGAAACCCCATATATATATATATATATATATATATATATATATATATATATATATATATATAAGTAATGGCAGTTCATTCGGGTCGTAAAGCAGCAGCTACAAACGCGCAGCAGCAGCCGGTAAGGCGCAGCCAGCGAGCGAACTTCATAGGAGCCACGCGATGGCAACGGAACTTTTCAGCGTGCCGCTATTCTTCCTCACAATCACCCCTGGAATTAAAGAGTAGCCATCCGGGCGACCTAAAAGGAGGTGAACAGATCGTAGCACGGCTGGAACCGGTCAATGTGCACAGTCTCTCGCCCGCGACGACGGTGATCGGAAGAGGGCGATACGGGTTCAACCACGTGATTAACTGGTTATGGTTGCGCAGCCACGTGGTAGGGCTCGTGGCACTTCGCGAGGAGTGCGGACGAAAGACCAGAAATAGCAACAGGCGGGACCCACAGCCAGACGAGTGAGTCGATGGGGAAAGGGTGAGGGTATGGGTTTAGATCACGACTCTTTTCTTGGCGACACAGTTGAGCAGACGTCAAAGAGCGCGCCAGTTGTCGGCATTTCTCGGCGTGTTGAGCAAACGTAGAAAGACGTGAGCATTCAGCAGGGTGCGGCAAGTACAGGAGAACCGTATCAATGATGCTGGAGGGATGGCGGCTGTAAAGCAGAAAGAATGGTGATAATCCAGTAGCGGGGCTTGAGATGCAGTGGTAGTGATCGGTGGCGAACCAAGAGTTCTGATGGCGCAAAGAGTGCTGGGCCCTTTTCCTATTTCCTATTTTTTCTATCTTGATGCGAATATGGGCAGCTATCGGTGAAATTACAGTGCGCGTGTCCATAAATGGTACCCTCATTATTCCTTCTATTGCGGCTTCAATAACGTGTTTCGGAGAAGTGCTAGGCCCTATAGATTTCGCTGACACCGCAGTTCTCGCCTCCTGAACAGCGATGTTTAGTTTCCCTGGCGCAGAGGGCTGCGCCAACGGTATATGGGGAAAAGGTAGCGGCGGCTAGGAGAAGGTGAACGGCGAGCGGGGAAGGCGGTCTCGACGGCAGCAGGACGCTCAAAGCTGTGCGAATAGTTGCGGGGTGTTGGAAACGGGGCGCGTATGGACGCACATTGTTGGAGACATTTGGTGTAAGTTGGCGACTGTGACCTGCCACGTGTCCAGCATGGCTACAATAAAAATAAATTGGATGGTTGTCTTCCGTGCGCCAATGGTCTTGAGGTCGCTAATAATGCATCACTGGCCGGGCGGTAGGGGATAAGGGCGGGCGCAAACGCGGGCTCAAGGGAACCGTAGATCAGCGGTGCCGACCTCGTAGGAACTTCGGCGAGCGTCAAGGGAGCGGTAGTCAGAGCCTGCTGGAGAGAAGGCGAAATGAGGTCGGCTACCTGCTCCTTGATCGCATATTGGAGAGCAGACACCAATGCAGAACTCGACTGACCGTGTGTAAGCGGTATCATAGAAAGGAGACGAGCGACCTCTTCACGGACGAACTCCTTGATCTATAGCTGCAGCGAAATGTTATCCAGGCCAACAACCAAGCTCGACATTGAAGTGCCCTGAGGAGGAGATGGGCGGGTGGTTACGCGTTGTTTGCGTAGGTCATCGAAGCTTTGACACAGACTTAGAAGTTCAGACGCTGTTGCCAGATTTTGCGCATATAACATCTCGAAGGTGTTGTCTTCAATGCCGTTTAAAATATGTTTGATCTTCTCGGCATCAGCCATTGTGACGTCAACGCGGTTACAGAGGTCGACAACATCTTATGTATAACTAGTACATGTCTCACCCCTTTCTTTTGCACGACCACGAAAACGTTGCTCAGTGCGAAGCTTGCGATTGGTCACGTTAGTTTTGAAAGCCGCTCACGTCATGAGATCACGTTCGTGGTTGCGGTGCCACACGCTGGCGACACCGCTCATATAAAAAGACACGTAATTCATTTTTTTCGTGTCATCACAGTGCCTGTGGTTGCTCATACGGTCGTATTCAGTGAGTCATTCTTCTACGTCATCGTATTCTGTACCGCTGAAAATGGCTGGGTCGCGTTGACGCAACGGGCCAGGGCAGACCACGGTAGTCGCCAGAGCAGCGGGTTGTGGTGGTCCTTCTTCCGCCACACTGAAGACGGGCTGCAGTGTCCGATTGCGAAGTTGGAAATTTCCTGTTGTGTCCAAGAATTGGAGCGATTGTAAAGCGGGTTTATCCGGGTCGTAAGGCAGCAGCGACAAACGCAGCAGGAGCAGGTAGGGCACAGCCAGAGAGCGAACTGGGCACGGGCCACGCTGTGGACAACGGGGCTTTTCAGCGTGCCGATCTTCTTCCTCGCAACACACACACACACACACACACACACACACACACACACACACACACACACACACACACACACACACACACATATATATATATATATATATATATATATATATATATATATAACTTAAACAATTTCCTTTTTTATGTGCATTGAACGTCCTATTGGCGTCTGTTGGAGATTTGCGGACGCCCATTTGATGCCCTTTATAAAAGAAACGGATATCCATAGGATGTCTTAGGGATGTCCGTGCTTGCTGCACTAGTAAACGCATTTATTTATTTTACCCGCAGTGGTTTGCACATTACACAAGGGAGGGCCATATTACAGACCAAAACTGTAAAGAAAGCAGTTTATAGAATAAATATAAGGAGAATCAAGAATGGACAAAAGTAATGCAAAAATGCACAGTTGCCACTAAGAAAAAGAATCATTGTAAGATCTAAAAGCAAAAACAAACAAACAGGCTAAAACAGAAGAAGAAATTGAGTAGACAATAATAAGCATTATTAAGCATCTTAGTCAAAAATCTTCTCAAGCGCGATGTATCCATTATAGCAGTAGCTCCATCAGGCCGCTGATTCCGTTTGGAGGTGGTTCGAGGTAAGAATGCATGTTAATAGGTCACAGTTCTACAACGAGGAACGTAAACATTTTGTTGTGAAGTAAAGTTGCATTATCAGCTTTCCTTTGTATGTGGACGCCGTGGAAGGCTCTGGCGCGAAAGGCATGGCTGCATGGTCAGAGGCCGCACTGCGTAGGCTTGAATCAACTAGCCCAGAATGTTGTTATTCCAGTGACTTCTCAGGAGTATTTCTCTTTCTTCTATTTTTTTTGGGGGGGGGGACATAAGACTGCGTGTCAGTGTAAATTTAGTCTGCGCAGATGAGACAAATTGGCCGCTTTATCTTATAGCCACAAAAAGTTATGTTTTATCTAAGACACTTGGAACAGAAGATATCAGTCCTGGGGCCAGACCTTGCTGCTCAGAGTCGACAGTTTTTTTTATTGCTAGCATAACCTGATACCCTCCTCATAAACACGCACCCAGACACATTATATTGTGTCATTAAGGTGGTGTGAAGTGCACCAGTGCGCAATGCGATGAAAGAGAGTTTCGCTTCAACAAGCACTTCAATTGCGACTGGTTGCTTTGCAAGATCTGACTCACGAAATTTTACCTATTTCACCTAGTAACTTCTACGAATTTTTTGCACATAGTTTGAGTCCTTGGACTTTCGATACAATAACCGCCTTAGATGAATGCATTGACTGGAATCCTGAGATCAAAGTCATGTATACATCCTGCGTTACAATGGGCGTAGTCGGCCTGCGCAACGGGACAACGTGCAGTCGGCAGAGGCATGTTATATAAATCTTTTCTGCATTTTACAGCTTCCGAAGCTTATTACAGCGAAGCTCTTAGCCACTCGTTGGTCGGCATTTTTCGTGTTTTTCCGTGGGCAGAAACTGTAAGCAGCAGTCCGTCAGCACGATGCCTCAAACCCCAGTGAAGGCTGCTAGCGCTCAACAAAATGAAGCGAACAGTGCATACATTGATTGAAACCACCCATACAGGAAACAGAACAACATACGTTCCAATAAAGAGCAAGCTCGCAACAAGCATCTGACCCATGAATAAAGCATTGAATACAACACTCAGCAGTTGCTGTGGTGTTTTTGCAAAAGCTTCGCTTGACATTCAATTTGACAGAGCTTGTGAGAATTTACAACTGCCAACTTGATGAGCCAATTTGTCAGTCAGCTCTTCTAGTCACTACGCTACTGCCACCCTCAAGAGCCCTGGATACGACGGGATACGTTTGGCAGAACTGGAAGGCATGGAGGCAAGAGTGCCAGCTCTTCGCAACTGCTACATACTTGGACCAGCAGCCGAAAGAGCTAAAGAGAGCCACTTTTATCATCAATATGGGG
Source organism: Dermacentor variabilis (assembly GCF_050947875.1). Taxonomy (NCBI): domain Eukaryota; kingdom Metazoa; phylum Arthropoda; class Arachnida; order Ixodida; family Ixodidae; genus Dermacentor; species Dermacentor variabilis. The sequence goes on from NC_134569.1 coordinate 192,568,834, forward strand.
AGATCGCGAGCAAAATGTGCAGCACTTCCGTATTTAAAGCTGTAGAACAGCGTCATTGAAGTACTGAAGCGAAAGTTCGAAGCGTTCTAGAAACCAGCGCTAAAGCTAGCTTACTACGAGTCTCTGCTTGAAACGCGTGACCAGAAAGAATGCGAACACTTTAACGAAAGGTTAAGCGAACTTCAAGAAAGGCTTCTTTCAGAAAAGACTTCCTTTTCCAAAACTGATAAAATGTGCCGAGCTTTGAACCGCGTTAAAGAGCAAAGCGAAGTCACGTAAGCCACGAAAAGTCACGTAGTAGGCAACGCAGTTTCTCATGTGAGTCAGCGCTGTAGCAAACGTGAAAAATTCACGAGAACCAGCAAGCATGCCCCGCAAAGGGACACACGTACGTAAAATTCGGCAAAAGGAATCATTTTGCTGCTGCATGCAAAACCAGAACAGCAACTCTTGCCGAGAAAGAGAAAACAGTAGTAACACTCGAAGCCAATGTAGACAGACAAGCAGACGATTTATGGTTGGAAACGATAACGCAAAGCAGCAAGAAAGATGATCACCGGACTCCAATCGTAAGAATAGAACAAACACCCGTTATCTGCAAGCTCCACACAGGCGCGAACTACAGTCATATCACGCATTCATCTGGAGAACATAACATAAAAGCAAGCCACACACTGCACCGTTGTTCTAAAAACAATTTTTTTCTTTTGCTTTTAAAAGAAAAAAGAACAAAATGTGCACTCCTTAATATGACCGGCCCTTAGGGAACGTATGAAACGGAATTATTCGTGGTGGAAGACGACGTATCCGTTACTCTAAGCGGCTTAGTCGCAGAGAAGCTGAGCTTGGTTCGTCTAATTGCTTCACTGGAGCAGCAAGATTCCTGCGGCGTAATGAAGCCTTATGAAGTCTTTTTCACCGGATCAGGCCAGCTCAAGAGCGTCAAACACCGCGTGAAGCTCAAACCCGGTTCCCAAAGAGCGTTCAAGTCAACACGCCGAATCCCGTTTGCAGTCCAAGACGGAGTTAAGTCGTAACTGGACCGCATGGACGCATTCGAAGTAGTACCCGAGGTGACGGAGACAATAGGGGATTCCAGCCACACGGTTGTCGTCATAAAGAACGACCGGGTGGATATGACTTGATCCATCGGATTTGAACAAAGTGGCGCTGCAGGAAAATTATCCTATGCCAAAGCTAGAGGATATTGCTCCGTCACTGAGTTTCGCACAGTGCTTTTTGACTTTGGATGCTGCTACCGGGACATGGCAGATAAACCAGGCTGAAGAAAGCTAAAAAATTTGCAAGACGAGTTCTCGGTTCGGCGTTACAGATTCCTACGTTGACGTTCGGTTTTTGTTCGGCTGCGGAAGTACTTCAGAGCGTCATGCCAAAAGTACTAGAGGGTCTGGTAGGCGCAGCAGTCGTTATGTATTGCATTCTAATCTCGCGTCGAACTAAAGAAGAGAGCACAACTTCAAGGTAAGCCTACGAAAATGTCATTTCTTGCAGGAAGCTGTGAAGTACCTCTGGTACACGTTAATGCGAGACGCCTTGAGCCCACATTGAGGCAGGCTTGAAGACATCCTTCACATGCAAGCGCCTTGCAAGCGGAAAGAGCTACATATATTCTTGGGCAGTGTGATTTCAGTGTGCCGCTACATTCCGAACATGTCAACCGTCGCACCTTACTCCGTGAACTCTTGAAAAAAAACTCACGCCCCCTGGGTTTGGGAGGGCAGACATTACGTGACCTTTCAAGCACTGCATGACGCACTGGCAAAAGCTACCGTATTAGCATACTCTCAAAAGGGAAAACGAATCACCCTATAAGTAGACGCCAGCCAAACTGGAATTCGCTGCGTGATAACTCAGGATTGACACCTGTTACCTTACTTATCCCGCTCGCTGGCGGAGAAGCTGCAGGGAGGCTGGTAATCGTCGACGGCTGTGTGAAGCTCCTAGACTACATTTTTGTACAACAGGAAATTATTGTAGAATCGGATCACAAACCACTCGAAATGATTTTCAAAAAGGCGCTAGGTCAGTGCCCTCTCCGCCTGCAGCCTACGCGCCTGAGCCTACAGAAATGCCACAAACGGTGCCACCCAGGACAATCCGGGAAAACAACTCCTTATTGCTGATGAACTATCACGTTTTCCGAATAAAGCACAGCTCTATGAAGAGAACGCTCATTTCCATGCTAACGACATCGCGTGTCTTCCAGCTTCCGACGAGGGCTTAGAGCAAGTCCTGCAAGAGGGTGGACCGTGACCCAAGCATGGTGCAACTTCGCCAGTATGCAAGTACAGCGTGGCCCAACGACGAAACGGATGTCACTCGCGAGCTACTGGAGCTTAAGCGACGAGCGGCGTACTCAAGATCGCCTGGTGTCCTTGAAGAATTGCTCATCATTCCTGCGAGACGGCGCAGCACGGTACTTGGTTGTTTTCATGCTGCGCACCCAGGAGGAGAAAAAAATCAACGCTCGTGCTTGAACCCTAATGCTCTGATGAAGCATAAACAGGGATATTGAGGAAGTAGCTCGAAGCTGTCAGACGTGCCAAAGGTACAAACCGAGAAATGAGGGACTGCCGGTACTAAGGCAACACAAAACTGAATTTTGTGTTGTTTTGCTTGAGTGGCCGAACTCTGCTCGGGACTTTCCTGAAGTCCCTGATGCAGAAGCTCATGGGTCGACAGACAAGAACGCTAGTTCTGGTGCCAACCAGCCACTGAAAGCCACTAACACTGGCACCCAAGACGGTGCGGCTACGGCTTCAAGACATCAGGTGTAAACAATGCCAATTCTACCAGAAATGTACACGGCCTCTTTCAGAGCTTGGCACTGGCTCGACCGCGCCAATGTACAGCGTGCTCTAAAGAGTGTGGTCCCCTGTCAGGGCCGTAAAACCGAGTGAGAGCCCTCGAGCGTACATCCTTGCAACAGAAGAAGGGCGACAGTTTAAGCGCGCACGAGAACACCTCAGGCTGACTCCTATTCCTTTGGCTGAACCCGTCGTGACACCAACACCGCAGTTTGGTTCGACCAGTCCTTAAGTACGCCTGCACAGTATGGGGGCCATACTACGTTAAAGATATCGCACAAGTAGAACGAATTCAGCACCTCGCTGCCCGATTTATTGTATCTGACTATCGGTCTTCTTCATTTGTTACTGACATGTTACAACGACTGAATCTGGAACCCCTCCTTGTTCGCCGAAAGATTGCGAGACTAAAGTGCTTTTTTTGATATATCAGAACAAAATCGGTCTCCCGCGCGAAACTTATCTTTCCCGCTCACAGCACAGGTCTTCTAGAATTAATCATTCGAATGTTATCCGCCTGTACTTTGCGAGGACGAAAAGGTTTCAGACGTCTTTTTTTCCGCTCACATTTGAAGAGTGGAATTGTCTGCCAGCGTCTGTTGTTGATTGTGCAAATGTAGATTCCTTTGTGAAATCTTTGTCATTGCACTTGATATAACCCTCGCCTGCTAGGGCAGCATTGCAGCCTGCAGTATTTTGAAATAAATAAATAACACAACTGCCTCTTTTGCGAGCCGATGGAGCCTCCCAGCCATCCGAGTTGACAGAACTCCGTAGAAGCCAACGCAAGAGTCAGCCACCGCGAAGATACGCTGCGCTGAAGTTCTAAATCTTTACATGTTTAAGCTCAAAAAAGAGCAGCAAAAGGAGGAAGATGCGACGTAGCGCAAAGTCAGGCCATTATGCAGCCGGGAGCCGGCTTCTTCGTGTTCTGTACAAACCACTACCCTTCTGGAATAAACATTCATGCGCCACGCTCTGAAGCATTTACATGGTGTAAATAGTCGACATGACTTGCGCATCGGATGGCTTCCTTTTCTAGAAGGAAAAGCCTGCTGATGCTGCATTTTGTTGTCGTGCCCCATATTAATCAACAATAGTTTAAATGCGACCGAAAAGTGAATGATAATATTGGAAGAGTACTCAAAAGTGGAACATGCGGCGACTGATAAACACGCCAGTGTCGAAGACAACTGTCTGACTAGTATATCTTAGTGCTGATTCCCATCGAGTTTCCATGATTACTAGAGGGAACTCTGGCGCCACAATCGTTCAGTGACCATGGGAGTGATGGGCAGTACATGGATTTTTCTGATTTTCGTGCTGGGTGCATCAAACGTTATTGTGGATCCGTTTATTACGCTTTATTATGGCCTATATTGGACTAAATTTCATAACCATTTATACTTCTTTAATCCAGAAGGAAAGACTACGGCGACTGCAGTTTGATGGGGGCGAAATGCGAGAACACCCGTGCGCTTAAATTTGGGTGCATGGTAAAAACTCCAAGTGGTGCACATTTCTGGAGTCCCCCCCTACAAAAATTTTAATGTGTTTTTAGAAAGTCTTTTGAATTTTTTCTATAGAACGCTATTGTGTTTATTTTGATTGCCTATAGAATATTCTTATAGAGTTTCAAAAGTTATTTGGCCACCGCATTCTTATAGGAACTCTAAAGACATTTCTATAGAACATTTCTATTGAGTTTCTTCAGAGATGCTAAAGACAAATTTCTATAGAATATTTGTGTCAAGTGGCTGTAGACATGCCAAAGGCAAATTTCTATAGAATATTTCTGTCGGGTTTCTTCACAGATGCTAAAGACAAATTTCTATAGAATGTTTCTACGCAGTTGCTTTCGAGTCCCTACAAGCAAATACCTATTGAACCTAAGCCGATGTGTGTAAAGCGCTTGCAATTTACCAAAGTTCTACTCTGTAGGCAATAAGGACTACAGTAAATGCAGTGGCAAAAAATTGGTGCTACATCCAGAAAGTATTCAGTTTGAAATGTTTATTTCACTTCAGACTAGATACATGTTTCATATATGTGGCATACACGCTTCGGACTAGAAATTGCAACACACAAACTGTAGTTGCCAACATGCTTCTCTAGTCACGCTGGTGGTGCAAACACACGAAACATGAGGTAAAAAGAAATCAGTGGCAGACTTTATTACAGTGGACACCTGGCAATAACAGGCTTGACTAGGACAAGAAACCATACCATTAAAACTGCACAAGGAATGCCTGTTCCAGCAGTGCACATTAAATGGTTGGATACTAAAGCCTGAGAACAGACTGACGAATCTGCATTGCATTGTTGTGTCAGCCTGACGAAACGACACAGCATTTTAGTGTGTTTATGTGTAAAATTAACAGTGGCAGTTCCTGCAAAAATGTGGCAAACAGTGGTTTTCATGGACAAGTACACCATATATCGTACAAAGTTTAAAAGCTTGAATTTCGTTGTAAGGGAAACAGTTTTGAGATCAGAGCCAATATTCTAAAATTAGGGTGACAAATACAAACTAGACCGACACACGCAATGTATAAAAATGAGATTTAGCTCGGGAGCTCCTATGTAATGCACATGAACAGTAAAATCGTTTTCTCGGCAACTATGAAACCAAATTTGATGAGGTTTGGTACATTTAAAGATGTTTAAATCATAGTTTTTACATTAACGCCATCAATTTTATTAAAAATTGCAGAAGATAGCCAAACTTGAAGGAAAAGAACTTACTCAGTTTGCAACTGTAAATTAAAAAAAAGAAGTAGCACAAGTCCGTTAATTCAGTAAATTTTCCTACTCAAGTACATCCAAAATACAGAAATTTATTTTGAGATAACCGCAGGACTAATTTGAATTAATTTTGTGACATTTGAGAATTCTACTCCTTGCAGGAAGAACTATTTGGCAGGTATAAGAAAAATAACAACACGAAGCTTAATAATTCACGTCTCGGTGTCAGAAACAGACACTGCAATTCTGCAGACTCCATCTGTAATGTCTAAAGTCAACAAATTTGATATATGAATTTACAGCTTACATGAAATTGTTGCAATATTTGAGAGTTTCACGCATCTAATCATAAATTAGTGATTGTATATTAGAGCAGCATATGGTATCTCAAATTTGCCAGAATAAATTATGGTATTAGGTCCAACAGAAATGTGATCTCATTTTTTAGTTATGAGTAAGATTTGGTAACCGTACAGCTTGGTTTTATCAAAATTTGCAGCTTTCATGAGTTCGTATCAAAAGCAGACTACTTGTCTAAAAACGTTTCATCATGGTACTGAGCAACGTGAATTCGAATAACATGCTTAATTTGATGCAACAATATTTATTTATTTTACCCGATTCCTTGGTGAAAAACTGTACAGTATTCATGAGATATAAATAAACAAATATTAAGTGAATAAGTAAACAAATAAATATTGTGGTCTGTCTTATGATTCCATCACCAGCATGACCTGTATGGAGCTTTGGCTACTGCTCACATGTTGCAAGTTCTTACATGATCACCTGCTATTTCACTTCCCAGGAAAGGAGCGAGGAAAGGCTAGTTTTTGGCCTCATTTGGTTCGTCTAGTAATCAGCGACGGTGGAGCCTGGAAAATACAATTTAAAGTAATTTTAAAAAGGTGTAATGAACATTCAGCCATAATGTAGTAGCAGGCACAAACATGCCAAATATACATATATATATATATATATATATATATATATATATATGTATATATATATATATAGTAGCAGTATGCTAAGTTTTATTTCAGTATTCCAGAAAAAATTATAACAGTAAAGTGGCAGAACGCCCCACTTCCCTCACCACTCTGCCAAACGCGGCAGTTCGTTTGAGAATATTTTTACGTTCCCAAGATTCTGTGACATCAGCATTCTAGTGCCTGGCACTAGGATATCAATGCTAATGACAAAAAGAATCTCCAAACGACAACAGCCTAGTCACACATTAATCTCATCTTGCAATGACATCACGTTCCCATTTATAACGTAAGCATGCAGGAACACCCATGAGCTAAGAGTCCTATACAGACGTCACACTACGCATAGGAACCAAATTTTTTGAAAAGAAGGGAATGACCTACTGGCTTCTATTGTTCAGCGGTAAATTAATATTCCATCCGCTGTTAGCCATAGTTGGTATGTACTATGCTTAATATGCCAATAATAAATTTATCTCACACGGAGCTTGAGCAATCATGATGATGCATGTAAGTATCCATTGTATGGGGACCAATAATGTATTAAGTTGTTTTTGCAAATTATGTTGGATAACTGCCAATTTGTGGTATTTGGAACACAGTCGCAGTGTCGCTGTCAGATACAATGGACACGGTATATTTATGCTTTTTTAGTTATTGACACAATAAGTTTCTAATCTAGTACGTGTATGTACACTGATATGTATCCTAAACGCAATGATAAGACTTCCCAATTGTAATTGAAAAGTTAATTCAGTTTAATTAAGAAGGGTCTTTCTTGCAACACCCAGCATGTGAAAAACAAAATAACTATACTAACTACGTAATTTTGAAAATTGATTGCATAACTGCTCTATAGGTCAAGCGGGAAATTTGACAAGTAAGGTGCCGGAAACTAGTTGCAACAAACAAATTTATTACTACGAATGTTGCGGACAATTCAGTAAACAGATTGTGACCCACTCTTTTTATGCGGCATTCCTCAGCGATTTTGTTGGTCAATTTGTTGCCGTAGGTGAACAAAACAGATTAACAGTCTAAATCTGGAGCCCAGCCCCAGTCCCATCAGTGCATGGTCAAGTGGGACGAACATACTGGTCCTGTGAGTCAATTATGGTGCTCTTTTAGACATGTGTTGAAGCACCGGCCAATCTGCTGCATGTACATTTGACCGAATATACGCGTGATCACAGGAGTAGACTACACTACCCCTGACAGAGACAAGACAAATTTAGTGGTATCTAAGCAAGCCTTTCTTGTCAGGGTGCCTATATATCCAGCGAAAGAGAAAGTATGCAGCATATGCACAGCAGTGTGCAAGAGAATTGAGAAAGGCAAAAAGGCAAGGGAGGATTGCTCGATGAAAGATACCACCAAATTGGTCGTGTGTGTCACAGGCAGTGTACTGTATCCCTTTAACATGTGGTCAAGCGTACATAGGGCAAACTGGCAGGTATCTTATGTGTGTAAGAGATCACCATATTTCATTCAAAAGACCACTATGGTCATGAAACTTGTTCGTACATTTCCAAAATGGGGCTTCATGTTGGATTACAATCGTTCATCTGTTTTCTTTCACCGTAAAAATTGAGAAGTGAAATCAATGAGGCATACCACATATATAGCCAAACATGTGGGCGAGCCCGCATTTTTAATGCAACAAACAAAAAAAAGGCGCCCTGTGTAGTTTACAAGCGATCCATATCAGTCTGTGCCTATGTACTACTGAAGTAAATGCAGCATAGTAAATGCTGACCTTCATATTAATTTTCAAAAAATTCAAGCTCATCAAATGTGAATTTTGCAGTGGCTGTTACTATGGGAACAGAGAAGTAACTGTAAAGATCTCAATGATAAACAATGGTGTGCACACTACGTGCTTAGACATGTGACATATTTAGCCCACTATACTTCGAATTCCTACATGCACAGAAAACTGCACGAGATTGTAGCACAAACAGAAAAATATTATGCAAATAAGGGGTACAGCATAGGAAACACTTTTCAAAGAATAAAACCACAATAAAAATTATAAATATACCACGTAAAAAGCAAAAATAATATTTAACTTGCAGGTGAGCAACCTACGCAAAAGAAACACGAAACACCAGGAAAGGTTAGGTATAGTTTTATACAGAGTACAATAATGTGGGCATAATGGCTATGCACAAAAATAGGTAGCAATTGCCTAGCAATAGGCAACGAGCTATGGAAAGAAGAATGTTGGGTGTAACGTGAAGGGATAAGAAAAGGGCAGATTGGGTAAGTTAACAAAAGCGAGTTAATGACGTCTTAGTTGAAATCAAGAAGAAAGAAACGGGCATGGGCAGGACATGTAATGAGGAGGGAAGATAATCGATGGTCAATAAGGGTTACGGACTGGATTCCGAGGGAAGGGAAGCATAGCAGGGGGCGGCAGAAAGTTAGGTGGCCGGATGTGATTAAGAAGTTTGCAGGGACGACATGTCCACAGTTTGTACAGGACCGGGGTACTTAGAAAAGTATGGGAGGGGCCTTTGCCGTGTAGTGGGCTTAACCAGGCTGATGATGATAACGATGATGATTCAATAAAGTTGCATAAATATTTAGTCTCTTTAGTAAGCTGCGTTAAGTAATGTGTTGATAAACTTCACCATGAATGACACCAAGCCCACTTTTTGGCACACGTACATTTCATACACACCTTACATGACCATCCAGATCACACACCATGCTGCTGCAGCCATGTGTCCTCCGGGTCTGCGTTGCTGGGGGCTCCTTGATCTTGTGGTTTATGTTGTTGGTCATGGCCTCACCACTACAAAATGAATTCTATGTAAGCTTATAGCAGTGGCAAAATAAAGCTGTGCACTCGCGAAAACATGCAATCAGCACCTAAAAGAGTCATGAAAACAATGTCTGCACTAATGTGGAAAGAGAGCAAATGCTTGAAATCATCGGATGTCATGATAATGGGGGCCTCTACATCAAATAAAATTTTGGACTAGCCGCTGCAGCAGATTACAATCTCATCTAATTTTTTTCATTACTTAGTATACGCAACATTCCCCTGTCATGTTTAGTTAAGTCAGTTATGTCAACACATCTTGTCTTCGAAATAAAGCTGCACTTGTAGCAAGCTGTGATTGGCTTACATTTTTCCCTTAGAACTGTCCGTTGACCAAAAAACTCGTAAGCATGAGATTGTGCACAACGTCGAAGCATTTATAAGCGAGGAAACGTCATTGACGAGAGAATCGATGACGAAGTAGACGGGTCGTTACTATGCAACTTTAGCAGACAAGCGGGAGCTCACAGACTGCTGCACAAGGTGAACACGATTTCCGAAACTTTTTAGCGGAAGCAACCGCTTATCAGGATTATCAATTCCGCACTGTGGCAATAGAGTTGCGTACACAATTTTTACAACCAGCGCGTAGCAAGTATCAGCTCAGGTTGCAATGTTGTCGTGGGTGTTCCACTTTCTACTTTCGCAACGCACTCTATACACACACGGGAAGCACACACAACACACATAAACGCACGTGTAGTTAGCGAGCACAATTGTTTACCGTTTCAACAGTACGACGATCGAGGTCGAAAGCCGCTCTCAAAGTTTCCAGTGATGCGTCTGCAATGTTGCTTGCAGCAAACAAGCCGCTGGGTAGTGGACGAGCTGAGGCACGCTAATAATACGCATTACTTCTTTGCGCTTTCCACCAAACTTTCCTCGACAACCAGCGATGACAAAGGGAACGCACTCCACGGCATGAAAATCGTTGGCCTACATTTAGCTGGCGCGCCACGCATGCGACGTGTTTACAGCTAGACGCAAGCCATTTTCTGGCACTTTCGTGCTCGCGAACTACGTCTCATTTTATTACAGCAAACCTAATAACACACGATCAAACAAACACGTCGAAGCAGTTCGCACAACCGTTTGAAGACGGAGCAATAACAACACGCCGTATCCTCGTATTCTACCACTCGCGTAGAATACCAAAATACCGGCGCCGCCAGCGCCGTCTGTATAATAGTGCGGCTGTTGGGGCCTCCTTGGTTCCTACAAGAATATCCACTACAGCAGGTTGCGTGCCATTTTGGGCCGAACTGCATACATATGTTGCGAGACAAGAAGAAACATGTGTGTGCTATAGTTTAGGGCAGAAAAATATTACATGCAGTATTCTTGCTTTTGAATCCTTATGCCGCATGCAGTCAGCAAAAGCATGGCCTTCAAGACCTGAACAATTTACCCTGAGTAAGCCATCGTGGGGGTGTGATTTTAACGATTTCAACCTCGGTCACCGGCCTTAAAGCCCTAGATAACTTTATGCGCAGCCGTTACCTGTACTATGTGCGCCGTCACTTCGTTTCGCATTGATGTAACTTCCTGCTGTCGTTTAAACGTAGCCTAAAAATTGTCGACACAACCTCGGAGGTACACGTGTGCGGTGTGTCATGTTTCCGTGTGCTTTCTGTGTCCGTCGCACAGCAACAAATATACGATGATTGTTAATTTTACCCGTGAGGCACAATTTACGCTTATGTGTTCCGTATCTTGCTTTCTTGGCGATGTGCTGATCCTGCGCGGATCGCGCTCATGAGGTCCGTGCCTTGTCTGTGCATTGCGTGACCGACGAAGATTCCTCGAAAAAAAAAAACACGTTTCCGCAACGCGCATTTGTCGCATTTGAGTGGTGTGCGCCAGAAATGTACGACTGCGTTCGATGTGTTCCTGCCCCAAGTGCTGCGGTCACTGCATACCAGCAAGTAGATATGACGCGGCTGCTAACGCGCAGTTTTGCTTAGTGTTTCTTGGTATGTATCTTTGTGATTTAACTGCATATGCGATAGAAACCACAATGCGCGCTTTCATCATATTTATTTCGTTTTCCTCATTTCGATTAGTGAGATGTTCGCCTTCGTCAATGAGTTTCTTTTTAACGATGCTTTTGGTTGATAGTAAAAAAAAAACTCTGAAATACCGATTGCAACAACCAGCGTCTTGCAGTGCCTTCCAGTGTGAAACCAGCGCGTTTTTTTGGCGCTGGATCGCACTGGGCACGCTGGCACTAGCTGGGACTCACTCGAGACCAGTGAGAACGCTGGATAAGAGCTGGGTTACACTGGAAGAGACGCTGGTTCCACTGCATGTCGCTAGGGCGCACTGAATTGTGCCGTACAGGCGCTGGTTCGCTCTGGAAATGCGCTGGTTGTGTTTGTGCCGCGCTGACTTCAGATCGCAAGGACGAGCGCTCCTAAATATGAAATGCTTTATACAGTTTCATCGCTTGATACTAGTATCTTGTCCTAAATAACGCTATATCTTGGGATCATAATACTATATCGTGTCGCAGCATGGAATGAAGGAGTGCGAGCTGCCTTGTTTATTCCTGCACATTTGACACTAAAGAACACTTTCGTTTTTTGCATTTTTCCTTTTCAAATGGTGGACAGCTAAATTCTTGAACGAAACCACGCAAACGCAGAGGACGGCGTGTTTTTTAGTAGTTCTCGATGACGTAACATATGACTGGGAGTTTTCGCCGTTGTTGCAGTGTTGTGGAGTGGACATGAAATGCAGAAGTCATTCAGACGCGCTCGAACGGACCCCGAGTTTGAAGCCTACCGCTGATTGATATTATCGCACCGATAACAAAGCTGAGGCGATTCGTGCACTTCCACATTCCCTATTGTACTAAAAAGAGTCCTCACTACGGCGTGCCTCATAATCAGCTTGTGGTTTTGGCACGTAAGACCCCTCAATTTTTTAATGAAGGTAATAAAACACTGTAAGCTCACGCAGCCGCTGCTAATTGCAGTGGTTTCGTTTGTCCAGGCGTCGGTGGAGCCATGATTGCCATGGTGGAGCCATAGAGTTCGCTAGTTCGAATCCTGCCGTCGGAAAATTTTAATAATATTTGTTTTAATTATTTATAACGCATTACTTTCATAAAAATGGTCACTCTGCGAAGTCGCGAAGCTTTTGCAAGCCAGAAGGACGAAGTTTAGGCTAATGCATGTACTACCCATCATTCAGATGTTGGCTAAACGGCCCTGCTTGCAGGTCCCATAGGCACTAGAGCGACAGTTCCCTCTAGTAACTGTATGAAACTCTGTGCGAGCTTAACAATAAATGGTTTGAAAAAACGACGCCCAATACCATGTGTTCTTGCACTACATAAACAGAATTGGCGCCTATATTTAACTGAGTTATACCAACGTACTTGTTTTTCGCGGTGAAGTTTACGGGCTTCGCTTTTTTAGCATTGGTTATGCTTATCGCACGTGAAACCTTGAAAATTTACTTATGGCCGCTTCGGCATATGGGAGCATATTAACCTGAACTAAATATTCCACTTGAATGCGAAAATCAAAATAAACCCTGTATATTCCCATGCCAACAGAAAATAAAAAGAAGCGCAATAGTCAAGAGCAGCGCATGCTACAAGATTGCTACGCCAGTTTAGTGGCAGAAAGAGAACTTACTGAAAAATACTTGTAGCAGCGCCATCTGCAAGTTCTCATTGAAACAGCAAGATGGAGCTTTTTTAAGAAGGAAGTGTCAACTTTATACTGCCACTAAGTGACGCTACACCCGTTGCCTGAAAGCGAGCCGGTAGAACGTACTGCCTACTACGCTATATCGCCTCCGCTCTTTAGGCTCGCGTTTTAGAGGCTTCTTGTGCGCAGTTGGCATGTCTATTGTGTCTATCGATGTTGAATGCAGTTGGTTTCATAACTTTATATTTTGCGAAGCATATTAACGTAGGTTTCGCGCCTTCGCGCGACGCCCGGCGGTGGCCACCATTGACCCTGAAGAGGGGTCACGTGACATGACGTCACGTGATGACGTCACACAGGCTGCAGATGGGGCCTCATATCGCGCCGTCGGTCGCCTCCCGGCGGTGGCCACCATTGACCTTCAAGTGACCTTCAAGTAGGTCACGTGACATAACGTCATGTGATGACGTCACACCGGCTGCAGATGGGGCCTCATATCGCGCCGTCGGTCGCCTCCCGGCGGTGGCCACCATTGACCCTGAAGTGAGATCACATGATGTGACGTCACGTGATAACGTCACACCGGCTGCAGATGGGGCCTCATATCGCGCCGTCGGACGTCGCCCGGCGGAGGCCTCCACGCTTCGGTTCGCGCCGTCGCGCGCGACGCGGCGGCGGCGCCACCATCGCTGCATCACGTGGTATGTGACGTCACGCCAGGGATGAAGCGGCGCGCGCCCACCGTCGCGTCAGTCTCTGTGCCCGCAACCGCGCCATCGTCTTTGCGCCGGGCGTGTATGCGGTCAAGATGCCTCCAAACGCTAAGGATACGCTAATGTTAAGCCCAGTGGATGCTTCGCATCCACTGGGCCTAACCTTGATAAGCCTCCAATTTTTTTTGTCACCTGCTCGGCAACGGCGTAGGCAACCGCAGCGCGCAAGATCTCTCCGGAAAAGCGGAACGCTCCGCCGTTCTCATTTTGCTGCATGTGGCCACGTGACCATGACCTCCTGTAGTCCTGAGCTAGTCATATTGCAAGTAGTAGGCTTGGTGGCCGCAGCGGCGCGACAGTTGCACTGTTTCATTTTTCTCTGCGTATGGCAGAAATCAACAACACAATATTTCATGGGAAGAAAAGGCTTTTTTTCTGGTGTCGAGAGTTTCGATGACGGCGAGCTTTTTAAATGCTAACCGTAGCTAGGTGTTTCTTATTTTCAATATTCATTCGCTGTACTTCAGCTTGAATGATCGTAGCACGTCTGAGTGGCCAAGTTGTTTTGACGAAAAACGCAATCGTAGGCTTGGTGCCCACTTTGAAGTTTCAGCGAGGCCCTGTTTATCTTAACACAGTTTATTGTCCTCACATAATTTGTGTTTCGACAATCGAACGCTATGTTGCCTTCCGCACGCTCATTCTTTTTGGAATAAAGATGCCGCATGCCTTGGCTCTGTGGGCAATGACTTGGCTACTTCTCCGTATTAGCATGCTATTCTGTATGCTATTCTGTATTAAGAGAATTTCTAATACAGAATAGTTCCAGTGCACCGTCCGTCATAATTATTTTCAATATGGTTTTTCGTAAGGGCGCAAACAACAAACTCCATTTTGTGAGTAAAAGCACGGCTGACGCAAATGGCCATTTGCATAGGGGCACCTGCTTTCATTAGAGAACTGTGTAATATAACGCATCAGCTGCTCCACCGAGTCACATTAGCTTTCGCACTACGACTTGATGTGGCTTCTTTTCTGGCAGTATTTGCATGCTGTTAAGCGTTCGCACTCGCCGCGTTTCCTGCTCGGCTGAAGGCTGCTCTATTATTGTTCTTACCCCACAATTAGTACTAAATGCCGTGTTACGCAAAAGTTTCAATGTCTGTGCTAGAGAAACATCGCGTACGGAAACCAATTGACATTCTCGCAGTGGAATGCTTTTTCTTAGTCCTCATTGTTTTTTTGTATATCAGGTGTCACAAAAATAGATCACAAGCAAATTACATTTGATCACGTAACTCTTGGTTAATTTATTATTTACATGTGTTTGAGCATGTTTACAAATGCAGTGGCGGTGCATGCAGGGTCCATTGGTAATCATCATACTGGCGCAATACATACTCAAGCTATGGTCGTTTTATAGGTATTTCTTATAGGAAGGACCTTAGGCGCTATAAAATTGGTCGTAAAAGTGGGGCGTATGACAGTGTCATCTATAAACCCGGTGCCAAGTGCTATGCTTCCGTTCTTTGTTTCGTTCACTTATAGAAGTGTTCATGTTCAGAAGTGTATGTGGGGTCAAATTTGCGGAGAATCCTCGGAAGATTGAGCTCTGAAGGAAGACGCTGCCCTAATAGCTGCATTCGTCTTGAGTACAATGTACAATTCCTGCTCCGCTGAAGGCTGCTCTATTATTGTTCTTACCCCACAATTAGTACTAAATTCCGTGTTACGCAAAAGTTTCAATGTCTGTGCTAGAGAAACATCGCGTACGGAAACCAAGTTGCATTTTATTGACATTCTCGCAGTAGAATGCTTTTTCTTAGTCCTCATTGTTTTTTGTATATCAAGTGTCAGAAAAATAGATCACAAGCAAATTACGTTTGATCACCTAACTCTTGGTTAATTTATTATTTACGTGTGTTTGATCATGTTTACAAATGCAGTGGCGGTGCATGCCGGGTCCATTGGTAATCATCATACTGGCGCGATACATACTGAAGCTATGGTCGTTTTATAGGTATTTCTTATAGGAAGGACCTTAGGCGCTATAAGATTGGTCGTAAAAGTGGGGCCTATGACAGTGTCATCTATAAACCCGTTGCCAAGTGCTATGCTTCTGTTCTTTGTTTCGTTCACTTGCAGAAGTGTTCATGTTCAGAAGTGTATGTGGGGTCAAATTGCGGAGAATCCTCGGAAGATTGAGCTCCGAAGGAAGACGCTGCCCTAATAGCTGCTTTCGTCTTGAGTACAATGTGTGTTTCTTTTTTTAATATTGTACATAAATTTTATAAACTGAGTGTAACAGGTGGTAATGTTCTACTTATCCGAGCTACTGTAACGTGCGAACACTTATTGCACTAAATTTAGCAAATGATTTCGTTGGTTTGTTTTTTCGCTGGAAAAGTTAGTCTATTTGAATGATTGCGAATTGGAGCTGATGAGTTGACTGGTACTTTCCTGAACAAAAGAACAATTGGGCTCCCAACAATTTGAACATTTTCGGGAAAAATTTGTACACCTATATGCCGTACCATCTATGGTAGATGCCTGGCGTTGCTGTGAAAACGCTGTTTGAGAAAACACGTGTGGCACCCAAAAACTTTACCACAAGTTTGTATGTTTATCTCTATAGTGCTGCTAATTTGAACATTACTTGCTTCTCTTGGTCCATTGCGAACTGCCCGAAATTAATTGGTCGCTTGGTATATTTCCTCTAGAGTTACTAGTTATGAAGTTAAAGAAAGCAAGCGTCGCCTCTCTGATGAGATCGCCTCGCGATAAACAAACTTGTTCTTGTAGTAAGCATGTGGCGCCCCCTCGGGCATAATCTTCGTTGGCCCGCCAGGTTCGGTGGAAAACTTTGGTCACCGCACCAAATAAACACCGACGAGTACAGCTGCTCGGCGGTCGATCATTGTTCATCACCAGCATGCTGCGGAGCCTCTGTCTAACGTAGGGTGCCTCGAGCACGAATGCAGGCGGATCGTGACACTGTTGATGAGTAGCCGCAGATCGTTCCATGCCACCATGCCAACGCAGCACCGTCCACACCAATAGAGCGTTTGCGCTATAATAACTGGAGCCGCTGGGAAGGAGAGACCCTCGGGCAGTTCGTTATTGTGCTACGCGGGCTAGCGAGTGCCTGCGCCTTCGGGGACCAGCTGGACATGCTGCTACGGAACCGTTTCGTCTGCGGATTCGGCATCCACAACCCCACGATGCAGGCGCGGCTCTTGGAGCTTCCTGACGCTCGCTGGGCGACACCGTGAAAACAGTGCTGGTAATGAAACCAACCGCCCAGGACGCCAGCGAGATTGCACGTGCGACTGACTGACGGTCGGCGGAAGCGGCGGTCAACAAGTTGGCGACAAAGGGCAGTATTTGCGGTCGCTGTGGTGGTGCCTACTCCCCCTCACAGTGCCAGTTCTCTCAAGCACAATGCTTCACGTGCGCGAAAACTGGGCATCTGGCCAACACCCTCTAGAGAACTTAAATCCTTCTGGCTGTACCCTCTCCTCTTGAGCTACGTCACACAAAAGAGGCCCACATAGAAGCTCCGTGCAGCGTGCTACCAAGTTATGAGCGGCGAACCTGTGTTGAAAACGAGACGCGGAAGACCGAGTGGGCGACGACGGCGATAACAATTCAATTAGTTCCGGGAACCCTGCCGCTGCTTGGATAACGTCGGGTTGAAAGATGTACTGGCATGCTGCGACATGCTTCCGAGCGCACTTTTTTCTGGACGTGAAGCATGCATGTGCTCCGCACTTGTGTTGCGATTGCGGTTGTGGGTCCGGCAAGCCTTCATTGCCACGGAATGTGGATTACGCTCAGGCCACGATATGCCTAATAAGTGCTGCGTGCCCAATTGCTGGAGCAATTACAAATTGGTGCCGAAAAATCAAGTGTTCATGTTTCCGCAAGATCAATGACAGAATATTGTGTGCGAAGGCTAAGGCAAAGAAGAAAAAAGCTGGAATTCTGGGGAATAAGGCAGCTGTTTCGTTGTAAATAGTTGCACGAATGTCTTGTATCTCCATCGCTAAATTCATTTGAGGTGTTGTAAATATGTGACTGCGGTACAGTATGAAATCACGGCTCGAAAGCGAAATTATTCGCTTAGAGCCTAATCTAGACTGTAACATGTATCCCGAATGAGAAGAAGGGCACACCAGTGAAGTTGTCATGGGATATGTGTTATGGTGCAGTTCTAACATTTTGTTGAATAATTTTTGTGGTCGTTTGAACGGCAAACTCCTTGACGCCGACGATATATCAACGCAAAGAAGTTACTCTGAAGAAAAAGGCAGCACTGTGACTTTTCAATATTGGCCATGCTACCTCTTATTATTTACCCCAAATTTGTTCTCAATCATCAGGTTGAACCATTTCATTTTTTATGGACTGACCTTTTTAATATAGCAGCGCGTAAATAGTTTTGCATAAATAAAATAATCATGGAATACCCTCTGTTCTCTGCGGGCCGTCTGCTCAACCATGCCGAAAAACAATAACTGCGCAATGGTTAACGTTCCCATACGGGCGCGATCCCTTCATTCAACCCGTATCGCCGAGCACGCCGCCTGCCTCCTCCCTGTGACGTCCCTCTCCTAGCCCTCAGGCCTTCTCTAGTCTAGGTTGTGTTGATCTGGCACGGGTATGCCGAGGAGGACGTCGAACAGGGGACAGCAGCAGCAGTAGGAAGCCCGCGATAAGGGTAGCCACCGCAAGTGTGCGCGGTGGGGGCGCGCAGCAGAAGGCTCGAGTTCTTCCGCGGCCAGGCTCCACGTCGTGACCGAGGAGCCGCCGATTTTCGACATGTGGTACACAGGCCTTTTACCGGCGTCTGTGCCTCCGTACACGCAGATTGTCGAATTTTGCGTTGCGGGCAAGCCACTTCCATGCAGCTGGACGCAGGGGCCAGGGTGTCAGTCATGGACGCGAAACTGTTCAAGCGTACCTGCCTTGGCGTATCCGTCGAGGCTTCGCGCATGATGCTGCGCAGCTACTCCGGGCAGCTTTCCCAGGTCCAGGGTCAGGCCCAGGTCAGCGTTCACTTTCACGACAGGGAGGCAACCCTTCCCCTTTACTTAATCAAGGTGTCGTCGCCGACGCTGCTGGCCGGAAACTCGAGTCATGCACTGGGTGTTCGTCTAATAGAGTATTAGGAAACCAGCTTGCATGTGGGAGAAACGTCCCCAGCCTCCTAGCCGAGTTCATGTCCCTGTTCCCGCGAGCTGTGGGCACACTCGCCGGCACGACGGCTGGCATCGATGTACCTGATAGAGCCCGGCCTACGTTTTTCAAGCCTCGCCCACCGCCGTTCCACATGAAGGACGGGGTCACCCAGGAGTTGCAAGATTTACAGCCAGAGGGAATCCTGGTGCCCGTCAAGACATCTGAATGGGCCGCTCCAATCGTACCGGTCCTCAAGCAAGACGGCTTGAGGACTGCGTCAGGAAATGCGGGGATTTAAAGGTTACCATACGCTCCTTCGCTACAGTCGAGAAGTACCCGCTGCTTCGGATTGAATATCTCTGGTCAGCGTTGTCCGGTGTACAGAAGTTTACGAGGCTTGACTTCAGAGACGCTCGCCAACAGATGGGGCTCTAGGATGCCTCCCGGAAGTTTGTCACAGTATCGATAACTTTGGAGCTCTTAGAGTACAAGCGCTTACCGTTTGGCGTGGCCTTAACCCCCGCCATTTTCAGAGGGAGATGGACAACCCCTTCAGGGGCATGAGGCGAGTGGCGGTATACTTGGGCAACATCCTGGTTACCGGCGCCGAAGACGGGGACCACCTGCAGAACCTGCACAACATCCAGACACGGGTGCAGGACGCCGGCATGAAGTTCCAGCTGGAAAAGTGCATTTTGCTGGCCCCCAGTGTTAAGTACTTGGGACATGTCATCTCCCAGGCAGGTCTAGCCCCGGCTCTCGGCAAAGTCCATGCTGTGCTCAAGGTGCCTAAGCCCCAGAACAAGAAGGAGCTTCAGTGCTACTTTGACCTCATGAACCTCTAGAGGAGTTTCCTGCCGAACTTGTCGGAGCATCTACAGCCGCTCCATTTTCTGCTACGAGATGGTCAGGAATGGGCTTGGAAAAGGAGCGGGACCGGACCTTCCAGCACAGCAAAGAACTTATCACCAACGCTCCAGAGCTGGTACACTTCGATCCTGGCAAGCCTGTCGTCCTGACCGTAGATGTGTTGCCGTATGGCATAGGAGCAATCCTGGAGGAACGGGAAAAGGATGGCCAGGAGCTCCCTGTGTCGTTTGCTTCTCGTAAGCATCATGCTGCAGACCAAGGCTACAGCTAGCCGGACAAGGAAGGCCTGGCCATCATGTTCGGTGTCGAACGCTTCCACCAGTATCTGTAGGGCCGGAAGTTCGAGGAGGTCACGGACCAAAAGCCGCTGTTGGGGCTGCTGGGGCCTGACAAGGAAGTTTACGTGCATACATCACATCGAGTGATACGCTGGGGCTTGAGGCTGGCAGCTTACAGTTACCAGCTGGTTTACCCTCCGGGAAAGGGCCTGCTGAGAACGAGAGCCGCCTGCCCCTGCCAGAATTGCCTGGTGCTGTTTCAGAACCTGCTGAAGTGTACATGCTAGAGCACGCGTACCCAAAGGTACTCTCCAGATTTGGAGTATCGCAACCGACCCAGTCCTGTCTCAGGTGGCCAAGGCGGTGTCTCGTGCGGAGGAATTGGTTCAGCAGGCCTATATCCACAAGGCCGCCGAGCTGAGCTTGCAGCTGGGCTGCCTACTTTGAGATTCCAGGGCGGTGATCCGAGAAAGTCTCCGGTCCAGGGCCCTGCAGTTGCTGCACGCGGGTCATCCTGCCGAGGAAAATACCAAGATGGTGGCCCGGTCCCACGTTAGGTGGCCTGGTCTGGACCAGGACATCACATGGTGCAGAGGTGCGAGGTTTGTCAGGAGTATAAGCGGGCCTCACGTCATGTGGAAACCACCCCCTGATCGTTCCCCCAGATACCTTGGTTCCACCTGCATGTGGATTTGGGGGCCTTTCAAGGGCCATTATTTCGTGGTGGTGGTGGATGCCGTTTCGAAGTTGGTGGAGGTTCTACTTGTCAACACTCCATGAGCAAGCGCGACCATCGCGGCGTTGCGACAGGTTTTAGCTGGCCAGGGGTTGCGGGACGTCGCCGTCGTGTCCGACAATGGTCCTGCTTTCGCCAGCGCAGATTACTTGCCCTGGCTGACGAAGAACGGTATCCGCCAGATGATGGTTCCGTCGTATCCCCCTGCTTCAAACGGTGCCGCCGAGCGGGTGGTGAAGACCATCGAGGATAAGCTCAAGAAGAGTGAGCCTGGGGATTTCCGCACGCAGATTGCCCGGATACTCTTCCAGTACCGGACAACGACACACGATGTCACTGGCCGTGCCCCCTGTGAGCTCCTGCTGGGTCGGATGGACAAGACACCCTTGAACGTCTTGCATCCGGACCTCCGATCCACGGCGCTCCTTAAGCAGCTGAAGCAGAAGCTGGCTGCTGACCGAGGGTGCCGTCCCGAACCTTTGCGGGAGACGGGAGCTCAATTTTTCATTAGGAAATTTCGGCCTGGCCCATCGCTGTCCGTCGGACAGGTGGTGTCGGCTGCTAGTGCCTCATCGCTGCTCGTCCACGTGTCAGACGGGGCCACGTGGCACCGACACGCCGACTATGTTCAGCATTGCCTCGGGACCCGGCTAGGACCGTGAACTGCCGCTTCAAACTTCCAGTCCACAGGAGGACTAGCGGCAACACCAGTCACTTCCAGCGGAACACCACCCACCTCGGAGGCAGCAAGCGTTGCCATTGGTGCGGCACCCGTCGCACCAGTGTCATGTCCGGCACCACTCGCAAGGCTGCTCACTATGGACCCTCCGGACGAAGCAAGGTTGGTTCAGGCTGCCCCCAGCGTTGTCACACCCAGCCCGTCAACACCGGTGCCCAGTCGGAGCACCCGTCCGCGGAGGCCGCCGGACCATTACTCGCCTGGATAGCAGGCACCGTCTACTCGGCTGGCATGATGGCAGAGCCTTATGCTCTGAACTTGGACGTTTATGGTTTTAGTTAACAAACAAACTGGAGGTACTGGGGTTTACCAATCATGTGACACCCACCGGGCATAATCATCGTTGGCGCACCAGGCTCGGTGGGAAACATTGGTCACCGCACCGAATGAAGATGGACGAGCACAGCTGCCCGGCCGTCAGTCATCGTTCATCACCACCACGCTGTGGAGCGTCTGTCTACCGGAGGGTGTCCCGAGCCCTCCCGCGTTCACGAACCCTGGCAGATTGTGACCGTTCACGTCAGTTACGTCTCTAAACCCAATTTCTTCAACCATAACATGCATTCTTGCATACCTACATATACTTAACTAAGCCGCTGCCTTGTTCTTCTTAACCTTGCTTGAGGTAAGCCCAGCATGTGGCATACATAAACATTTGCAATCGGGAAATGGACTGCTGATACAGAGTCCACTGCTTTCCTTCTTTCTTTCTTTCTAGCTTACTTGCTATATTTTTGTTATGAATCTTATAAGATGCTTCTTGCTCTATGTAAAGCAACTGTTAGAAGCACTGCTCATCATTATGTGGAAGACTCTGCTATCCACAGTACCTGCAAGGACAGGGTGAACAGAATGGTAAGCGCTCCCTGATTTCGTAATCACAACATTCTTAGCAGTGTTTATTCCACTATTGTTTTATAGGCTTACTGATGCCTTTATTTCGTGCTAGTGTGCTGCCACATTTCCTCTTCTTTCTAGTCGTGGAGATGAATGTGCAGGCATTGGCAATATTCTAATCGGTTACATTGCTGTAGTGGTAAAATGGCTGAAATTGAAGGCGTCGTAAATGATGGAGCAATTACGTTATATCAGTGTCATCCCGCTCATTCTTGTCAATTTGCCTTTTATGATTTAGGTAGTGTAGGATGTTTTCTCACGTTCGTTTTTAGAGCTTGATAAGGAATACACACACACACACACACACACACACACACACACACGCACGCACACACACACACACACACACACACACACACATATATATATATCTATATATATATATATATATCGCATCAGCAGCCCGAGCTCGGGTCTCGCGCCGCAACGGTGGCAGTCCGCACAGCGCCCCATGCATATCATCATCATCAGCAGCAGCAGCCTGGTTACACCCACTGCAGGGCAAAGGCCTCTCCCTTACTTCTCCAACAACCCCGGTCATGTACTAATTGTGGCCTTGCCATGCCTGCAAACTTCTTAATCTCATCCGCCCACCTAACTTTCTGCCGCCCCCTGCTACGCTTCCCTTCCCTTGGGATCCAGTCCGTAACTCTTAATGACCATCGGTTACCTTCCCTCCTCATTACAAGTCCTGCCCATGCCCATTTCTTTTTCTTGATTTCAACTAAGATGTCATTAACTCGCGTTTGTTCCCTCACCCAATCTGCTCTTTTCTTATCCCTTAACGTTACACCTATCATTCTTCTTTCCATAGCTCGTTGCGTCGTCCTCAATTTGAGTAGAGCCCTTTTCGTAAGCCTCCAGGTTTCTGCCCCGTGGGTGAGTACTGGTAAGACACAGCTATGATATACTTTTCTCTTGAGGGATAATGGCAACCTGCTGTTCATGACCTGAGAATGCCTGCCAAACGCACCCCAGCCCATTCTTATTCTTCTGATTATTTCCGTCTCATGATCCGGATCCGCCGTCACTACCTGCCCTAAGTAGATGTATTACCTTACAACTTCCGCTGCCTCGCTGCCTATTGTAAATTGCTGTTCTCTTCCGAGACTGTTAAACATTACTTTAGTTTTCTGCAGATTAATTTTTAGACCCACTCTTCTGCTTTGCCTCTCCAGGTCAGTGAGCATGCATTGCAATTGGTCCCCTGAGTTACTAACCAAGGCAATATCATCAGCGAATCGCAAGTTACTAATGTACTCTCCATTAACTTTTATCCCCAATTCTTCCCAATCCAGGTCTCTGAATACCTCCTGTAAACACGCTGTGAATAGGATTGGAGATATCGTATCTCCCTGCCTGACGCCTTTCTTTTATTGGGATTTTGTTGCTTGCTTTATGGAGGACTACGGTGGCTGTGGAGCCGCTGTAGACATCTTTCAGTATTTTTACATACGGCTCGTCTACACCCTGATGCCTCTATGCCTCTATGACTGCTGAGGTTTGGACAGAATCAAACGCTTTCTCGTAATCAATGAAAGCTATATATAAGGGGTTGGTTATATTCCGCACATTTCTCTATCACCTGATTGATAGTGTGAATATGATCTATTGTTGAGTAGCCTTTACGGAATCCTGCCTGGTCCTTTGCTTGACAGAATACTAAGGTGTTCCTGATTCTATTTGCTATTACCTTAGTAAATAGTTTGTAGGCAACGGACAGTAAGCTGATCGGTCTATAATTTTTCAAGTCTTTGGCGTCCCCTTTCTTATGGATTAGGATTATGTTAGCGTTCTTCCAAGATTCCGGTACGCTCGAGGTCATGAGGCATTG